>NC_071355.1:188093983-188414438 GCF_943734655.1 Sabethes cyaneus
TTCTCGCCGGATCTCTTCGAGATCGGGAGTCGACACGCTGCACAGTGGTTCAAAAAGCGAAATACGTGATCGTATGATATTGCGCCAAAACGTGAAGTTTTTCGCATGTAGTGTCTTTAGGAACATTTCTTGGTATAATAAGCCCCTTCTTGTGAGAGAAATCTTTGGGTGATTGATTCCCTTAGAAGTGAGATACGAAATTTATTTTCTCATATATTCGAGATACAGGTGTGGTACTTTCGGTAAAGTTGTAGTAAATATTAATACAAACAACTTTGTCAGAGACACCATACTTGTATCTCTTCATGGAAATTATCTATGAAGAGTTATTCGTGGACAAACCCTTTAACACAGTTTTTAAACCCTGACTTATTCTGGTCAATTTTGACGTGTTCATAGTGTTCTAGAAAGTTGTTTATCTTGCTAAAATCAACGTTTCTGTAGAACATTATTATATGTTATTTTTCTAAAGTTTCGGAGATTTTGAGCTTTTTTGGTGAAAAATAGTACTTCTTTGAGCTTAAATATTTCCCAAGGTGGCAAATGGTGGCAGATCAATCAACCCCTACCTAAAAGTACAACAAAAACCCTGTAAAAGCAAGTGTCAATTGACTGTATCCGTTTGTATCCTCAAAAGTTATAGTTGTTTTAAAAATCCATCTCAGTCATGTTTACAGAACAATTAAACTGTACTTCGGATGCAAGAAGTGCCATTTTGGTTACGTTGACAATCGCTTTCTAACAAGTTAAGTTAACAACAATTTTTTCGCCTATTTCTGATTCGAAAATGAATGTAAACTTAAAATGGACGCAATTAATAAGAGAAAAGCTTCCAAATAACTAACTTAAGTCTATTTTGTTCAATTTTGCATTGATCTCTCCTTCCGCATTTTTTCAAAACAACATTTGATGATGAGTCGTCTCACCTACACCTTTATTTAACATAATTAACTATATATGACGTACTGCTTACTTAGTCATTCCGAGAAAATTCGGTCTTTCATGACTCGGCCTTTTGTGACTGTTGTTGAAATTCGGCCATTTGGATTTCGGCCATTCGTGATTCGACCATTTGTGTTTCGGCCATTCGGTACCAGCCAGAGTGTGTTCTTTTGAAAAGACATCAATCGAAGGAATTGAACAAAATAGGCATAGGTAAGTTAAATGGAAGCTTTTCTCTTATTAATTGCGTCAAATAATTTTAAGTCTACATTCATTTTCGACTCGAAAATAGGCGAAAAAATTGCCGGTAACTTAACTTGTTAGAAAGAGATTGTCAACGTAAACAAAATGGCGCTTATTGCATCCGAAGTACAGTTTAATTGTTCTGTAAACATGACTGAGATGGATTTTTAAAACAAATATAACTTTTGAGGGTACAAACGGATACAGTCAATTGACACTTGATTTTACAGGGTTTTTGTTGTACTTTTAGGTAGGAGTTGTTTGATCTGCCACCATTTGCCACCTTGGGAAATATTTAAGCTCAAAGAAGTACTATTTTTCACCAAAAAAGCTCAAAATCTCCGAAACTTTGAAAAATAACATATAATAATGTTCTACAGAAACGTTGATTTTAGCAAGATAAACAACTTTCTAGAACACTATGAACACGTCAAAATTGACCAGAATAAGTCAGGGTTCAAAAACTGTTTTAAAGGGTTTGTCCACGAATAACGCTTAATAGATAATTTCCATGAAGAGATACAAGTATGGTGTCTTTGACAAAGTTGTTTGTATTAATAATTACAACAACTTTGCCGAAAGTACCACACCTGTATCTCGAATATAAGAGAAAATAAATTTCGTATCTCACTTCTAAGGGAATCAATCACCCAAAAATTTCTCTCACAAGAAGAGGCTTATTATACCAAGAAATGTTTCTAAAGACACTACATGCGAAAAGCTTCACGTTTCGGCGCAATATCACACGATCACGTATTTCGCCTTTTGAACCACTGTGGCGCTGTTGTCGTTTGTGGGCACTCCGAAGTTAACTTCCATTGCGTCTCCTGCTGGTATATCGCCGTTGAGGTGCTCATCTAAATACTGCTTCCACCTGTCGACCACCTCGCACTCGTTTATGATAAAACCCCATCGTCCCTACACACGTCAGGTTACATGGTTACAGGTCAGGTCAGGTTAGGTGTATAGCCCTTACGAGTTTGGTACACTTTCTCGTAAAACTTGCGCGTGACCACAGGACAGAAGTGGAAGTAGAAAACCAAACACGTACATGCTACTTTCTACAGATACTAGCGAACCTGGCGGTAGCGAGTCACTTTTTTCCACGAAAACACACGAACGCATACGAATGCACACGAAAGCATGTGAAAGCTGCTATGCGATTGGCAACGAGCGTTCTGCTTATATTGCTGTTATTCGCTTCTATGCGAAAACCTTCCCAAAGAAAAATAAAAACAAAAAAGACTCTGTTACCAGTTTTGATCGCCGAATCGTTCGAACTTCTAATTCTGTTCTGTGGCGTGACGTTAGCTCGGAATAGTTGTTCCTGCTCCTCACGATCTCTGTCCTCCTTCTGGCAGTTTTTTCTCCTCAGGATAAAACAGCGGTTGCAACCTCGTTGACGGCCGAGCGTATCATACTCCATCCGTTCTGGAGGGTCGAAGCATTTTGCCCCTCTGAGGAAGGCAGAGCTTCATTCGGTACACGCGCGTCGATTTCAACAATTCGCGGGTTGTCTAATTGCTGAATGTTTAACCGATGAGCGCGGCTTTGTCGCGAGGTATGGACCGTCAATAGTTTTGAGCGTATAGGTACTGCTACTAGGGAATAGTCCGAGTTGATCTCCGCACCCCTTAGGGAGCGTACGTTTGTGATCTTCGAGAAAAATGCCCTCGATGAGAATATGGCCGATTAGGTTCGAGGTTCGATGGTCAGAGTATCTCTAGGTGGCTTTGTGGATATTTTTGTGGGGAAAGAAAGAACTTCTAATCATCAAGCCTCGGGAAGCTGCAAAGTTGATGCATCGCTGGCCGTTATCGTTCGTATCCCAGCTCGTTGGTCGCTGGTCCATCGAACTGATAAAATTGGGCTTAGCCGCCACGCCTTCTCGCCTTTTGCGACAGATCTCCTGCAGTGCCCCGATGCCAAACTTTCGGGGTTCTAACTGATCGAGCGGCACTCTGTCGACACCCACGAAATTTAGCGATCTGCAGTAACAGGTACCAGGGTTCCATTCTATATTCTATATTTCGTCGCTTTTTTCAGGCCGAATGTTCCGAGTAGGGATACCAACCTATTTTGGACCCCATCAGCAGCTGTACATAATTTGGACACTTCCATTTGATTTTGCTGAAGTGTCCAAATTATGTACAGCTGCTGGTGGGGTCCAAAATACGTTGCTTGCCCTAGAATTTCCTTGATTATTTTTAGTGTGTTGAAATTAGATATGTGGGCCACGCTACCGAGTCTTGTGATCTTATAGTGCGGAGACAACACTGTGCTTTCTTCTTTGTTGGTATACGACCTTAGCTTCTACCGGCGGAGTTGGTTTCCTCTAAGGTTGGTTCCGGTTGGTACCACGAGGATGTAGGGAAAGCAGTTGCTGGATAAGATGTTAGGGATCACTATAGGGTCTGTTTTACTCATTATCCAGCCATTCACCAAACCAGCCAGGCAGTCCAGCTCCCGACTTATTTCACTAGCAGTTGTTCACTCTTCTTCCATAGTCAATACAAATTGATTATAGTTTATTTACATGAATGGCCTTTTACAGCCACAAATCGTGTTTAAAATTAGTTATTTCTACAAAGATAATGTGATAGAGTTGTCTCCAATAGCCTATATTATAGATACAGCAGCCCCCGAATGGTTTCGAATAAGAATGTTTGCAATAAGGGCGGTCACGAGTGATTCCATTAGTGATTCTTCGCAGCATATGGGAATTTACTTAATTGGTTCCAACATGGAATAACTCGTGATTCTGACCGTACAGAAGGTCGGTGTCTTCGACAAAGTTGTTTAGTAGTTCAACGGGTTTCCGTTGGATTATAGTATTTCGAAATTGTCTCATTACGTGGGGCTAACGTATATGCAATATTCTTATATAGTAGTGTTCGACATCGGATCGAAAATTGAAGTCAGGATTCCGGTCCGGTCCGGTTAAAAATCGGCACGAACTTTGTTATTCCGACTTTATTCCGGTCCGATTTGGCTCTGTTCCGGAACCTGAGCAGAGCCAAATCGGACCGGATTATTAGTCTTTATAGTCGGAATACCAAAGTTTGTGCCAATTTTTAACCGGACCGGACCGGAACCCGGACTTCAATTTTCGTTCCGATGTCGAACACTATTATACAGGCTGTATCTTGCGCTGCTGACTAGCTAGAATGTTCCGGTCTTCGGGAAGGTTACTCAAATGACTGTCAGGTTGAAGATGATTTAGAAAATAGTACAGAATTGTCTCACTACTACTGAACCATGAGAAATACTCAACTTCAACGCTCAATTTTTTTCACTCACTGCCTGCAGAAAATTCATTATGCTAATCTACCATGCTACTTCCTCAATGGAGACGTTCCATGGTCCAGTCACGTGAACACATTTCTTTTTTTATACTTTCCCGATATGGCAAAGTAGTTTTACATGGCGTAGAGAATCACTGCTTCAAAAAAAAGTTATTTTGCTTATAGTTTTACATAAAAATGGGAAATTGCTTGCTTTAAAATGCTGTATCTCGGGATCGGCAACGAATACCTCGCGGTGATGAGTGATTCTTATGTAAAAAAAATCTTCGGAATACGATGAAGTTGAAATTTTTCAGATAAAATTGTCTTCGTTGATAGAAAAATGTGAATTTAGTTTTCAAATTGAGTTTAAAAATGTTTGGCAGCACTGGTGCTCAAAAATAATATCTTTTTTGAATGAATGATGATGAATGAAATGATGAATGAATGGCGATGAATGATTCTTATGTAAAAACATCTGCACAACACGATGAAGTTGGAATTTTTAAGATTAAATTGTCTTCATTGAGAGAAAAATGAAAATTTAGTTTTCAATTTGAGTTTAAAGATATTTGGCAGCACTGGTGCTTAAAAATAATATTTTTTCGAATTCCTTGGGCAATTTTCTTTGAAAATGTGAAAATAGTGTCTTTCTAAACTCAATACTTCCGTAAATATAAGCAAAAGAAAATGAGAGATTTTGACAAAAAAGAGTATTTTCCTTAAAAATGGAGGTGCTCCCATTAATCGAGGGAATTTCCGATCGGCACCAAATTTTCGATTTTGGCTTTTTGGCCGAAAACGAACAATCTGGCGAAATTTGGTTCAAATTCGTGAAGGTCGATTACACGGGGCTCGGACACTTCGCGTGGAATGACCCATATATATTCTTTCTTATTGGGAGGATTGCTGTAATTAGATTGTTTTGTCAATTCGAAATGCCAGATCATCTAAAAAAATCAGTCTCTCAGTATTTTGTTGAAAAAAATACCAAATCAATAATCATAATTAACACAATTTTCACTCTCTCCTTCTAGGTGGTATCATCATCAACGTCGAATGCAAAGCCTGGGCGCACAACATAATTCACGATAGACACGAACGTATCGGATCCGTACATTTCGAGCTCCTGATCGACTAGAGAGGCCCGTCGTCCCATCCTCTCCTCCCCCTACAAATACAGAACCATCTACCACTAGGACTATCCTTCTTTTCGCAGCTACTTTCTTAACAGTTTCGATCGAATGGTAACGTATAGTTAGAAAAAAAAACATTTTTATCGTCAAATTTTCTATTTGCCATGTTCCAAACAATGCTTTTCAAAACCGCCTATCAAATGCCTATCGCTGCAGGCAAGCCATTTTTTTAAGAAAAAAAAAGTAGATCTATACACTCGTGTCAATGTTTGAAAGTTTGGAAATTCTAAACCGTAAAGTCCACTTATAGAAGATAAGAGTTTCGTTAAAGCCATGGTAGGAAAGCAATTAGGCGATCTCATACCTACGATCTTCTTAAAATATCGCATTAAACAAAACCTGAAAAAAGACGTTAGGAAGCACCGCCACGTGTTACGAGGTAAGAATGTTGTGGTTGTATTTTAACTATTGTAAATAATAAAGAAAAACGTGAAAAGGCCAATACTGTTTGAACAAAAAAAAACGGAAATCGAAAGACTCCGATCGGCATTAATAAATCCTAATGAATGGCGCACAAACGGATTGTATTCTGTGTACAACCAGCAAGTAACAAGTTAAATGTTTGTTCGGTTCCTCACTTTTTGTACGACTGCCATCACTAAAGTCCACCTACAAAGTTAGTCGAACCGTCACCAGTCTGTGACAATGAAGGACAGCACAGTAAGGTTAGCTGCAACATGTTTGTTTCGCACGACAAATGCCTAAAACCCCGACCGCAGTGACGACCGTTTCGACGGTGTAGCACCATCATTAGAAAAAGCGAGGAAACCGCATTTACGGAATTGACCGATACTCCAGATAGAGAGACGAAACACGAGTGTGACCAATACTCGCCAATGTGTAGTTAAGCCACCTTTGATTTCACAGCCGTGGTCACAAAACCGTTCAAATGTGAAACAATAGTTAACATTAGTTCTTTCATTTGCAATCAAAAGTTAAACTACACTAATCACACACACACAATCAATGTAAGTCCACCACCCTATAGAATCAAACACACGATAGTTACGGTAGATAGTTTAATTTAAGAGATGGTAGAAAAAAGAAGATAGTATTATATGCACTGTGGCAATACACAAGTAAGATCGACCAACTCTTCACATTTTGAAATGAACGAAAGTGCCAACACTGAAAACTCAAACACCTCTCCAGTATCCTTTTATCGGAAACTCGTTTTATAGCGAACAGTAGCGCCATTTAGGCCTATAGAGGTAAACGTATTTGAGACGGCCGCAATATATTGAAAGAGAAGACGCGTTTATTCAAGACGTAATAGCAATCCACCATACAGTTTACTACATTTATATTATATCAGCACGAGCTAAGCTTTCAAATTTTTGCATTTCAAATCTAGATGTTGTACATTTTGTTTTTCTTTTATTCGAATGTTTCAAACAAAACCCATTTATTGCGTCCTAGGAATCTAAATTCCACGTTTTATGTAATATTGTTTTAAACATAACAGTTATAAAGTGAAAAAGTCCCCCTTACAGTTTAATCGGTGTGCTTCGGAATTGGACAAAATCGCCAGCCTGATGATTAGGCAATATCGATCAGCTGGGAATAATTCTCAGACACAATCGGATCTACATCTCTACTCATTATGCAGCTCTGTACATGATTACTAGATGAATAGACTAGAGATAGGAAGCGTTTTGTTGTTCGAATCTGGAAAGAAAAGTCCCTTTGTGATAATTGAGTGCGTAATTTCCTTAATTTTAACCCTATCCCAAGGTAGTACAGGTGATCCAAAGTTTTTTTTAGGCGAGCAAGAACTGTAAACCACTCTTGGGACAGAGAGGATTAAAATGTTTAGTTATGTGCCTGCCACGTATGTATGAATGTATGTAAATGGATTGATTTTAGCGATCAATTTAGCAATTACCTTGGAACCTTGAGGTGAATCCACCTACCCACTGTCAATCTTGTTATGTTCAGAAAAATGTTGACTGCGTTGCGTCAGTTGATTCGCAGCAACCATGTAGCGCACACAGTCAAGCAACTGCGCTCGATACTTTGTTCGTACTACCAGCTCCATCCCGGATCAAAAAGGTTGGACATCACAATGCACTTCAGGTCTGCCAGATATAGCTGATTCCACATTTACAACGCCCCCTTCCTTCTGAAGAAAAACGAAAACGTCGAACGAAAGTTTGGTTTTGGCTTTAAAAGACAGCATAAGCTGAAAAGGAAGACCAATCGCAAGGTGGCTTTATCGTTCTATACCTTGGGCCGGGAGATCGAAACAAAATAGACATTTTTTATGCGGAAAATGGAAGTTGAAGATGCTAATGAAAACCATCGGTTCAGTGCGGCGAAGCACAATGTCTTGGTCATAATGGATGACGAGACCTTCTTGACGCTGGATGCGAAAGTTCCCCACCAAGGAGTCCTGTGGCTGACGATCAGCAAAAAGTGAATGCCCATGTCGCTGTTTGCGGTGCTTGGGGCTTGCAGTGAATCGGGAGATATATAGTATGAAGTGCCTACCGGAAGTTGCCGCCTTCAACAAGAAGTATTTCCACATCCTTCTGGTCTTTTGGCAGGACCTGACATCGGCCCATTATTTATTCCAATTGATCATTGGAGGAGATGGACCGACTAAAAATAATTGTTGTACCAAATACCGCCAACTCTCTGAACGTCCCTCAGCTACGACCGTTAGAAAAATTTTGGGCGAATTTCAAACGGAGGAGCTACTTCGATGCCAAAACAAAGAAGTAGTCGTTAGCAAGGTGAGATACAATAGGTGATCTAGTTTTCGCGGTTTTAGAACAGCAGTGCGCGGAGCGAATGGTTAGCAAACATCGAATTTGTTTATTCACATTCAACAGTTTCCCCTTTCAAAATTTTCCGTTCCGAAAAAATTTCATTCGCGAACATTAGAATTACAAAGTTTTATGCGGTAAAAGGGCAGTAAAATGGATTCTCTGCAAAGAAGAACGTTAAGAAAATCATGATCTTACTATTTCAAGTGAATGTGAGAGTGAATGGTGAAAAAAAAACTACTCCATCCGTCTCCACAGAGAATAGACATCAAGATCGTCATCGGGGATATGAACGCCCCGGCCGGTAGGGAAGAAATGTATAGACCGGTGGTAGGACCACCATAGCCTGCACATCGACACGAACGATAACGGCCAACGATGTATAAACTTCGCAGCTTCCCGAGGCCTGGTGATCCGAAGCACCTTTTTCCCGCGCAGGGATATCCACAAAGCCACCTGGAGATCACCTGACCAACGTACAATGAACCAAATTGACCACGCTCTCATAGAAGGCCAATTTTTCTCTAATATCACGAACGTACGCCCCCGACGGGGTGCGGATATTGATTCTGACCATTACCTAGTAGCAGTACATGTGCGCTCAAAGCTGTCCTCCGTATACCGGATACGTCAAAGCCGCCCTCCTCGGCTGAACATCAGGCAGCTAGATAACCCGCAAGCTGCCGAGAACTACGCGCCAATACTGAATGAGGCACTGCCTTCTTCCAAGGAGTTATGTGCTTCAAACCTCGAAGACGGTTGGAGCAGAATACGCTCGGCCATCGGAGAGGCCGCTACCGCGGTACTAGGTATTGAACCTTTAATGGGGAATGCCAACAAGCGGTGGAGGGGAAAAAACTCCTTGGAAAAATTATCTAAGTATTGCCACTAGAGAGAATCTGGCCAAATACCGACGAGCTAGAAACCAGTTGACCACGATCCTGCGGAGAAAAAAGCGCCAAAAGGAGGACAGAGATCGTGAAGAATGAGAACAACTATTCCGAGCTAATGATACGCGCAAATTTTATGAGCAGGTAAACCAAACTCGGAAACCTGACATGTGTAGGGACGAGGGAGGGAATCTAATCACAAACGAGCGCGAGGTGGTCGACAGATGGAAGCAGTTCTTCGATGAACACCTCAATGGCGAAGTCGCAGAAGGAGGCGGAACCGAAATTAACCTAAGAGCGCCCATGGAAGATAGTAATGTCCTAGCACCTGATCTCCAAGAAGTGAAACGAGGCTGCTGAAGATCAATAAAGCCACTGAGAAGGACCGCCTACCGGCAGAGCTTTATAAACATGGCGAAAAAACGCTAGCAAAGGTTCTACACTGGGTTATTTCGAGGATTTGGGAGGAGGAAAAGTTACTGGAGGAATGGATGGAAGGAGTGGTTTGTCCCATCTACAAAAAAGGTGATCGACTAGACTGCGGCAACTATCGCGGTATTACGCTGGTAAACGTCACCTACAAGGTACTCTCCCAGATCCTATTACGCCGGTTGTCACCGATAGCACAAGGTTTCGTAGGGAATTATCAGGCGAGTTTCATGGGAGCTCGCGCAACTACGGACCAAATTTTTACAACCCGACAGATCTTGCAGAAATGTAGGGTATACAATGTGCCCACGCATCACATCTTTATTGATTTCGAAGCAGCATACGATACAGTCGATCGAGACAAGCTATGGATAATGCACGAACACGGTTTTCTGGACAAACTGACGCGACTGATCAGAGCTACATTGGATCGAGTGATGCGTTTCGTACGCATCTCTGGGACACTCTCGAGTTCCTTCGGGACGCGACGAGGATTGAGACAGAGTGACGGTTTATCCTGCATGCTGCTCAACATCGCTCTTGAGGGAGTGATCAGACAAGCGGGCATCGAAACGAGAGGCACGATTTTTACCAAGGGTAGCCAACTTCTAGGCTTTGCAGATGACTTCGATATCATAGCCAGGAACTTTGCGACGGTGGAGGTAATCTACGCCAGACTGAAAGCGGAATCTAGGAGAATTGGGCTAAAAATAAATGCGTCGAAGACCAAATACATGAAAGGAAGAGGCTCAAAGGAAATAAACGCGCGTCTCCTACGGACGGTAACCGTTGACGGCGATGAACTAGAAGTGGTAGAGGAGTTCGTGTATTTGGGATGGCTGGTGACCGCGGACAACAGCACTAGTAAGGAGACACTGCGGCGCATCCAAGCGGGAAATCGGGCCTGCTTTGCCCTTCGTAAAACGCTACGATCAAGAAGCGTACGCCGCCGCACGAAGCTAACAATGTACAAAACCCTTATTAGACCGGTAGTTCTTTATGGACTTGAAGCCGTGACGCTGCTCACGGAGGTCATACGCGCCCTTGCCGTGTTCGAGCGGAAAGTGCTGCGGACGATATTTGGCAGAGTACAAACTGAAAGCGGAGAGTGGCGAAGGCGTATGAACCACGAGCTACAGGCATTGCTTGGGGAGACTCCCATCGTACATCTAGCGAAAGTTAGCAGGCTACAGTGGGCCGGACACGTCGTAAGGATGCGGGACGACAGTGCGACGAAAATAGTCCTCTTCAACAACCCCACCGGCACCAGGAACAGGGGGGCCCAACGTGCACGATGGCTCTACCAGGTCGAAAGCGATTTGCGACTTCTGAGACGACTAGGAAATTGGCGACGACTGGCCCAAGACCGAGTTAAATGGAGACGAGTGCTTAAAATAGCACGGGCCTCACCGGCTCTATGTCGAAGAAGAAGATGACTTTTTGAATTTTTAATATTAAGCATAAATTTAGCTACTAATCAAAACTCATTTTTGAGCGCACTGGTAGAATATCAAATATGAGTTGCAGTCCAATTAAATCTACTATTGTCACAAATTCACAAGGCGAATGTTTCGTGAATTTGTGGCAATAATAAACCGCAATGGAAATTAATCTTCATTTTCTATATTTTTCAGCGCAAATAAGATTTTTTCGAGGCTATACCAAATTGTTGAAAGAGGTAAAATAAAAACATCTTCATAAAGTTATTTTGGATAAAGTTGCAGGAGAGCCTAAATGTGCCAAAATATGTAGAGTTAAAAATCAAAATTTACCAATGATCAATCCATAAGCAATAAACCAATCACAATCGGCAAACAAAGACCGGGCATGATCACTACCTACGAGCAGCAACGTTAAATTAGAACAAAATCCGGCAAATTGACTGAAGGCGTTTGTTTTAAACAAAGTATCCTTCAAGTTGTTCTTTAATAGCTGCCCCTGCGAGTAATTCACATGTAAATTAACAAAAATTAGCACATTCTTTACCCGTAGGGTAACTCCATGGCCATACCGCCACACTGAACGTTACCATGAAACTTCGTATAGCAGCGAGCACCAGTTATTACCGAACAATGATGCAGTATTTCCTGATTATTTCGGATTTTAACCATGGTAATTTAAGCTGTGATGTGATAATTATTCGATCATTTTCCAAAAACTAACTCGATAGCAACTGCTGTCCACCGAGGCACCAGTTTTCGACCGTCACTCCAGGCGACCAGGACGGCTTACTTTCGGTTTCATGTTTTTGAATCGTATTCCCCGGGCTAAATGTTTCGGTAGTGCCAAATGCTGATATCTGATATAACAGTTTTAGAGCTTATTTCCTGATAAAGTAACTTCCGGTACCCAAGATAGCTCCTGCGCAAGCGCGATGGTGAAAAATAGTGAAAAAAAGGTCGGAAAACTTTCCGAGTATGAATTCGTGTTTCCTCAGAAGCCGGAGCCGAAAACGTGGAGGCAGATTATCTGGGACGAAAGGGATAGAAAATTTTTCGGTCGTACGAAGCAGAGCTGGTGTAAGTTGCTGTTTGTTTGGGACAAATTTGTATTTTTACTAATATAGTACTCTTTATGGTGAATTGAATTGTGAATAAGTTTTGTTACAAATTGTACGCCCTGCGGGTTTTCCCGTGTGGTCCGTGGACTGATTTGAGGAATAATGAAAAGAACTATAGATTCAATGGTTTACTGACTTCTTTGTCAGTTTATTCGTAACGCCACATGCATGTTTAGGAGAATTCTTTTTTGGAAAGAGAGTTAGAGTGTAATTCAAAAAACAATTATTTGGATGAACTGGAAAATTTCATATAGACTCAAAATATACTAGACTGTTGCAATGGCAGGTTTGAATCGAACCAACGCACTGTGGGCAAAAACGAGCGAAAAACCAGACGCAATTAAGATACGGCCTGCAGGCTGATAAAATTTAGGTGATCTTACGTAAAATTTTCAGGACAATCTCGTGGTGCCCACCTCTTTCCTGTTTGCCATCGGGAAGTGCCCCATTATTTTAAATTTGGGGAAAATTAGCAAAATGGGGCACTTTTCAATGGCAATCAGGAAAGGAGCGGGCACCACGAGATTCTCCGGAAAATTTTACATAAGATCACCAATATTTTATCAGCCTGCAGGTCTTACCTTAATTGCGTGTGTTTTCCGCTCATTTTTGCCCATAGTGCAACGTGTTTCGATTGCCGGTCACCAGTGAGACCTGTACACCACCGCCGCACCCTCCTATTAGGTAGTCTATTATCTAGCTTTGTTTCGCTCTTCTAAGGAGCAAAAAAAATTGCCTGCTACCATGTATTGAACGCAGCATCATACGCTCAAAAACTCCGAGCATTCGTCGATCAACTTCCTGCAGCATTCATGCTCTATGTACGTAAAGGTCCGCCCCACCGAAAAGATCAATGTTCTCTACAACGCGAGTTATGTGCGTGTTTCTAAAGGACGGGACTTCAGTTAGCTACGTAGTCCCTAGAAGGCCCTATTCATCTGTTGTAACTCTTCTCGACTCACATAGTTGTCAAATGTCACGAGTGTACCTAGATATATAAATGCCTCGATTTAATTCCCCATCCAGTTTCTCTTTTACACCAGCATCATTGGGAATTCCAGTTTCTTGCCTGCATCAACACACCGTTTTGCCAGAATTCAATGAGCCTCAACATAGTAGCTTAACACTTAACTCTTAACAGTTCTTCAAGTTTCTATGTCGATATCATAGCACCAAGAAGCATGTTTTCAGATATCCGAATTTTTTGATCGAGTGTAGGTTTGACAGCCTTGATCATAAAACACCACGAAAACGTCTAAGGTCTTGCTCTAGCTTCAAGGCAAAGCCAAGGTGCTACATTCCGTTATCGAAACTTGACCTGTTTTTATACGACAGACTTCGCAGTCAGCTGTTAGAATACAGGACAATTGCTGGGCCAGTTGCTACGATCCTATCGATTCCAACAGCCTCTACCAGCCGAGATTCGAACCTACGATGACTGGCTTATTAGGCCAGCATCATACCTCGAGGCCAACTGGGAGGCTTGCTCTAGCCTCATTCGAATCAATTAATCAGTTCCATCGGAAAACCAGGAAACCACGTTCAATCCATCGAACGCCGCTTTAGAATCCACCAACAGATGATGGGTCTGCCGGTTGTACTCCCGGAACTTATCTAAAATCTTTCGCAAAATAAACAGTTTATTCGTTGTTTAATTTTTACTAGTTGCTAGTCGCAGAGCTTGTCTTCTTGCTTGGATAGGAATTTGACAAAAACAGCAAATAACAATCCTCTCCGAGATGCCTTCTTCAGACGTCATAGCCAAATGGATAATCAACTGAAACAGTATCTGAAGACAGTCGACTTGCACAGAAATTAATTTAGCTTTTCTAATTTCTGCTTGCACTTTGAATTTACTTCGTATGTAAACATAAACATTATTAAAAGAAATAATCCGTTTTTCACGAATCAATTCCGCTATTATTTTATTCACGACAGATACGCATTTCGCCTACAACATTACAGGCTTCATCAATGTCAGTTTTGAATCTGAAGTTTGTAATTCATAGGCGACTTACGTATTTGTCGTGAATTTAAATTATTAGGAAAATTTAATCGAAAAAGTTTTCTATCATTCAATTTTCGTATTCCATTAGGACGCTCGTAAAAACTTTAGTCATAAACACTGTATCTAGTTGACACCTCTGCTGCTGACCGCCGCGAAGAGCACCTGGCAGGCAGGGATGCCACATATAATTCTGTGTTTTTTGTTGGAAAAATCTGACAATCTGTACGGCGAGGAAAAAACTCTGTGCAAAAATCTGTCCAATGCAAAACAATGAGAGTGAAAGAGATAGAGAGTCAGCTTGCTGACTATTTCCGTCTCTTTCACTCTCATGTAAAAGCTCAAATATCTATTTAATCTGTGTAATTTGGCGAAAATCTGTATTCTATGCATACAGATTCTGTACAGGCGATTTCTTTCAAATATCCGTTAAACACAGAATAATCTGTGCATGTGGCAACCCTGCTGGCAGGCCGACGACGTCAATGCAAAGAACATAAAGACCGGTTGTTAGAGACGAGCCAGCTGGTTGGGAGAATTGATTGAGCCGGTTGAAATGCTTTGCTTCCGAATGCTGGGTGCAGTGCCGTAGCGTGCGTTTGGCCAGTATGGCACCCGCCAAAGGCGCTAGCTCTTGGGGGCGCTAAAAGGGCATGCATTTCAGTAAAGCATTAACCAGTGTTGGGCACCGCTAATTCGCTAATTCGCTAACCGATACAATTTGCTTCGATAATCGTGAAAATTTCGATAATCACTAATCGCAAACTGCAAATTAACAGTTACTGTTTATTTTTGAACATATCGCAATAACTTGCATTGTAATCTATCGCTGTACAAATTATTTGTAATTTACATTTATTACATGGCTTTTCTTAATTTACCTAAGATCAAAACCTATTATAATGGATAAAATGTTTTACAGTTTATTAATTTTAAAATAAACAGCGGCACTTCATTTGGAATCATGGCCCAGCAACAATTCGGCTAGTCTGGGTATAAATTATAAAGTATAACTTGCGTTTCTCGATTGGTCGGTTAGCGAATTAGCGAATTAGCGGTGCCCAACACTGGCATTAACAATAACATATACCATTAAAAACAGAAACAGAGATATAACAAAAACAGTCAAACAACTGCGCTCGATGCTTTGTTCGTACTGCTAGCTTCATCTCGTAGCGAAGGAGGGTGACATGGTGAAGCACTTCCTTTACGTTAAATACAGCCAATCTGGCATTTACAATCTGGCGAGAAAGGCAAAAGCGTTAATCGGAAGCCTGCTTCCGGACGCCCGCACAGTGCTGTGCGTCTGTAACGTGCAGCTGAAGATGAAGACCTCGAGAAGGGTGATCTCATCGTTCCGCGCATTGGGACGGGTAGTCTGAGCAACCGGCTCAACGGTGAAGAAGTACTCTAAAATGGACATTTTTATGCGAAGGCGTCACTCGAGGCTGTCAGAACGGCGAAAAGGTGCTGGTAAAAAACATGTTTGCATAGTCATAATGGGCGACGAAAACTACTTGACGCTAGAAGGCAACGGCTGCCAGAGAACCGAGTACTATACGTCCCCCATCAAGAAGGTAAGCGATGACGTCAAGTATATGTATCCTCCACGCTAAGTTCCTGAAGAAAATTTTTCTGTGGCTGAAAATGTTCAAGCCGCTGTTCTTTATTTCGGGGTTTACGATAGATACGAACATACAGTACGAAGTAGGGGGAGACTGTCCAGAACGCATCGGGGGGATAGAATGGCCCATGCTAATAATTGTTTAAAAATGCGGGACCTATTTGGTAAAATTATGAATGCGCATTTTATTTTGGTGCATAATAAGCTAATTCATAATTGTGTAGAATGTAAAAGCATCAAACATAGCCACATCCAATAAAATCAAGCGATTATCCGCGATCTCATTCCACATGTAAGAAATCACGGTTTTCTCTTAAGCTTTTACCACTAGTCGGTATGCAAATTTCATAATAAATACAGTCTATCTAATTGATATACTGTCATACTCGATGATTCATCACAAAAACGGCAATAACTAGGCATGTTTTACACATATATTGCAAAAAACTTCAAAATACAAAACAGGGGTAGAATGCATCACAGTGGGATCGAAGAGTTATAAAATATTTTTAAAATGTAGCAATATTATGTATTGTATAGGACTTTTTTTTTTTTTTTTGTATGCCAGAAGGGCATTGGGTTAAAAGGCCACTGCGACAGTCTTAATGATCGTCTTTTGTGGCAGGCCCCGATTGCTGTACACAGTTTACGGATCGCTCATACCCATTGATGGAGTTGAGCGGAATAGTTGTAATCCTGTGCCCCAATTCGGTACTACATGGTTTATAAAGCCAATGACCGTTTTGGGATTTAGGCTCCATACCTGATATGGAGTAAGAAGGAAACTTCCTAAGAAGTTGTGCCTTGATAATGCAAGAGCTCCGCAATAGCAGAGCAGATGCGCTGAACTTTCAGGTTCAGAGTTACAAAAGCGGCAGGTGTCAGATGATACCTTGCCGATATTCTTTAAATGATAAAGAGCGGGGCTGTGTCCTGTTAGGAGTCCCGTGATCGTGCGTAGTTCACTACGAGTTAAATGGAGTAGTTTTTTAGCTACTGCAGGGTTTGGGTAGATAAACTGTTTAGCTTGTCTACAACCCTGTGTTTGATTCCAACGGGATGCTATTTCTAGCTTTTCCCATGTCATCAGTTCGCCTTTCACGGCGGATGTGGAGGTGCCCAGAAACGGTTCAGGACCAATAAATTGCTGAGCTGATCCTTGTCTTGCTAGGTTGTCAGCAAATTCATTGCCCTCGATTCCGCAGTGACCGGGCACCCAAAGTAATAAAACTTTGTTTTGGCGGGAGAGTTCCCTCAATGCTGTGCTGCACTCCCAAACTAATTTGGACACGCATTTGGCGGACTTGAGAGCCAGTAGTGCTGCTTGGCTGTCCGTGAAGATACCGATTTTCGCATGCCTGTACTTTCGTTTCAAGCATATTGTCGCACAGATGTATATGGCATATACTTCTGCTTGAAAAACGGTGGGCCACTTTCCTAATGAGATAGTTTCCCTGATGCCGGGTCCGTAGACTCCGGAGCCTGTGCAGGCCCCCATTTTTGAACCATCTGTAAAAAAACAGATAGTTCCAGATGGAAGATCTGGCCCTCCATTATTCCACATTGAGCGATCTGTTTCAATCACCTCATATGGAACGTCCATATTGGGCCTGGCTTCCATGCAGTCAGAGACTGAAGTTACTAAGGGTGTCAGATTGAATTCCCGAAGTATGCGAAGATGACCGATTTGGTCACCTTCGAGTATGGTTTTACTCCTTTGCAACCGTAGTGCGCCGAGCTCTGCTTCCTTCTTCACATGAAGATGCAAAGGCAGTAAGCATAGCATTGCCTCCATGGCTGCAGTAGGTGTTGTACGCATGGCACTGGTAACTGTAAGACAGGCCAGGCGCTGAACTTTGTTTAGTTTGGCTTGGGCTGTCACCTCATTCACCTTTGGCCACCATACGACTGCAGCAAAGGTTATCCTAGGCCGTGCAATAGTAGTATATGACCAGAAGGCTAGTTGAGGTTTCAATCCCCAGGTTTTGCCAAACAGTGACCTGCATGCCCAGATAGCCGAAGTTGCTTTCTTAACAGCATAATCTAGGTGGGCAGCCCAGTTCAGTTTTTTATCGAGAATTATTCCGAGGTGTTTGACTTCATTACTGAAGCCCAGTCTGACACCATTCAGTATAGGCGGAGTAATGGTATGTTTCCTTCGCCTAGTGAATGGTATAACGACTGTTTTGGTGGGATTTACATTAAGTCCCTCTTGTGAGCACCATAACATGGTGGTGTTTAGAGCTCCTTGCAAGCGACTTGACAGTACTGCGTCAAACTTTCCTCTGACGATAAGTACAACGTCGTCGGCGTAAGCAATGGTCTCATAACCAAGCTGTGACAGCTTGTGAAGGAGTGCGTCGGCCACCAGTGACCAGAGCAGGGGGGAGAGAACTCCTCCCTGTGGACATCCTTTGATCACCGAAATCGTGACCGACGTATCTCCCAATGATGCTGTAATTTGTCTGCTCGAGAGCATTGCTTGAATCCAGCTCATTGTAGTGTTGACAGAGAGCCGTATTAATTGACGCAAAGGACGTGTTATCGAAAGCGCCTTCAATATCAAGAAAAGCACAAAGTGCCGTCTCTTGATATTTGAGCGATTTCTCAATTAACGTCACTAAGCAGTGCAGTGCGGTTTCCGTAGATTTACCGTGTTGGTATGCATGTTGATTTACATGTAACGGAGAGTTTTTTAAAAACTCATTGCGGATATAGTTATCCGCGATTTTCTCCATCATCTTAAGAAGCGTTGAAGTCAGACTTATCGGTCTGAAAGCCTTAGGCATGGTTTTGTCTTTTTTGCCAGCCTTAGGTATGAACACAACCCTTACTTTCCGCCAATTCTCTGGGATATACCCCAAAGTGAAACTGGCTCGAAAGAGGTTGATGAGCTCGGACATTATAACACCGTCCGTTTTTTGTAAGAAAATGGGTAGAATACCATCCGGACCTGGAGATTTCATTGGTTCAAAAGAGCTGAGTGCCCAATTGATCGAGGCCTCCGTAAACAATCGGCGTGCAAGTAGAACCGAATCATTTGGCACATTGTGTAATGACCCATTCCACTGTTGCCCACCTATGTTTTGCCCAGTGGTCACTGTCGAACCAGGGAAGTGCGTGTTCATCAGAACTTCCAGAGTTTCCCTGGTGGTAACAGTGAGACTCCCATCCTCTTTTTTCAATTGCCCTAGACCATTGCAATGGTCCTTGGACATCGCTTTCTGCAGACGCGTAGCCTCTGGCAGAGTTTGAATGCTTTCGCAAAATTTAACTCGAGATTTCCTTTTGGCTTTGCGTAGCTCAGCGTTGTATTTGGTGAGGGAAGCTCTGTAGTCTTCCCAGTTAGACGTGATTTTAGCCCTGTTGAACAGACGCCTTGCCTTCCGACGGAGATTGCTAAGCGTCTCATTCCACCAGGGCACATCACGGCAAACTGTTCGCGTGTTTACGGGACAGTTTGTGTTATATGCGTCTGTGATCCTACATTGCAGGTCACTAGCGGCGATATCCAGCTCAACTGGAGTTCGTATATTATTGTGACAGGAATTACGTGAGGCAATCAGATGATCCCTAAAGGAACTCCAATTGGTTTTCCTCGGATTCCTGAATTGTTCTCTCTTTAGAGGATTAGCCTCGATGTCGAAAATGATATGTCTGTGGTCTGATAAACTTGGTTCATCAGAGACATGCCAATTTTTGACTTTCTCAGCTATAGAGGCGCTACATAGAGTAAGGTCTAGGACCTCTTGTCTGATAGCGTTTATAAAGGTGGGGTCATTCCCTACATTGATTACATTGACATCGTTAGAAGTAAGATATTCAAGTAGGTACTCACCCCTGTTGTTTGTGTCCGAGCTGCCCCATATCGTGTGGTGCGCATTTGCGTCGCAGCCTATCACGTACGGCTTGTTGACTGCTCTGCAGTACCGCACAAGTTCAGCAACCTCGGGCGGTGGTATTTCGTCCTTGTCCCCTGGAAAGTAGGCGGACGCAACGACTATCTCCTGCTTCCCTCTAGTCGTCGGGACTACCACCGTAATGGCAACGACGTCGCGTTGGATGAATTCTGTAATTGGAGAAAATGTTATTCTCTTATTTAACAGAATGGCAGTCCTAGGCTTGGACTGTGTATTACAATAGATCAACTTACCATTAGCGCCGGATAGACCGAGGATCGTGGTATCGTTGATCCATGGCTCCTGGATCAGAGCAGCACTCAGCTGCTCTTTGGTGAACCTCCGGCATAGGACACTAGACGCGCCCTTAGCATGGTGGAGGTTCACCTGAATGCAGCGAAAGCTGCTCATTTGGAGGCAGGATTGCCGTTTTCAGCTTGATCCAGTACTGGATCGAGCCTTGGCGAACGGGTACCAGCAGCGTTTTCGCTGAGTTGAGCGGCTGGGTCGCTCACACCGGCAGGCTTCGGTTGCCGCAGGCGACAGGCCACAGATGTCCGACCCGCACTTAACAGCGGATTGAGCCTCTGAGGTCTGCTATCGACTGGTGATTGCTGCGTACGCCTCTTGCGAGGTTTTCGCGGCGCTCGCCTAGTCTTCGCAGGATTGCATTGTTTAGGTGGCGGCGGGGCACTTCCAGTGGGAAGTTCCGCACTTTCCACCCTCAACGTTGCAGGATTGCATTGTCTTGGTGGTGGCGGGGCGCTCCCAGAAGGGAGTTCCGCTCGTACCTTCCTCGACTTTGCAGCAGAGACTGTTGCGCCTGTGTTGATCAGACCTCTGCCAACCTGTCGCATGCGTGCTTTGCCAAACATAAAATTTAGCGTAAAGCGCTGCTCAGTGATCTGACTTGCCGACTTTTGGTCAACCTCCATTAACAGTTCCACGGTATTTCCACGCACAATGCGACGGCGTATCTGCCACGCTTGCGTTGAAAAGCCGTCGTTCTGGTTCTGGAGGAATCTCAGGATTTTCTCGTCCGTGGTACCGACACTGTCCTGGAAGTACCCTATGAAGGTGTGAGCCTTCGGCAGGTCCTTCGTGTCGTAGGCCCGTAGTTGTGCTCCTTCCCACGGGACGAGAGTAGATGCCGTTTGCTCCAGCCATTTGACCGTGTTCTGGTCAGAGCAAGCCAGTATCAAGTAGCCGTTCTTGAACTGGCAGCTCCTGAACTTGGGTCTAATGGCTGGAGTCTCCTGGTCAGCTATTTGATCCAGAAGAACGGCGCGGACAGTCTGGAGCTGATCCGTAGTGAGCAGGGAAACGGGATAATCAGCCGTAGTTATGGCTACACTGAAAGCATCCACCATTTCCCTGTAGGTGCACCCCGAGGATGGTTTTGGTGCCGAAGGACCCGCGCAGGCTCGACTGCGTGGTCTCTTTTTAGTGGGACCTTTGCTGCTGATGTTCGGCGACGCCGTATCAGCGGATCGTTGCCTTTTGGTAACGACAAGGTCCCGCTGGCTAGGCTGGCCGGCCGGCAGAAGGGCAAGTTCCTCCGCTTCGTCCTTTGAGTAGCCCTTGCTCCGATACCACTTCTGCCGTCGCCGTTGCGCTTTGGAGAGACGCTTGGCTACAACTCCGGAAGTCCCAGGTTGCCCCTTGACTTCAGGTAGCGTCACCGGATCGGGAAGGTTATCCGCGTCGCTTTCCGCATTCCCTGATGGCGAATTCAGGATCAGAGATGAAGCCGAGAGTCCTCCTTCCAGCGACATGCTGTCGAGGTTAAAGTCCTCTTCCATCCCTGTATCCATTACTTCGCCAGTATTGTCCGTGCCGATCGGACTGCGCACTTCCGGTCTACCGTCGTGCGCCACCTCTACACCTACTCCGGTGTTTATCACCAACTCTTGGGGGTCGTTGGTTGCCCCATCAATTATTGTTTCAAGGTTATCCATGGCGATGGTTGTACTCTGCTGGGGAGAAAATCAACGGTTCTTTACCAGCTTGGAACAGAGGGAGCAATATACTGCACAGGGTGCTCTGGTACCATGCAGGCTCCGTTCGACCTTGGGAAACTTTATTAGACCCCCCCAAGCATTCATCCCTAGGCACGGGTCGCGTTACACCGAGGATTGGGGTCCTCCTCCGCACTTTGCTCAGAATGTAGCATGCTCCTTGACTACTTGCTACATTGAGAGCAAAAGATTTTTACAAGATTTGCCGCGGAAGAGACTCGATGTGCAGTTCCGGATGGATCCACCATAAACTTACCATGGAGCCATCCGGAGCTGCAGACCGAGCGACAAATCTCAACACTCCTCCTTTATCCTGGCTTGTGACAGACAGCTCGGGTCCCGATCCAATTTCCCCATCACTTGTTCACTCTTTTTAGGGAGCCACCCGTGGCGGTTCATCAGCGAAGGTCCGTCACTGGCGGAGTTGGCATAGGATAGTTGGATAGTTGTATAGGACTTAGAATTTGCCTTAAACCTAATTGTACATTGTTTGACTTACAATATTTCATCACACATCAGTTGGAGAGAAGTAGATGATTAAATTTTATTGCCAATTATGTTCAGATATGAACCCATTGTATTCCAGCAAACAAGCGTAAGCGTATGTAACAAACGCTATAACGAACGCTTCCGCCATTTCGGCAGCCTAGTTTTAGGAGTTTATACAACACGTGATTGAATGTAAATTTTTTGGTTGCGTTTAACGCCTAGCTGGGCAAACTTGGTGCGTTTTGTCCACGGGCTTTAGCGTTCTGCCACATATAATGATTTTGACTCTTGCCAAAAATCGTCAAAAATAACAAAAAAATACTGGTTTTTGTTAGGAAATTTCACCAGGAGTAAGTGTAAAAAAGATTCCACAGTCTTCTAGAAGTTGAAAAACGTGGAACCAACACGCCGTTGCTCTGCAAAATGATGTTTTGCTTAAGCGGTGCATTCTGCACCACTTTACCCAAACGTTTTAAAACCACTTGGCAGGGCGTCGAAACGATTTTATAGGATTTAAGGAAAATTTGTTTGAATTATTCTTGGTATTTTTTTCATCACCATCCGAAATTAGTCCATTATTTCTATACACACGTTAAGTTCAGGGAAGTATTGGATAAGGGGCGATTGAAGTTTTTTGTTCATTTATCGTTTAACGGGAAATGAGCAGTCATTAACTTTTCGTCAGAAAGCCCAATTTCTGAAGCAGTTTTTGGGCCTAAAACAAGGGCTCTGTTTTTCAAAATCTATTCACTACATTCTTCATTTTACATTTAAAAAAAAACAGATTAATATTCTTCTCTTTTTTTTTCGCTGCAGTCTACCTATTTCTCTTCTACGGCGTGTACTTCATCATCCTGTTTGCTGTGTTCTGGGCGTGCATGGAAGGTCTGTTCCGAACGCTAAATGATCAGTACCCGAAATATCAGCAGGCGGACTCGCTGATCGGAGTGAACCCCGGGTTGGGCGTTCGACCGATACCGGCGAACCCGAAAAAGCCCGCAATCATACACTTCAAGCCGGGAGGATACAACGCCGAAATGGCCTATTGGGTCGAAATGTTGGACGATTTTCTGCAGCGTAAGTTATATTTTAAAAGTTTAAGTATTCCAAAAATAATATTTTTCACCATAATTTTAGCTTACCACAACACATCAATTCTTCCTGGAGAAGGTCTTAATCACATTAAATGTGAGCATGGCAAGGAGCTTCCGCCACAATCGGTCTGCACTGTGGATACAGTGAAGTTTGGTCCGTGCAATCGGGCCAACAAGTACGGATACAACATTTCGCAACCGTGTGTATTTTTGAAACTAAATCGGGTGAGTAAAATTTACTTTAATAATCTAAAGCTCTTCATTCCGACTGGTACATGCTATTAAGCATCAAAGCTTTCAGTCGAGCTGTACGAAGCCTACATTCTGGCGAAGTGATGAGTAAAAATGAAAACTTGTAAAGGTAATCACGGGTTAAGTTAAGTGTGATTACATGCTGGGATACTGAAACGTAGGAAGGTGTCAACATTAATTATTATCGCTCTACTAGTACTAATGTTTTCCGTGAGACTTCCGCTTTAACAATGTCATCAAAAACAAGTTAGCATTCATTGGCGTAACTTTACTAGTTGAATCCAGCTTCTAATTAGAGGATTACAGGCAAACCGGACATTAAACCACTGTCTGCATCGTTGCAACAGCAGCATGTAATGCACTAATAAATAAGTTTGTTAGGGCAGATTATCATATCATAGTGTAATATCTATCACGTTAATTTTTACAATACATTTCATAAATTGGAGAGTAGAATTTCAATCAATCAATTATTTGATTTAATTTGATTGACAGGTACTGGTGTTTGTTGCAGCTGACCTCAAACGAACATTTTGTCTGTATTATAATTTACTATACATTTATACTTAGTTCTACTCAAATATTTATAATTTTGCTACCTCAGAGATTTTCATGCACCAACAATCAGGTGTACACATTGGTATGAACTCATCAACCATTTCCAGTTCATCATCGTCAAGAACCACTGCCCGTGGGAGGCGAACGATGTTTTCTCTAAAGCCTAGGGTACGGGAGGGTATTCCCAGCACGCTACTAATTTCGGCATACATTACCTTTTTTGGCTACACTTTTCCAAATAAAAACTTTGCCGCTATATAACAATACTGAAACGAATGTCGCACTCATAGGCTTTAATGTGTTATAACTATTTTCATAAAAATGTAAGCAATTTGCTAAATTTTATTCAATAAACATCAAAACCACTGTTTTTACACTAGCACGTAACCAGGCTGAAAAACCAGCAGCAATCGCTTACGCGTATCCGCTCTTGATGATGGTTTGGAAAACACACAATTTTGGTAACGTTTATTTATTCTAGAAACTAAACAGCTGTGAATATGCTATCACAGAACAATTCTACTTCTTTTTATCACGGAAGAACACAAAAATTTCCCTCTGATATGAAAATATAAATCAATTTTCAATCACTAGCGATTAGCAGCCTTTTGTTTTGAATTCCAGCATATGGTGCGTTATTTACACTACTATCAATATGTGATGCCTGAAACGCCTGAAACTCTTCAATCGTGTTGACATAGCTAGTATCTGAGTGATAACCACTTGCTTCTGGTGCTAATGTATATGAACGATTATATGATACACTAGCGCCAGCAGCAAGCTGTTGTCAAAGCAAAACTAGTTATCTACAATGAGCCCGGAATATAGGCAATAGGGACACATTATCCATCGGTCTCTCTTTTGATCTGTTTTTGCAAAGCATCTTACCCCTGTGCAGGCTATTTCGGCCGGTCGGATTTAAAAAAACACAGACACCACTATAGAAAATGGGCCCAATTTAGCCGCAGCGACTTCATAATTTCTCGCGATTATAACACAAATTCAGTAGCGTTTCATTAAGACCAAAATACACGCCGATATTCAGTAAATATTATTCTATCAACTGGTATAAAAATCTTGTCTCGAATAAATATAATTTCAACGTAATTCCTGAATATTGTTCAGGCTACCGCTTAATTGGCTGGAAATACCCTCCCGTACCCTATGTGGTTATTGGCGCATTGATTTGTCATCCAGTCCAGATAACTTGCGTTTTTAGTCTTGCGCAGATTTCCTCCGCTGTCCTAAAAAGCAAAGCCAAAAGGTATAAACATACTCGGTCGGGCGGTGCTGCTATAGAGTCAGTAGGATCGAGCACTAAACCCGTAATTGTACTGTACTCTAGTAATCGACTGTGAAGTCTGTCGATAAAGAAAGGTTAAATTCTTACGAACGTTTATACCCGATTTTGCGACTGGTTATTAGAGCACAGGACTCTTATGGGGTTAATGCAATGATCCTACTTAACTCCAGTAGCAGCGCCCAGGTGAAATTCGAATATACTGACGACTGGCTTATTAGACCAGCGCCGTTCCAAAGTTTCCAGTAATGATGTCAAGGTCAACTGCTTGGAGTTGGCTACTTTTGCTGAAGATCGTTCCTCTCGTTTCGGAGTTCACTCGCTGGATCACACCTACAATAGCGATGCTAAATAATATACAAGACATGGCTCCTTGCCGTAACCATTTGTGTGATTCGAAAAGGTTCGAGAGTGCCAACGAAAAACGCAAGTAGCATGTCACTCGCTCCAGGGTAGCTTCGATCAGCCGAGACAGTTTTCCCGAAAAACTCGTTTTAAATTGCCAAAAAATGTATGATTGTATGATGTATGACAAATTATATAAAAACTGATGACATCATTCGATTGCGCGGCCAAAAAACCGTAGAAAAGTATATTGCCGTGTCTTCACATGAAACTGTTTCAGAGATATTTGAACCCGAAAAATGACTTTTTTGAAAATCTGTAAAATAGGAAGTAGCGCCACTGCTAGGGGGATTGATCAATCGGCAAAAAAACTTTGGGAAATTGGTTATAGGGTCGGAATGAACAATTATGCCAACTTTGGTTGAAATCGCTGATGGTCGGATTCAATTTTTCCGATTTTTGTGGACGTTTGAGATGGAATAACCCATACGTGATTCTTGAACCTTTGCAACGATGCATTTAGATTTCCAAAATTCCTTTTGAAACGAAAGGCCCAACCACGACGACACTCCACTACTCTCCGCCAGATCTCGCTCCATCTGGTGTAACCATCTTGCTCGCTGCGCTCCTGGTCGTCTTGTTCCTACCGGATCACCGTGGGGCAGATTGACCCGACGCTCGGACAAAACCTCATAAGTTCTTTTATATGCTTCGTAGAGCTTTATTGTCTTTAGAAACATTGTTTGTTATAAAATTTCGCATCTTTTTGGAAATTTTAAGTAGTTGTATTTTTATTCCTATAGGTGGCGTTGAAGTCTAACTTTTTAAATAATGACTTTTGAAATGTTGTGTCTTCAGAAAAGTGGTTTGTCCTGTTACTGTAAAGTTACTGAACATACCAATATTGTACGACTTACGGGAATCAAGTTATAAATATTTTAAATACTCAAACACATTTTTTTCAGTGTGTAGTCGAAATTGGTAGTCGGACGACCTCCTGTCCAAATTATCACAATCTGTATATCAAGAGGAATTTAGGATTAGAGTAGGGCGGGGCATAAGTGCGATGTTTGAAGTTGTCATAAATTTTCGTGAAACAACAACGTAATATATTTTATAGAGATGCAGTAACTCAATGTCTTTACATTCAACTATAAATCATCTGCGGTAATAGTGTTTTGCAAAATAAATACTTCTTTCTTCTGATCAAGTGCCGATTCGCATTTTTACCCCACCAGCGGGGCAAAAGTTCGAGTACCGCGGGGCAAAAGTTCGAAGCTCGAATCCATTAAATTAGCACAACAGTAGCTAACAAACCCATATTATCTCCAATCTGCGTTATGTTTCGGAGAGGAATATTCCCAATTTGCACCTTACCTATTTTGCGCTGGTGAATTGCAGCCTCCGTTAAATCGAAACTTTTCCAAACCTTTGTTTTTTGTTTTATCAGCGGAAAAACATTGTTTTCCTTCGGCCAACATCTGTAGAGCACACAGTTTTCTGTAGATCTTCCATTTCTAGTATCTGTAATATAGCGCCTAAAGCTGTATATAATTAGCTATACCTTTTTGCCTCGTCCATGAATCGAACTTTTGCCCCGTTCGTGAATCGCACTTTTACCCCGCTAAGCGCTTGACGGGGTTAGATTAAATTATGGAAAAGCGAAATATATTTTGTAAATTCTTTTCACCGCATTTTCAAAACAGATATGTGAGCGATGTAAAATGCTGCTTCAAATTTCCAACAAGTAAAATTTTCCTGTTGATGTCGTATTTGCCGTATAACGAAAAATTACATCAAAACCGCCCTAAAATAACATTTGCATATAACTCAGCAACTATGCTTCGTAAGCAAACAAAGTTTACGTTAGATTCAAGCTGTAAAAGTAGTCATCCATCCATGCCAACGTAATTAATTCACTCGGAATCTGCACCGATAAATCATTGAATCGCACTTTTACCCGCATCGCACTTTTACTCCTCCTTACTCTATTATTCTCATATATGGTAAATCAACCATTTGTGGACCTTTCTATACATTATTTTGAACTCGTAACGCTAAACAGCCAACCGATGGCACTTACAATATTAGTAACCTTGGAATAAGCCTAAATATATCAATTTATGCTGCAAATCTCTATATTTTACACATTTTAGGCATAAACAGATTGGAATGTCCATTTTCCTTTTATGGGTTCTAATGGTTTACTATAGAATTACGACCGGGTCCATTATAGGAATTCTAGTGTATTTTGCATGGAGAGGGTCCGCTAATGGCAACGTTTTTAAAGGACCCTCACTTGTTGAAAATGTTGAAAAAACAAAATGGAGACTAGTTCAATCGAGCTGAAAGTCCAACCGAACATATTCTACTGCCAATTTGACTTGAAACAGAGCTAATTGGGAAAAAGCTGTTAAGTAGTCACCTTTACAATGTCCTAAATTCCCCTTATCGACTCCAATGCATGTCATAACGATAATAATGTTATGTCTTACATACACAAGCATGACTCTTTAACGTACAGCAGGAATGAACTTCGCACTGGCGCGCGCGTTTACTAATTTGTAGCCTAAAATACCGGAAAAATGCATTCGGAACACTTTAATATCTCCGAACATCGCAACTAGTAGCAGCTAATTTTTTTGATTATTACTAGTTATCACCTTTAATGTTGATTTAATGGTAGTGTCAGAGCGGAAATCGGTGGAAATCTTTTTCTACACACTATTGAAAATTAACAAAAATAACAATTTTTTTTTCTAAAACACTTCGTCAGAACAAAGCCTACTAGCAAAAAATCTGTCCCAATATCACCTAAATTATTAGTTTATAATCCCTTTAATGTGAATTGACCTTTAACCCTTTATAAGGCCGTGGCAATTATATTGCCACTAACGAAAAATATTCGAAAAAAAAACAAAGTGAATTAATCCAGCAAAAAACATGGATTTTAAGAATTTTTGTTTAAGGTTTAAACGTGAAAACCGAATCTATTCTTGCTTATAATATATACGTTATTATTTTCTATGCAAAAATATACGAAAAAAGACAAAAACGGAGGAAAATTTTTTTGGACGATTTTCGGAAATTCCATTGTTCGAATTTCCATTTCTGTTTCGTGCTAGAAGCGTTAATTCAACTCGGAGACTCATTTTTCGAGTTTTTCAGACTGTAGAGCCCACAGACAATTGATTTTATAAAAAGAAATTTAACTCATATCTTACAAATTATTTTTTTGCCCCCCGATTTTTCAAGCCAATTTCCAAGGGGGGGTGACAAAAACTTTAAATATGATTTGCAATGGCCTAACTAGAAACTAAAAGATTAAATGATATTTATTTTTGCATTTTCCAATTTTTTTTACACTGTGTTTCACCTTCTTTAAAACCTATTGAAAAAACACTTATTAAAACAATTTATGCATATTTCTTATAGATTATATATCTACTATACGTAGAATATTAACTTTGACAGAATATCTCAAATAAAAATTTTGAGGTTTTGTCCGAGCTTTTTCGGGTTCTGCCCCATAGTGCGGATTTGAGGCGAACACCATCTTTGCAGGGTAGTTGTCCGGCATTCTTTGAACATGCCCTGCCCATCGTATCCGTCCAGCTTTAGCCACCTTCTGGATACTGGAATGGTGATCGCTCAATAATTCTCACAGTCCAACTTGTCGCCGTTTTTATAGATCGGGCAGATAACCCCATCTTTCCACTCCTCCGGTAGCTGTTCGGTATCCCAAATTAGACGGTGTAGACAAACGGCCAGCTTTTCTGGTCCCATTTTAATAAGCTCCGCTCCGATGCCATCTTTTCCAGCTGACAGGTTGTTCTTTAGCTGCATGATGGCCTCCTTAACTTCCCGTTTGTTGCACCGTCGAAATCGCTTTCCCCCGCCGCCATGGTTCTCCGCCTGGGCGCCATTCAGGTGTTCGTCGAAGTGCTGCTTCCACCTATCGGTCGCCTCACGATCGTCCGTCAGAATACTGCCAGTCTTATCCTGACACATTTCGGCTCGAAACACAAAGCCTTTGCGGGATCCGCTTAGTTTCTGGTAGAACTTTCGCGTTTCCTGAGAACGATGCAGCCGCTCCAACTCTGTATATTCCTGCTCTTCCAGGTAGTGCTTTTTCTCCCGAAATATTTGGTTTCACTGCATCTTCATTCTTTTTCTTCAATTTTAATACAATACAAAGCAATTATTGTTGCAAAATTATCTTTTGCGCAGCATATTAAAAATGTGACCTGCTTAAATGTCCAGATATTGCTAAATAACATATTTTTTGAAAGAGAATATCTATGCAATGTTTAGAGCTAAATCGGAAATGACAAATTAAAAAATATATTATTTTTCTTATTTACTATATCTCGCAACCTCATAAGTGCGAGACATTTCAGATGAAAAAATATTCTTTTTCAATGTTATTTCCTAAAATCGAAATGTATTTAAATTTATTACTTATGACTTTTCAATCTCCGATATACGCAGATATACGGCTGGGAGCCGGACTACTACGATGACGTAAATGAACTGCCGGAAAACATGCCAAAGGACTTGGTCGAGCACATCAATAAACTGCCAGCGAACGAGCGTAGACAGGTTTGGATTTCCTGCAACGGAGTCTATCCGGCCGATCAGGAAGCAATCGGACCGCTCGCGTATTATCCCGGCCAGGGCATTCCATCGTTTTACTATCCATACGTAAATACCAAGGGTTACCTGAGTCCACTGATTGCAGTTCAATTCACGAAACCGAAACGTAAGGCTGCTCAGTTTTGAAACTTTTGAAAGATTTTTGTTAATGATTAATTCTATTTACAGGTAAGCAGAACATGTTCGTCGAATGTCGCGCATGGGCCAAGAATATTAAATATAAAGGTGGTTCCCGATTACGTATGGGGTCGGTGCTATTTTCTGTGTTAGTTGAATGAGTAAACTCTATCGAACATAAAAAAGGAACTATAAGAGAAAATAAAACGATTTCAACTGAAGTGCAGCTTTTTTCGATAGCTTCCCAATGAGAAAGGTAAGCCCAAACTTATATCTTCAACCAAGGGGAAAACGTCTCTAGTCAATGTTGCTTGATTCAGAGTCACTCAAAAATTAACTTTCATAAACTAAACTGTAGGTCAGACAACCGCGAATTAGCAAAGTAGTGCTAAATGGTATTTGCCGCAGAATTCATCAGCGATTACATATTCCCTTGACGCAGTTTGCTTCGAACATTAACATTCTTCTGATGACTCTGAAATGCTTCTTTGCTTCGGTGAATTGGAAAACATGTTCAAAAGTTATTAGAACGCTTTGTTGTCCGTTGTTCATAATTACCACAACCTGTTTTTAATCGTAATATTCTCTCATATTAGTCTCACAACACGTCAAAACAACCTTTTTCGGATCGTTTTCCATTCGGAGCCTCACTGCAAAACACGCAAGACAGATTCTCGAGGAATCCCCACGAACGGAAAATATTCGGATCAAACTGGTTTATCCTCACGGTGAAGGTGAACCCTGCGTACGGCGCAGCCTTATATGACGCCAACTAGGCTGGCTGCCAGAGAGAGGCAGAGAGAAAGAAACAGCTCAAACAATTATCATAATTATTAAGCGTTCACGAACCGTGATCCGTCAATACACGGACGGACAGTTGCGTTGGGATTGCCTCACAACCCAAAGAAACACGAATGTTGTGATTAATTGACACATTTGTGGATACCGTCTTTGAGATTAACGTTGTTTTTTCTCAGATCTGAGATTGCATGTCCTGTTACTGACCTCTTGATTGGCGGTTTCTCGGTGGCTGTAACGCTAATCATTAAAGAAAAATGTTCAAAAGTTTGTCGTTTGTGTCCTTAATGACACAGAGCTTTGGCATCGACTGGACCACAATTATGATGATATAATTGAAGTTCATATGGTCAAAAATAAGCTGGGAGGAGAGACTCGTAACTTGGCTCAATGTTGTCTCATTCGATTTAAATATTTTTTGAATTGATGTCGTGCATCCAAATTTTTCTGCCGAGGTGACTTGAGATTTGACTGGTACCTGATTTCTACTCCAATTAAATAGTCTCAGTAAATTATTATTGAATTGAAGGTGCAGCTTACATTTTTATTTGCAAATCCAATTTGCAATCCGTAATTATAATAGTGATATTTCAATAATGTGCCGCCACATTATGTGGGTGTGGGTTTAATGGTAATTTCACCATTGAGTTATTTGAAACTTCTATGAAATCAACGATTATAGTTCAATTTCATTATTAATTAACCTTATTGCATTAATTAATTAGCATGAGAAATTCTGTTTTTCAAACATTAAATTCAAATTTTTGTTAAAATTTGTCAAATGTTTTTTTTATTTATACCGTAGAAAGGCCAGAGGCCAGTACCTTTTTCCAGCACAGAATCCACCATAAGTACACCTGGAGGTCACCAAATCAGACAGAATCACAGATCGACCACGTTTTGATCGACAGTCGGCACTTCTCAGACATTATCGACGTCAGATCCTATCGAAGCGCTAACGTTGACTCGGACCACTACCTAGTGATGGTTAAGATGCGCCCAAGACTCTCCGTTGTGAACAACATTCGGTACCGACGCCAGCCTCGGTTAGATCTCGCGCGGCTGAAGCAGCCAGACGTCGCCGCAAACTACGCGCATTCACTCGAAGCTGCACTGCCGGAAGAGGACGAGCTGGACGAAGCCCCTCTCGAGGACTGTTGGAACACTATCAAAACAGCCATCAGCAGTGTAGCGGAGAGCTCCATCGGGCATGTGGCCCGGAATCAGCGGAACGATTGGTTTGACGATGAATGTAGGAGGGTGATGGATGAGGAGAACGCTGCGCGGGCGGCCAAGATGCGCAGTGCCACACGTCAGAACGTGGAAAGACACAAACATAAGAAGATGCAGCGAAACCAAATCTTTCGGGAGAAAAAGCGCAACCTGGAAGAGCAGGAATATGCGGAGTTGGAGCGGCTGCATCGTTCTCAGGAAACGCGGAAGTTCTACCAGAAACTGAACGGATCCCGCATGGGCTTTGTGCCGCGAGCCGAAATGTGTCGGGATAAGACTGGAAGTATTCTGACGGACGATCGTGAGGTGACGGATAGGTGGAAGCAGCACTTCGACGAACACCTGAATGGCGCCCAGGCGGAAAACCATGGCGGCGGGGAAAGCGATTTCGACGGTGCAGCAAACGGGGAAGAGGTACCAGCCCCAACGATAGGCGAAGTTAAGGAGGCCATCATGCAGCTAAAGAACAACAAGTCAGCTGGAAAAGATGGCATCGGAGCGGAGCTTATTAAAATGGGACCAGAAAAGCTGGCCGTTTGTCTACACCGACTAATTGTTAGAATTTGGGATACGGAACAGCTACCGGAGGAGTGGAAAGATGGGGTTATCTGCCCGATCTACAAAAAGGGCGACAAGTTGGACTGTGAGAACTATCGAGCGATCACCGTTCTCAATGCCGCTTATAAAGTGCTGTCCCAAATCATTTTCCGCCGTCTATCACCAATTGCGAATAGATTTGTGGGAACTTATCAAGCCGGCTTCGTCGAAGGTCGGTCTACAACGGATCAAATATTTACACTGCGGCAAATCCTCCAAAAGGGCCGTGAATACAGAGTTCCCACGCATCATTTATTCGTTGACTTCAAAGCCGCATATGATACCATAGACCGGAAAGAGCTATGGAAAATCATGGACGAGAACAGCTTCCCCAGGAAGCTCATCAAACTGATTAAATCTACGATGGATGGTACGCAGTGCTGTGTTCGGATTTCGGGTGGATTGTCAAGTTCATTCGAATCACACAGAGGGCTTCGTCAAGGTGATGGTCTTTCATGCCTGCTGTTCAACATAGCGCTACAAGGTGTTATGAACCGAGCGGATATCAACACGCGGGGCACGATATTCAACAAATCTAGTCAATTCGTCTGCTTTGCCGATGACATGGATATTATCGGCAGAACATCTGTGGCGGTGGCTGAACAGTACACCAGACTAAAGCGCGAAGCAGAAAAGATTGGGTTAAAGGTAAATACGTCTAAAACAAAGTACATGCTGGCCAGCGGAACCGAGGCCGAACGACACCGCTTGGGCAGTAGTATATTGATCGACGGCGATGAGTTTGAGGTAGTCGATGAATTTGTCTACCTTGGCTCACTGGTAACGGCGGACAATGATACCAGCCGTGAGATTCGGAGGCGTATTATCAGCGGAAGTCGTGCTTACTATGGGCTTCACAAGCAATTGCGGTCGAGCAGACTAAGTCCCCGTACAAAATGCACCCTGTACAAGACGCTTATTAGACCGGTTGTTATCTACGGGCATGAAACATGGACAATGCTCGAGGAGGACCTGCGAGTGCTCGGAGTTTTCGAACGACGAGTGCTAAGAACGATCTTCGGCGGCGTACAGGAGAACGGAGTATGGAGGCGGAGGATGAACCATGAACTCGCACAGCTCTATGGCGAACCCAGTATCCAGAAGGTGGTTAAAGCTGGACGGATGCGATGGGCAGGGCATGTTGCAAGAATGCCGGACAACTACCCTGCAAAGATGGTGTTCGCCTCAAATCCGGTAGGAACAAGACGACCAGGAGCGCAGCGAGCAAGATGGTTAGACCAGGTGGAGCGAGATCTGGCGGAGAGTACTCGGTGTCCGAGGAATTGGAGAGCGGTAGCCCTCAACCGAGTTACATGGAGAAATTTTGTTCAACAGGCTTTGTCTTAGGACGGCAAGCCACCTAAGTAAGTAAGAAAGGCCAGATCGAAGAAAAATCACGAATTTGTGTTAGAAGTATTCGGAACATTTGGAAAAGTAATATCGAAGAAAGAAAAATGACAGTCGTCAACTTCAAGTTTGTTTGTTAATTTTTGCTGGAATGAACCAATTTTTATTAGCATCTCATATATATTTTTTATTAAGGGAAGTTCGCCACCAAACAAATTAGCGAAATCAATCATTTTTTTTTCATTCCCGCGCCCCGTAAAAGTTAAACCGGACGGATCATCGTGCCACAAACATTGGAAGATATCACGCAAAAAAATCATTTTCGCAGCAAATACAAACTGGATAACGCTGATGATTTTGCTGATCAACACCTAAAGCACCTAGCACCGTAATTGTTAGACCAAACAGGTTGGCTTCCGATTCCGAGACCGGTGCAGTGGCAAATATTGTTCCTTTCAATTATCAATCACATTTTCATCGAAGCTCGCGCGGAGCTCGTCGAGTTAGCACTCAACCTATTGCGCAGACGGATTATTTTTGGTACATCCTAGCTAGAGTATCACGAGCACGTGTATAGGTACGTGTGGAAACCTCGACAGCCGTCTTTGTTCATCAATCAGCAGTAGAATTTATCTTATCGCTCAACTACGCTAGAGCTAGGCCAACTTTATGTATAATAATACCTGCATTTGGACTGCGTCAGTTTGATACATGAAAATGCGATTTTTGTTGTGCCTAGTAAATACTACTATGCCGTCATATTTTATCGATACAAAACGTAATCTACATATTACACTGCAGAGGAATACCCACGGACTTTTTATCTAACGTAAAGTGAAGCACGTAAAGCATGTGTATAACGTTAATCCAAATTGTATGTTTCCGAAAATATTACATTTGTTCCACTACACAAGTGACAAGATTGATTTCCTTTCTTAGCTTGTGTCTAACATTATGTTCATACAACTTTAGGTACCTAGATCGGTACTTAATTTTAGCTATGGCGTTGAATGCTGTATCATCTTTCCGACAGATTCATCGTTCACTTGAAGTTATCATTATGATAACCGTTTGATTTGCATGTCTGATTACTATAGATAATGCAGTCTATTTGAAAAAAAACCAATTTGATGATTACGCTTTTCTCACATGCCGGCGAAACATTTTCACGTAAGCGTTGTAGAAGATTGTAAACGTCATCTTCAATAGGCAGTCGTGACGCGTAATGATGTGACTTCGAAACTGGCCTCTACCAGCGACACCGGAACGTGCCGGTCCATTCTACTTGCGAATCATTGTTATCGCTTTATTCGGTTTTCCCTACCAAATACTACATACATAAGTAAAATACCAAATATAGGTAAAAGGTTGTCAAACCTGTATCAATTGAATTAAAAATTTGAAACCAGTCAGTATCTACACTGCCGTCTTAATCGATGGTCATATGGTTTATTTCAAGTTTGCTTTTCGTTTGTAGGGTTAAATTTTGAAATTTGGGAATTCGAAAAATTGCCAGCCGTAATTAAAAGAGATTGATAAATAGTTTTATCCAGTTGTGTCTAGAATTTTGAGCGAATATGTTGAAATACTGCGCTTGCTTGGCATTTACTTACTAACCCACTAACGGATTTTGGAGCTTCAGTGCCACATACAAAATTTGTTTTGAATTGATAATACGGAAAATGCTTTCAAAACAAATTACTTGACATTTTTGATGTCACAATATTCTGACCAAGCGTTCGAGAGCTATCAACTTTTGAAAACAATTATTACGAGAATATTTCTTTTTTTTTAATTGTTGGTGAAAAAAAATTTCTAGACCAACATAATTGATCTCAAACTTTTTCTAAGAGTTATTTACATGCTTTATTTCATCTTTGTAATAGATTAACCATCAACGTAATAAAGTATTAACGGAAGCGTCCAAATTATATACAGCTGCTGATACGATCCAAAATAGGTTGTTTACACTATATCTGAATTGAAAAATAAATTGGGCATTTTTATATGTATAAAAAAGGTAAAAATCAGCCTTACGTACAGATATACATGCTAAGTAAATCGTATTTCATGCGCAAAATTGGCATATCCGTGCTATTTTGGAGGCGATATACGTGATTACGAATAGTTTTGAGCGTTACGGCTATATAAGTATTTATATACGATAATATCCGATCAGGCGCGAGTCACTCCGTACTACTCTACGATTTTGTGCTGAAAATCGTATGTATGTCAGTCTTTATCATTATATAAGACAGAAAATCAACTTGATCCCACTTTATCCAACTTTAGTTACGATTTCGAGTTTGTTAGGAGATATTTATGATAGTTTTCATACATTGATATACGAGTTGGTGCTAGCTGGGTTAGATATGAAAATCGAATAAGAGAAATTGAACTTTTTCTTATCTGACGCTCTGAACGATAATTATTTTTCCATGAAAATCAAAGAGGAAATCTCTCCACATAGCGCTTGCAACTCGTGGTTCATACGCCTACGCCACTCTCCGCTATCCGGTTGTACTCCATCAAAAATAGTCTACTAAACCTTTCGTTCAAATATGGCAAATGCACGTATGTCTTCCGTAAGTAAAGTTACTGTCTCAAGTCCACAGAGGACTACCGGTCTGATTAGCGTTTTGTACATCGTCAGCTTTCTGCGGCGGCGATGCTCCTTGATCAAAGCGTCTTGCGGTGGGAAAAGTAGGCTCGACTGCCAGCTTGAATGCGTCGTTGAATCTCCTTACTCGTATTATTGAGGTTGATGGTCGCCAGAGATCCCAAATATATATTAACTCATCAACCACTTCCAGTTGATCACCGTCAATAGTCACTGTCCGTGGGAGGGAAACGTTGCTTTCTCTTGAGCCCCTTCCTACCATATATTTGGTTTTCGACGCATTGATTTATAACCCATTCCTCCTAGCCTCCAGTTTAGGTCTGGCGTAGATTGTCTCCGCCGTCCCAAAGTTTCTAAAAATGATGTCAAGGTCATCTGCGAAGGCTAGGGGTTGGCTATTCTTGCTGAAGATCGTTCCTCTCGTATCAATGCCCGCTCGCCGGATCACACCTTCAATAGCGATATTGAATACCATACAGGACAGTCCATCCCCTTGTCACAAACATTTGCGCAATTCGAAAGACTTCGAGTGTGCCTCCGAAACGCGCACGTAGTATATCACTCGCTCCACGTCGAGTAGCTCTGATCTGCCACGCCGGTTTGTCCGGAAAACCATACTCGTGAATTATCTGCCATATCTGTTCGCGTTCTACTGTATCGTATATTGAAATCCACGAGAAATATGATTCATGGGCACATTGTATTCCCGACATTTCTGAAGGATTTGTCGGAGAGTGAAAATTTGATTCGTAATAGCTCGAGCCCCCTTAAAGCCCTCTTGATACTGCCCTACAGCAATCCGCCGACCGCCCATTTTGGAGATGGGATAGACCACACCTTTCATCTCCTCATCCGATAGTTTCTCCTCCTCCCAAATCCTTGTAATTATCCAGCAAAGTACCGTTGCCAGCTGTTTTCAGCCGTTATTTCTAAGTTCTGGCGGGAGTCATTCCTTTCCAGCAGCTCTATTATTTTTCGGCTGACCAATTTCTCGCTGGATCTTTTCGAGATCAGGAGCCGTCGCGCAGTTGTCGTTTGTAGGCCTAGGTGAACTTTCGTTGCATCTCCTTCTGTTATATCGCCGATGAGATGCTCATCGAAGAACTGCTTACAACTGTCGACAAAGCACTCATCCAAGATACTTTGGACAATTTATCCAACTGGGCTTAATATCGATTTATCCCGGAGAGAACTGAGCTGGTCGTTTTCTCACGGAAGCCCGATCCAGTACTACTGCAGCTTCTACTAATAGGTAGAATGATCTCGCAGATTTTAGTCACAAAATATCTCGGGGTCTGGTTCGATTCTAAATGCAGTTGGGCATGCCATATTAGGTATCTGAAACAAAAATGCCAACAAAGGATCAATTTTCTCCGTACAGTAACAGGAACCTGGTGGGGCGCCCACCTAGGAGAGTTGTACCAAACAACGATACTGTCGGTTCTCGAATACGGTTGTTTCTGTTTCCGCTCCGAAGCAAACACGTACATTATTAAGCTAGAGAGTCTCGAAATACTGGCTGGTGTTCTTCCGTCGAAACACCGTTTTTGGGAACTGTCATACCGTCTGCTCATTCGATGTGAGGTTATGAACCCATTAGTAATTTGGAATTTCGAGAAGCTTGTCGAACTTCAATTTCAGACTAGATTCATGACTTTATATTTCGATTACATGGCTCAAGATATGAGCCTTCATACACTTCCTTTTGTGTCACGTCGCAAAATACTTGTGATTCTGCTATAATCTTCGACATCACCATGAAAAAAGATGTTATTGGTATCCCGGATTCGGAAATTCGTGCACTTGAGATCCCTAAGATTTTCTTCAATAAGTTCGTAAACGTTAACTCTGATAAAATGTTCTTTACTGATGGATCTAATCATAATGAGTCCACTGGCCTCGGTGTCTTCCATGAAAATATCACTGCCTCTTACGATGCTCGATCCTTCTGCTTCTGTCTACGTGGCAGAATTCACCAAGCTCTTGGGATTATCGAAACAATGCCCACAGACCACTATTTTATCTTTACAGATAGTCTCAGTGCTATTGAGGCTTTTCGTTCAACGAAGCCTGCGAAGCACTCTCCGTATTTCTTGGAGAAAATACGAGAGCCTTCAAAAGCTTTGATGACCTATTGCCTATGATGAGTTCTTTAGCATTTTGCTCCAGAGAGCGCTCATCAGCTGGCAATCCTCAAGGAATAAAGGAGAACTGGGACGGTGGCGACATTTCATTACTCCTAAGGTATCGACGAAAGCATGGTTCAAGGGATTGAATGCGGGTCGAGACTTCATTCTTGATATCCAGGCTCATTTCCAATCACTATACGTTAAACTCGCATCTCTACTGAATAGGATTTGCAGAAAGCAATCACTGCGTTTGTGGCGGCGGCTACCACGACATCGAGGTCGTGTACCGAGTTTTTTGATGTCAGGTCCCAGCTAACAGATTCCCTTCGGGCCCGAGGAAGACAACCAAACGTGCCGGTGCGAGACATTCTGACGAGCAGGGATCTTCAGTACATGACTCAGGTTCAGGGATGACACAATCACTTTCGCTCAATTCACATTCATTTGACAGTACCGTTTCAGTCATGCAGAATTTAAAAAAGTTATGCATCGGACGATTGAAGAACTAGTTATTATCTACAACTTTGCTAAATAAAGTATTGTTGTATATTTTGTATTTACGGTGCTACAATGCTAGTACCTCTTTAGTGACTAAGTGAACGTTCATTTAGTCACTAATGAGTTACTAGCATTGTAGCGCCGTAACTACAAAAGATACATCAAAACTTAATTCAGCAAAATTGTAGAGTATAACTAATTCTACAAATGTCCCATACAAAACTTTGTCAAATTTTGCTTGGCTGAGACGGTACTGTCAAATGAATGTGAATTGAGTCAAAGTGATCGTGCCATCCCTGCTCAGGTTTATGACTTTCTAAAGAAAATTGACGTAAGAATTTAATTAATTATGAATTTAATTTAATTAAGTTGGCTCCTTAAAGCTACCGCATACGAGCCTGAACAAATAAACGACATGATAAAAGATAAGATTCTTCCTGTAAATAGGTCGGATTTAGCTAAAACTTGGTTGAAACTACTCAAAATGGCCTTAAAGTGCACAAACTCAAATTTTGAATAAAAAATTTAACCAAGCAAGTAGCCAAGCTCCCGATAATTGAATTATTCTCTATGACAAATAACGCACTTTTAAGTTCCTACTACTAATTTTTGGGTTGAAAAACTATTCAAAATCTGAGTTTGTACACTTTAAGGGCATTTTGAGTAGTTTTAACCAAATTTGAGCTAAATCCAACCAATTTACGGGTACATTTATTTAAGAGTGTGGGACAGGAAAGATCTATCCAGCTTTTTACGCGCTATAATGGCGGACGCTATAAATTGAGTTCGTAATATGCGAACAATCTTTTTGACAACTCTGCATCCATCAAAACTCGGCGTGGTGTCGGCGATGAGGGTTTCCAACTTGCTTCCATAGGCAAGTATCGACACGATAACTCGTCTTCGCTTCCTGAAGTTCCTTCCGTCCACAGCAACGGTTTCTGGAGCGACATGCCCCGTCGTCGAGCCTCTGATCCCAGCGTTCTCTCAAGCTGTTTTGCATCGTGTACCCCAGCTTCAGAGTCGATCTATCGTTCCATCTCAATTGACAACGTAGGAAACAACCAAAACGTGCGAACATCAGGGACAAAGCCCATAGCCACCCGCCAGAACGACGCCATGACAAAATCTGGACTCCACAGGACACCGGGACGCACCGACTTTGGTACTATGGAAGTTCCCATCCTCCCTGCCGCAGTCGAGCCTTTCTCACCAGTGTTCAACAGCCGTCCCGGCCCTGTGTGTGGGTATAATGATGGGGGCCTCCAAAACTCCTGGCCAGGCAAGCGCATTATCGCCAATTCAGATTCCAGCGTTGATTTGTCTTCCGATTCTAGCCCTTTGTCATATAACCGGCCACTGAACAGCACGCGCGACATACAATACGATAACATCCACGTTTATTACCAGAACATTGGCGGAATGAACGCAAGCGTCCACGACTACCTGCTAGCATGCGCTGATAGTCCATACGATATAATTGTCTTGGTCGAAACCTGGCTTGACGATCGAACTTCCTCTACACAAATCTTCGGACCAAACTACGAAGTCTTTCGCTGCGATCGAAGTGTGCACAACAGTCGTAAATCAACGGGTGGCGGCATTGTAATAGCAGTTCATCGCCAACTCAAGGCCGCTGTGCTGGAACACAACGATTGGTTACCTGTCGAGCAAGTTTGCGAAGTCACTATAAAATTAACCGATCGCTGTTTATACCTGTGCGCTGTCTATTTCCCACCAGACCGGATAAGAGATGCCGTTCTTCTTAAGGCTCACCTGGCTTCGGTTTCCGAGGCTTCCTCGGCAGCTTCCGTTTCTGACGACATGCTCATATTGGGCGATTTCAATCTTCCCAGTATTAATTGGTGTAAACGCGGCAACGGATATCTGTTCGTCGACTCCAGTTCTTCAACACTTCCCCCGATCAAAACAAATCAATAAAATCCTCAACGAAAACGGAATGTACAATATACGTTACAAAGTAACGACATCTGTTGTATTCAACAGGTAAACATTAATAGTTTCAAGCATACTCTCACGCATGGCGCATGATGAAACACTAGCGCCAATTTCTGTTATTTATTATCAGAAACTAGTGGCTAGGGGTGTCCTGTTGGCGGCCAACTTGGATTTGGCCGCAATGTTGGATTTTAGCAAAAAATCCCCATTTTCGCCATGATCTCCCAAACCGATTTTAATTTCCATTGGAAACTACCAAACTACCATTGGAAAGCTAAGAAAAAGTGCTATAAGAAACGTTAATCAAATTAGGTGTGCAATGGCATCGACTAAATGAAACAATTAATTATCTGCAGCAAAGTTTACAATTCACGTGTAATGTTAAATCTTGCTATAGAAAGTTAATTGTTTAACCGGGTTAATTCCACTGTACATCTAATTTAATGAATGTTCCATAAAGCGTTCCACAGTTGCGATTTTTTGATAAAATCCAATATTACGACCAAACCCAACATGCCCGCCAAAAATTTTTTTACCCCATTTGAAAACCTAGTTCCCCAGATAACACAACATCCTAATAGAAAGTTCACATTAAATCGTTTTCATGTCAATTTTACATTGGAATTGTATAATGATTAGAGTATGTCAAAACAAAGTGAACAATAAGTTGTTTTGCAGTCGTGCGTGTCCTCATATACAACTCATGACTGTGAATTATAAAGCAGTATAGATGACTGCAAAATTTAATTATATCTCAATCATATATTCAGGAGTATTAAGTTGCGTATTATAAAAACCGCCGTATAAAATGCAAGATAGAATTAAAAATAATCGTCAAAATTTTGACACGTATATTGCCTCCACTTTGGTACATACATATATGCTTTTATCTGACGTGAAATATAACTTTTTCGTTCAGATATGATGTCGTATTTCTCAGTTGCAATTGAGATATACAAACCAAATGGTTTACAGGGTACTTCTTCTTTACAGAACTGTGCCATTTGTTAGTTGTTTTGGTTGTTATAGTTGTTAGTAAAACTTCCACATTTTTTAAACTGTCGGGCCCCTTAGCGAACAAGGGATCCACTGTTTTGAGGTATTAAAAGTGTAATTCTCATTTTTTACCCATTTTCAACGAATCAAGCATGAGCATTTTAATATTTGAAGACCTCGTGTCAGCAGTGGCCCCGTTTCAACGAGAATTACTCACCTTAAAGTGCACACTCATCCTTAAAGTTAATGGTATGATTGCGTTAGGCTTGTAATTCTTAGTCAATCAAAAATTAATCGAAAAATCTGCCAAGCAGGCTAATCAGTAAAACAAATTAAGAAAACGTAATGCAGTGACATAGTTTCGCCAATTATACCTACCATTCCTCCAACGCTGAAACGGATGATCTTCATTGGACAAGGTAAACCATACCATACAGGCAAACGCCTACAGAGGAATGCTGTGCTGTTATCGGCTTTCTGCAGGTTATGGCCGAAAAAATTTGCCGCATGATAATCGAAACGTTATATATTTACTTTACGTTTTGTTGTTTGATTTGCACGTTATCAGGCCGAACCGAAAGATGGCGATTATCTCGGAAATCGCACGGTTCAGAAATAGCCAAGTTCCGTTTGAATCTTATCGAGAATGGTTTTACATGTTCACATTTTTAGTTTGCGTTATTCATGGTACCTAGTCTGTAAAATTCAAGTGAACATTGCAAGATAAAAATGACGTTAAATCAGCATGACTCACATATTTCTATATCATTTATAATTTTACTCAACTGAAAAAAATTTGGAAAAGTCTGATAAAAATTACTATTGAGTAAACGAATAATCTGCGAATGTTAGGTGCCATAAATCCATAAGATGATGTCTTCTTGAATGCTGCTATTTTTATTCAAGATTTTCACAAAACGGCCTTTACGGTACCAATCACACGACATGTGTGCTCTCCACCAACCATAACCGGCCAAAACAGCTGTTGTCCGTTCAGGACCTGATTCCACAGTGCTGCTCCGCCATGTCTATTCTCGGTTTCAGTTTTCTGTTAAGTTCGTTACGTAGAACGTACCTACCAGTTGACTGCATAATGATGGAAATTAACTTTCACGTTCGGACTCAACCTCATATGTTTCTGACTCATTAATGGAGTCAACGTTATTCGTGTAATTATAACTGAGATTCCAATACGCTGAGAAAAGTATTAGCTAAAAGCGCAAATGAAACAAAATGATCTAGTATAATGTAGGCGTAATGTAAGCGTCAACAGTCATGCTGCAGTAGACAAATATGGCTGATCTGTTGACTGCAACTTTGTAGAGTTTCAAACTTATAAAATTGAAATTTTCACTACAAAATTGCGTCACGACAAAACACAATTTCCGCGACACGCCCAGTAACGGAAAAATTCTTCTCTGTTCCAATGCGTTCTAACTATTCATTCTAACACATATTCAACTCGTATTCAAGAACGATACTGGATCCCGTGTGAAATGCTATTTTACTGATACCAGCTTGAAACATAACTTATCACGCTACTGTGCTAAGCCCATTTTGCTTATTAGGCCTTATCGAAGGATATCGTCACGCAGTGATATAAAGTTACTTTTGGTGTGTGTGTGTTGATTTATTTGCTGATCTATAATTTGGCCTAAAAGACACCCACGGGAGTCATTAACTGTACAATAGAAGAACCATTACGACCACTTTTGCGGCGGAAACAGTCAAAATATTACTATGCATGTAAGTTTCAAAATAAAACCCAATTAACATATCAGCAAACTCGAAAAGACGTTTCAGTTCGATTCTCTTTTTCTCTCTAAAAGTTGGGTTCTATAATTTTGAACTGTTGTAAGACCACAATCTGTCTTTTCATATTTTTGGAACAGAACAGAATTTCAAATGAACTTTTGAGTGCATGCATAGCATGCAAACGAGTAAAGCTTCACAAAGCAACATTCGACAGAAACAATCACAGTCCTATAGGACGAAAAACTGAAAACAATTAAATAGAGCTAGGTATGTAGCAATAAAACTGTCACAGGGGTTGCCAACATTATGTTCTATTTTTGATATGTTGAAAATTTTCAAACGAACATACCGATAAAATTTAGAATAGAATTGACATTGTGCAGCACCTGCCCTTAGAGCGATCTAAATTTGCATGAAAACCGGGCACAGCAATGCCCATGTCTATATTCTATATTAAATTTTTAACTCATAAAAACCTGAAACAGTATATTAACTGTAAAATAACTGAATCGACTACTGAAATGGAAACCACAAAAATTTTAAATTTTTAGATTTACTTTCAGTATTTAGAGCGGATTTCTATCAGCTTGAGACCCTCCACCTGCGTGTATTGCAAAATACCATAAATGATCATTCAATAATCACAACCGGAAGATTTTAATCTCCCTTAATCTATTACTTAATGTTACATTCGACCTACATCAGTTTCATCATTTCCACATTAAGGCTCGGTTCTAGTTTATCGCCTGCATATTCGAAGTTATCCTTGGTGAACGCACTACAATCGCCATGTATGACACCGGATTACTATACAAAACGGAACGTAGCGTGCAACCTTCCCACTACTGTTGCATCGATAGCAGCACGAGCGGATGTAAATAACCATACCGGTTCACACCGGTATGAACTTCTTAGGACAATCTTGACGTGATTCGTTACGGCGCGGGGCGTTAGGGTCTTTCCAACAACACACCGAGCGTCTCCACACACGTGGACCGGTTTTCCTTACGATTACATGTCCCGAGTGTGCGCAATCAATTGGCGGTTTCAAAACACAAGCCAAAAGGTAGGACAGCAGCGCTTCGAACAGGTATTTGTGCGTTTGTGAGTGTTTAATTCATTGATTGCAGCTGAGAAGCCAGAAAGAACGAAATCTGTTTCATAAATACAAAATAGCGGGCAGGAGCCCGGTTTGCGACCATTTAACTGGTTTGGCGTGGTCGCGATAGCACTACGCCAAAGCCCAACCGAACAGGTAAATTCCAATGAGCTGCCCATTGCATTATTATTTCTTAGTCAGCCTCGTCACAGCAGCAGTACGCAAAACGAATCGAGCAAAAACCAACCATAACCGGCCAAAACAGCTGTCATCCGTTCAGGACTTGATTCCACAGTATCGTTTCGATGTATTTATTCTCGGTTTTCTGCTGTTCACCGTGCTGCTGTGTGAAAGGTTTGAAAGCGAAGAAAAAATAGTTCATTATGTAGAGCGAAACTGACGACATAATGGAGTCAAAATTAGATGTTCCGCATTAATCCGATCTCCCTAGAACGAAACCGAAAAAATATGGTTTGAATAGCTGTTTTCCAATTTTCGATACGCGTCAGGAATAGTAGGATAAAAAATATGTAAAAAACCTACACTAACAACGTAAAATTCGCAAAAATCTATCAGAACATGCGAAATAAATAGAATGCACCAAATAGTATGCAAGAAGTATTCTTTTATCTGTCAGCCCATGGACATGGCTACTGAATTGCTGACAGTGTTTTTCTTTCTCAGTTTACCTACTACCCTTCAAAACAATTCATTCGTGAATTACAGTGCTGAATGACTGCTCGACTAACTTGCCAGTCAATTTTCTTGCCCTTGATAACTTTTAATAACTTTTTTACAATCAACCAAAACCTGGCTGAAGAAAAATAATTAAAACTTCGGAGCAATGTTTACATTTATTATAATTTTGTTTGATGTTGTCGGCAGTTCAAAAAGAATGAACAGGGATGGAAAAAATCGCTTCTAGCGATCAAGAGCATACGATCGATCAGATTCAAATCCATTGACATCACTACTTGTAAGCGACAAATACTTTTTCGCGATCTGTACAGATTATGACAAACATCACATCAGATCATGTTCATTGCTTGATTGCGTTGAGAAATTCAACAAATACAGACGATCGGTTGTGTGAAGTACGTGAATCTTAATGCAAACAATATTTTCTTGCAGCTAAGTAAAATTGAATTTAATATATTGCATCAATTCAGGCGTACTGCATAAATTGAATATGAGATTTCTAAGCACAGGTGCTGAATTTAGGACCCGCCTCCACGTTTGGTGGGTCTTGGACTGCCATTCTCTAACATTCGCTGTTCTAGCATTCTCACTGACAGCTTACATACAACCGGTACGGTGTATGCCTCGAAGTACAGTGGACCCCCGTTCGTTTGAACGATTCCTCATGCAAACTAACGGGGTTAGTTTTTAATTTGAACAACTAGTAACCCTAAATATGCTGAAGTTTGTGTGAACTGGCTGCCCTGCTCTTTGTTATTGTTTTGGTGGTTTGATTCAGTTGGCAGTTGCAAGCAGCGAATATTTCATTTTTCGATCGGATTTCTACCATAACCGTTGGGAAAACGCGGGAAAACGCAATGTGAAACAGATTAAACACGCTAGATCAGTACAAACAAATCGTGTTTATGTGCATTGTCCACACTGGCAAATGATGTCATATTGAGAATGACATTTGAACCATTTTTAGTTTGCACGTCGTGCAAAAAGTGCTCAGATTAAAAACGGTCAAATGAACGGGGGTCCACGGTATCAAGTTGGAGCAGGAGTGACTGGCCCAGGAATAGACATGTTAATTTCTATGGGCAGATGGCCAACTGTATTCCAAGCTGAAATGCAAGCAATTATAGAATGCACGACTGTGTGCTTTCGCAGGAATTATAGACATTCAAATATATGCATCATGTCCGACAGCCAAGCAGCTCTACACGCTCTAAAGTCGGCGACATGCACATCAAAACTTGTCTGGGAATGTATTCAATCACTCCAAAAATTGTCTTGTAGTAACCTAGTCAGCCTGCACTGGGTCCCAGGTCACTCTGGAATCGATGGAAATGAAAGCGCTGATACGCTTGCAAGACTCGGATCATCTCATGCGCCCTTCTGTTGTTTATCTGCTTCTGCTTTAAAAGCAGCTAACAGCATGGGAATGTACGAAAGTGGAATCAAATTGGAATAACACTTTCAATGCTAGGCAGTCGAAATGGTTTGTCTCTTCAAACGTTTCAATGACTAGCAAAATCCTGGAGCTTTCGAAGAAAGATCTTAGCATTTATACTGGTCTTATAACAGGACATTATCCGAGCCGCTATCATCTGAAGCTTATGGGAAAACTTCAAGATGATATATGTCGCTTCAGTGGCATAGAAAAAGAAGACTCGGAACACCTGTTATACCGATATCCGGCAATTCTCAATAAAAGATTAAGGTTCTTCGAAAGAGGGCTGTTAGAACCCTCTGATATTTGGAGATCAACTCCCAGCGCAGTAGTGCACTTCATCCGAAGTGCATCACCGGGCTGGACAAATGCGATAAGTCAAACAATGACAATCATTTCTGATAGTGGTACGTCATCTTGACAACATAGCTATAATAAAACGGGGAATATACCACAATAGATCAAACAAATGGTCGCAGTGATAAAAATACCCAACACGGAAAAAAATGCCTCAAAGTCAACGGCCTCTGTCAGGTTCTCTGCAGAATACAGTGGACCCCCGTTCGTTTGAACGATTTCTCATACAAACCAACGGGGTTAGTTTTTAATTTGAGCAACTGGCAACTCTAAACATGCTGGAACTTGTATGAACTGGCCGCCCTACTCTTTGTTATTGTTTTAGTGGTTTGATTTAGTTGGTAGTTGCAAGCAGCGAATATTTTATTCTCCGATCGGATTTCTATCATAATCGTCGGGAAAACGCAATGTGAAACATATTTAACACGATAGACTAGTACAAACAAATCGTGTTTATGTGCATTATCTGCATAAGCAAACGATGGCATGTTGAGAATGATATTTGTACAATTTTTAGTTTGCACGTCGTGCACCAGCGGGGTTCAAATTATAAAGTGTTCAGTTTAAGAACGGTCAAACAAACGGGGGTCAACGGTATTGTTTTTGCTCAACCGGCATCCTTACTACATGGCCAGTCGACTGCACTGTACCCAGAGCAATATCTTTGTATACTTCATATGTTTCGTGCTGCATGTGCCTGCACTGCGCTACACTCCTTCTAATATGCCGTCAAGAATTGATTACAGGATCTTACGCTCAAAAATGTTAAAAGCTGGTCGTCGCTCTCTTTCAACTTCCACGCTTCATGGTCGTAAAGAACTACCGAGAGAATTAATATAGCGCCGGTTTCGTACCAAGTTGCAGGTTACATGACCGCAACTGTTTACCTCATTGGCAGCTGCTATTCGCCATTTTACTTTACGGCTTTGCAATTACTTATTCACTGTTCTGTTCTGGCTTCTGGATCACCACATTCCGGATGGGTAAGTACGAACATGTTGGCCGAAAATGGAGGTGAATTCATGTTCGGCCGACACGCTCGGCTGTGTGTGACTGCCACGAACCAAGCTGACAAAAGAAGATGTCTAACCATCTTGTTTCTAGCGAATTTGAAGCGAACACCATCTTTGCGGAGTAGTTGTCCGGCATGCTTACCACATGCCCTGTTCATCGTATCCGTCCAGCTTAAGCTATCTTTTGAATACTGGATTCGCCATAGAGCTATGTCAAGATAAGTTAGTATATAGTATAACGTTCATTGATATCATTTTGTTGAATGGAAAATATATTAATTTAGCATGCTAAAAATCGAAATAAATATGCTGCGGAGATGAATATCAATTAGAAAACAATTAAATGTGTAATTTTTTAAGAGTTTTTATATTAAAAGTGTGAATTCAATACGAATATTACATGTTCGATATTTTTGTATCGGGCTAAACTGAACAAAATAATTCAAATTTTGTGCGACATTGTGCAAAACTGTTGAATTTTCAGGACTTCGTTCACCTGCATCCATATGAAGCCATAAGCCAAGTCCGCCAACAGTTACACAATTGAGATTTTACCTAGTATAACAAAGATAAGCGCTGGATTTACCTGGAGCTCGAGTACTCAACCATCAATAATGGTGTGATTCTAATAGACAAACAAAGAAGTGAGCCAGTACTTGAAATCCCGCCATTGAAATGTGGAGAATGCATTTGGATTTATTACCTTTGCTTAAATGATAATCGCACTTTATCAGAGTGCAAGAGTAACCACTGAAGTATACGAATCCGCAATTTCTTGCCTTTTGTCGTTAGGGTAAGTTAGAGGAAGCTATTCATTTATTGTACTTTTTCATTCATTCAGTTTGAACGATTAAGGAAAATTTCTTCCAATAGGTTTTCCGAGTAAAGTAAAAAGTGTTCATTTGTATAAACAAAAATTTTACTCGCTTTCCACGCGCACAATATAGTACCTAGTGGTAAACCTAGGAGGTTAAACGATTTCCTTCCTGACGTCACACGCCGTGTGCTTAACGATCATATCATAACGAAGCTGCTGGTCTGCTACTACTTACGTGCTAATATTAGTTTTCACGCAGCGCAGCGGTAGACTGATACTTACCCACTCAAAATGAATCAACCACTCGGTAAATTCAAGCGGACACAAGCAAGAGGAAAACAGCAATCCACTGAAGACGAAATTCGAAAAATTTCCCTTCGGCTATGAAGTTGTAAATATTTGTATTCTTATTTGCATTAAACGTTTTTCTAAACTGAGTTGCTAGTTTGGTAATTGTAGAGTAATACTTCGATGCAAAGCAACTTTATTTTTATTTTCGTTACGTTATCTCAAAGTTATGTTACATCGAAGCAAAACCAAAATTTATTCCTATTTGAACGAAATGAATCAATAAATAAACCCTTTCAAACTGTTAACTTTCAAATTTTATGATGATTGGTCTTGTAGTTTGAAAGATACATTAAGAAATGCGAAGAAGCGAGAAGCGTGAAAACATTTTGTTGATTGGAATTTGAAAATTTAAGTAACGGAATTGTATCATAACTTACATTTAAAAGATAGCAATATTTTTATTGTTTTAAAAAATTACGTCATATCGAGGTAAACGTTATGTTATGTCGAGTTACGTTATTTCGAAGTTGCTTTGAAACAGGGTTGCCTTAGCTACTGTATTAGAAAGCGTATGTTTATAATTACATCTAAAACCGTAGTTAATCATCGATTGAGTTGCTATTTAAGACCTCGGCACGCTTCCAGTACCCACGATGCGGTAATGATATTTACCGCGTATTTTTGTTTCCAGGAACAGGTTGTCTGTTTGAGGCTTGTTGCACTTAACCTTCAAGGGCTCAAGATATTTTTCAGTTTACATTAACTTCTTATGTTGCGCACTTTATTTGGTTTCAACGTTTTAAATCCGGTTTCAAATTAACGTATAAATAAATCAAACTATGTATTTGAATAGATAGATTATAATGGATTGTTATGGAAAGTTATGAGTTTATGTTAACGTTTTTGGGCCCAAATGCGGTGTTCTGTTTATAGAAATTTATTCACCTCATTTTTCTTGCCAATTCGAACACAGCAAATATATTTTCAAGGACAGAATGTTTGTTTCAAACAAAAAAACTGCTTTCGAAATTTGCAGAATCAATGACGACTAATTTCACTTTAACACAAAAAAAATTGAATGCGGGAGGGTATTTTCAGCCTGCTTCTAAATTCAGCCGACATTTCTGTCACTGCGCTTTCCTAAATAAAAACTATATAACAATACTGGAAAGAATGTAGCATGCGTACGCTTTAATGTGTTATAACTATTTTCACAAAATTCCACAAATTTTGCTGGTTTTTAATAAGTGAACATCAAGACCACTGTTTCTCCACAATCGATTAATTAGCCAGAAGAAATAGATGCAATCGCCTAGATGTAACAATTCTCGATGTTGGTATGAAAAACACACAATTTTGTTCACATTTGCTTATTCCATTTTTTTATTTGACATATAATTATCGCACAGACTTATTATTTATATGCTAACTCTTAGTCTAAATGCATTCTTTGTCATACCGAAATTAGAAATTAAATAACTGTTAATACAGTATCACAAAACAATTCTAATTGGGTATTTTATTTTATTTTAATAAATAAATAAATATCGTCTTTTTCTTAAAAAATTTAAAAAAAATGCTTTTTTTATTAATTTCACTCGTCAAAATTGAAAAAGTCTTCATGTGACGATGCAGTGACATCATATCTTATCATAACATGCGAAAATGTTTATACCGGTAAAATACCCAATTCTTATCATCAAGGAGGAACACAAAAATTACATCTTGACATAAAATAATAAATCAATTTTTATTTACTAGTAGAAAATTCAGCCCAAACAAACTGAGGTCACTTACATTACTAAAAAGGCGCAAAGCAGAGGCGCCAAGAACGCTTCTAGCATATTGAGTAAAACTCCATACTGAATTAAGTGTATTGCTGGTATATTGGCAGCACTTCAAAAACACTAACACCTAAACCATCTCACTTTGTCTTAAAATTAAATAAAAAGAAAACTTATCCAATTTAATTCTACTATGTATATTTCACTCACGACAGATACGTAGGGTAACCAACCTATTTTAAACCCCATCAGCAGCTGTACATAATTTGGACACTTGCATTTGATTTTGCTGTAAGTGTCCAAATTATGTACAGCTGCTGAGGGGGTCCAAAATACGTTGGTTACTCTATTTCGCCTACGACTTGAAGGCTTCCTCAGTGTCTGTTTTCTGACTTTGGTCTGCTTTTGTAAGACAACAATCCGCCGAAAAAGCCCTTGGGTGGTGCTGTGGGCTCATCGAAATTTCTCCCGCAGTTTCTTCAAATAGACATAACTGATTTTTGGCAGGCGATAAGCCTTTGATAAATCCAAACAATATACCAAAAACCGCTTAATTGTTAATTGAGCATCTTAGAAATTACGGTGGGCGCGTTCGGCTCAGGGCTTCGACCGATCCTTTTTTCTACCGCAGTCACACCAACGCGCAATCAAGTTCACACCGTCCGTTTAGTGGTAGAATATGAACGCTATGCATAACACAACTGGCAGTTTGCTCAGTCAAACGCCGATTGCACGCAGTAGAACGAACGCGTTCTAAAGCTTTTTAACATTTTCGTTTCGATCAAGTTGCCTTTACCGTTTGGAGCAGCGAATGGCTGCAAAACAGTCAAATGACTGGCAGTCACCACGCTAACGAAAAGCAACCGCACAATCGTATGATTCTATAGTACAAAAAAACAACCACTACATGTGCATGGAAGAAGTCGGTCGGACTCCGTCCAATACAAACGAATATTTTGCTTGCGTCGGACCGGCGTCCGGGTGACAAACTATTACTGTGAGCAGCCGATTTAGAGACAAAAAGAAAAACGAAAAAATACGTCACCGGATGCTTCCAGTCAGTTTGCAGTTTATATTCTCAAAGCGCAAAGCAAAACGGGAGATCGACTGTTTGCTTTTGCTGAGATGCCGCATAAATTGTAAGACGGTAGCAGTGCAAGCGGCAGATTGACTGGATTCAAAAAACAGTCAAATGATCGTTCAAAAAGCGGAGTTTGAATGCGGAAAGTTCGCATTCACGGCAATCACATTCAACCTGCGATCCCTTTTAAGCCCTGGTTCGGCCTGCTGAAAATACAAACCACACAGACATCACAATAGTGTCGCAGGCTTAAAATACCCGCAGCAAGCACATCGTTTAACGCGATCATTACTCAAATATTTGTATAAATATAAACTCAAATATAAAAGCATTTTCTTAATACCAAAATGCACTACATCATTCTCTCAGAACGATCAGCCTCTTCTAAACAGGATTGAAGACGTATGACATTTATCTTCGTACTCACTTTATCTTCTTTTAAAATGAACATTGGGTCTATTTTTTCTGCATCCGAACCATAACACATTCATTTTTTTTCTACACCATTTTTTGTGTTTCCGGATTTAATTGTGTTAAACCTTTGCTAATATAATACAATGCTACAGTATCAGCTATTATTATTGTCACATCATTTTTCGACTGCAACGAAACTTGTCTAACATGTTTAGATAAACCGGTACCTACTTACCAGTTATCACCTATTTTTATTTTCAGGTTCCCGCCTTCATTATATACTAGTTAATTCGTTACTCAACAAACCTGAGCTCCAGACAGAACGTTTTGGATAACTCGATACGCCTGATTTTAGTGAAGGAGAATGTAGTGTGTCAAACTTCTGTGATGCCAAAGCGGACAGGAATTTCAAAGAAACTAAACTGATATCTAACTGATGAAAATGTGCAATAAATACCCTTTCTGATCCAACCAATGCACACTAAATTATTGCCACTGGCTTGTCTCTAATGCTTAATGACTTAATGACTAGTAGGTTAATGACAATTTACTACAATGCAGATTAAATATAATATATGCTGTCAGTTACGTAAACACAATACTACAGTTACCGAGCAATAATTTCTGCTGTGTACATAACTATTAAAATTCAGATTATTTGTTTTTATTCTTTTTTAATTGCATTATGATAAACCTAAAAGTTTTAAGTCGGGGACGTCGTGGCCAGAATGCCCGACAGAAGAGTAGCGAAAACTATTTTCAACCAATAAGAGGGCGCTGTCGATGACGATGCACGTTCAATTGGTGTTCGAGAAGATTGGAGAACGGCAGCCCAAGACCGACAATACTGGAGGACCATAATTCGTTCAGTGAAGTATAGATAATGGACCGTCGCCACTAAAGTAAGTAAAGTAAGCAAAATCCTCCGTTTTTCCGTTTATGGTTCGCCAAAAAATTTCTATCGGTAGCAACTGGGGCACGTTGGGAGGGCTGACGATCTTCGGTACAACGTTTATCTTTAACTCCGAGTGATAAATACTTTTTGATGAAGGCGGCAAGCACTTCGTACTGTATATTTCCCCGTTCAACGCAAGCCACAAGGGATAGAACAGCTGCCTGGATATTCCCTAGTCCCCTAGTTCCCTAGTTAGTCATAGAAGGATTTTTATCGATAACTTAATATGGGAGATATATTTGATGTCTTCCTTTACTTCCTGAGTGGGGGACATAAGTACTCGGTCCCCTGCCTGCCAGTCGATACCGTGTCTAGCGTTAAGTAGGTCTCGTCATGCATTACGGTCACGACGTCGCGCTTTACCGGAAAAATGTTTATCACTAGTAGGGGTAATCCGGGTACAACCGACTCTGTGGGTAAAAGCGACCGTCTCGTCGTCGTCGTCCATAGCTGTCAAACAAACCACACAGCAAAACATGACCGGTAAGCAGTGAAGAAACAGTCCTTGTAAAATTTCGCAAGTGGAATTTAAGCGAATTTTAAGGGAATTAGTAGGGAAAATCTGTAAAATTCGATGCTTGTTGCATCCTTGATTTATCAGCGATTACCACCATCCGGGGTGAGATTGTGCCACGGGGGTGAGATTGTGCCAAAAACCAAAAATGTTTATTTGTGAAAATTTATTATATCTATAGAAACTGGTGACCTAAATTCAAAATGACGATGAACACAACATATTTATTCATAACTTAGAATGGAACACAGATAATATGAGCAAACTATTTAGCCTAAACAGGGTTTCAAAGTTCGCGATCAAAAATACGCGGAAATAACGCTTGTAAAAAATGTCCCGTATAAACCACCTCAAACAAGAAATCGCAACAACTTGCTATCTTGAAGGTATATAAACTAATCATTTACAATGTATTGAAAGGTTATTATGCGTTGGATAAGTTTTGATTACGAAAATCATATTTTTCGAAACTATGTACTTTTCGAACTTCACGGGGGTGAGATTGTGCCAAGCCATAATGATCGATCCAATTTGTAGATTTTACATACACAACAAAAATACGTCAGTATACACCAGCACACTCACATTCGTTACTATTGAGCACAATATTTTGACAGATTAGATTGCATCATCCATTTTGGAGCAAACAGCATCATAGGTCTGCTAAATAATTTAAACTAATTGTTACTTTTTCTCTGGAAATTTCAGATACTCTGCATAAACACTCTAATATAAGACGAATATATTATACCGTGTATAAACTGCCAGTTTTAAGGAGGGGGGTGGGGGTGCGGCCAGTACAATTAGGTTTCATTGTAAATAAACCATCTCTACGGTAGTTGTTAATTGAACAATGCGGCTAAGGACCCTAATGAAATTGTCACACATTTAAACCAAGATTTACGTTATCTTTCGAATTGGTTGAAATTTAAACAGCTTAAGCTCAACATTAGCAAGACAAAATATATGATCATTTCAGCCAACTCCAAGCCAGACGTAAACGTTGAAATTGATGGTGAGACTATTGACCGCGTAAATGAACTAAAGTATCTTGGAGTAACCATTGATGACAAGTTAACCTTTAAGTCTCACATTGATAATGTCATCAAAAAAATGGCGAAAAAGTACGGTGTCTTGTGCCGTTTAAAAAATGAATTGACGATTAGTAGTAAAATTCTTTTATATAAGTCAATCATTTCACCACATATAGATTTTTGCTCATCCATCCTATTCCTTGCAAACGATACACAAATATTGAAGTTGCAACGCTTGCAAAATAAAGTTATGCGATTAATTTTAAGATGTAATAGATACACTTCCTCATATATTATGCTGGACGCATTGCAATGGCTTTCTGTGAAGCAAAGAGTTTATTTTTTGACAATGGTGTTTCTATATAAAATTCTTAACGGGATGGTACCTCGATATTTGTGTGACCGAATTGAACGAGGAAGAGATTTGCATTCGTACAACACTAGAAACGCGGAAGATGCAAGAACGCCACATTTTTTGTTTGGAAGATCACAGAACTCTCTGTTGTACAAAGGAATAAATTATTTCAATTCGATGCCCAGAGAAATAAAACGTGCAGCAACAACGGCGGAATTCAAAAGGCTTTGCATTTCACACATAAAATCTACCTTATAGACACAATTTGATGATTTTTTTAAGAAGATTGTTTATTTAGTTATTTTTTGTATATTTAGTGGATATAGTAAGTTATCATGTTCACTGATGATGATGGATTTGAAATTGTTATTATTATTAATTAAAAAAGTTTAGAGAAGGCTACACATGTTTGAGCCACGCGCGCGAGAACAGACATACACAATCTGGAAATTGAATGATCAGGTTAAAGTCCTGAACAAAGGGTTTGGAGCGGAAGCTGGACAGGCTTGGGTTTGCTTGTGGGCTTTTGAACTCGTATACCATCGCTTTGTTGCGGAGTTGTATATCGAGCACCAAAGTTCTGCAGGATCTCCCTCGTAGTTCTAGATCGTTATCTAGAACCAACTCTGACCAGCTTGTGCTGCTAAATATTAGGTTCAATTCCTAATCAAGTCCAGATAATTTTCGGGTTGGAAACGTTTTGGACGAGCCTTGGACATTTTTTGAAAATGTTGATATTCACTTGAAAGTTTGATATGTCTGTATTAGAAGCCAGTTCGTTATTTGCTTTTGCACCTGGCTACATTGTTATTACATAAATATCTTAATAGATAAATCGTCTCGCTCAAACCGTTGTAGGGGTATGAGGTGGGACCATCATCATCATCATTAAAAATACAATTTAGTATATATTGACAGGTTTGAAATCAACTTAATTCCTAAATTGTGTATATACTGAGCTAAAGAACAAAAATACATGCTTTTTTGGCACAATCTCGCCCCGGATGACGGTATTCTTTAGTTTACATTGTAAAAATACAGATGATTGTTTCATTTATTGCTGCTCTAAACCATTCTTCTGAAATTTTGAGTCAATTTGGGGTAAAACCGATACTTTTAGTCAGGATAAAACCAACACAGGCTTTGTGCTCCTAGATAGTACGTGTTTTAAGTTGAATGCGTTTATTTTTATGTTTTGGTATAAAACTGAAAGTCTGAACCGTGAAACAAGTGAAAAATGTCAAAAGTGCTATTGACCGTAGAATTAAAAAGACGAATTCAAGGATAAATGAAAAATTCAAGGGGGCAGGTGGAGAGGGTATAGGCATACTATAGGCACCTTCCCTGAGAATCATAATTTTTTCTAAGAAAAGATTGTATGTACTTGGTATTTATGAGGTGTCGGTTTTACCCTGATAGGGTATCGAGTTTACCCGCACTGCTGCTTGTTACGCCTGAAGACACAGAGTTTTCTTTTTCATTATATATCAAACACATTCAAAATATGTATCAAACAAACTTCGCGGAATGAAGGATTTAGAGTTAAACTAAGATTTTGGGAGGTTTGTTAAACAATAATTGACGTATAAAAATGGAATTTCTGTGAAGTTGGTTAGGGTGTCGGTTTTACCCACTGTTCCCCTACATTCAGCTACGCCTTCTGGGTGATTAACTGCACTCAAAAAAATTGGCACGTCAAGTTTGCGTGAAAACATAGGTAATTCTCATTCATCACACTTTTCATGTAACATTCCCGTGAATTATTGGTAACTCGCACTCATACTAACCAGTTTACGTGCGATCCCGGTAAATTTTATCAACTTTCCCATTAACTAGTACATGAAGTTCATGTAAGTTGCTGTACAGAAGTTTACATGATTTTTCACGTGGATGCGACGTGTCGATTTTTTTGAATGTGCTGTTCAGAAACGACCGGCCTCGACTAACGCTTCAACATAAAAATCAGAGGGGTTGTATACAAGACACGACCGCATATATAGGTGACGCAGGACTACGTAAGTCTCTTTGTAGTGATAGTGGCATGTATTCTTGCTTGTAATCATTCGATTCTTCATGTATACATGCTATATGCAACATATATACATGCTACATGCGTTGTATGTAACATTTATCAAAGTAATAACATTGCATACGTTCAATTCTCAAAAGATTGTGCATTTGAAAACAATTTAACAAAATCAAGAACACAAACTATTGCTTTCCTGCTACCTTACTGAAATTAAAGATTGTTTTTATTATCCATGGTTTCCCACGTTGAAGGGATTTTACCAATTCAATCCTATTTTATCAACAGCACATCTTTTCATTACACTTCTAATGAAACGGCAAGCATGCGTATTCATACAGAGTCGTATTATAACCGAACAGTACAGCTGTAGCATATTTTTCCAACACAGATATCAAGTTCGCCGAGGTTTAATCGTCTCGCAGTAAAGAATTTGCGATCTGTTGGGACGACGAACTTGTGTCATTTTTTCTGGCACACTTCGCAAACACAGGCATCAAATTGGACTAGGTTTAACCCATTATGTCCTAGCGTATGATATATCATACCTCGTCTTCAAAACCTGTTTACTGCTGAATTTCAATAGTTAGCATTGTTAATATATCACTACAAGAGAGATAAGACATCAATCTGATGTGTGTGTGATATAATTTGTCAGTTTTTGTCATTTCATCTGTATTTTCAACAGTGTAAAGTTGTTCAACATTTCAACATTTTCAACAGTTCAAAAAGTTGAAAAAATGGCGAAAAAAACTTTGTTTCCAAAACGCATGAAAAAGTCTACATTTAGTGACGAAACATTACCTGACATGTAAATTGGTATTTAAATGTAAAGTCTATCACAAAATTCGATAAGAAATCTGTAAACAACTTTGTAATTTGTTTGTTTGAAACTGAGCCTATGAAATATTAAACCTGCGATATTTTGGCCTTGAAAGCAGTCCAAATGACGATTTTGCGTTTCCCGACACATTCGAGCCATAATATAATGGATTACAGAGTTTCACTTCATTTGGTCCAAATTTAGGTATGCCCGGGTCATAATGGGTTAATCGCGTTCGTAAGAAATCTGCTGGCACGAGGGGGCTTTGTTACTCTCTCTGGCGTACTTCCCAAGCAAGGACATCAAAATGGTCTAGGTTGAACCGCGGTGTTAAGAAATCTTGTTGAAATGAGGAAACTGTCACTTGTTTCGGCTTACTTCCCAAGCATAGATATCAAATTGGTATAGGTTTAGATCATCGTAAAGAATCTTCCAACCAATCACGAAGCGAAAATTCTGGTAAAACATAGGTTCATTATTTTCAACTTTTCAATAGTTCAACATCAAGAATCCATACTTTTTTTCATTTGGGTCAATTCTTAGAAAATTTTCCGATCGATTGGTGTAAGAATATTGAAAATCGATAGGAAAACCGCTGAGCTATTAGCGCTCAAAACCTTTCATTTTTCGTGACGCTCGCATTTTTCGATTTTTTGGAATGACACCCTATCTCAAAACTTGCCGTAAGACGTAGTCCTACGTCAAAATTTTCATTTTGGTCAGGTACTTCTTCACTGCTTGGTGGGTTGCTGCACACTCCCGGCCCAAATAACGCTTAAAATTTTTCTGTGCACAACAGGATTCCTACGTTTGGCGATGCATAGGTGGATTCATTACCAGATGGCAGGGTAATTGCAAGAAAAGTCGTTTAAATCATTCCTTTAATGTATACGTTAGTGTAACGATCTACGGCAATCAGAGGACAAAGGACAATAGCACCTGCCGTGAGACTTGGAGGCGTATTATTAGTGGAAGTCATGTAGAGGAGTAAGATCTAGAAGTGAGTATATGGTGTCTAAGAAATTGAAGAGCAGTGAGCAGTAGCAAACAAACGGGTTAATTGGAGAAATTTTGTTCATCAGGTTACGTCATAAAATTAGATTAAATGAACAATACCAGATATTACCACAGTTTACTATTCTGTTTGGTCCAAACAGACAATTATGCATAATCCGAGACGAAATACGCATCTCCCACAATAATAAATAAAAAAATAAATAAATAAAAGCAAAACCTGCGTATTTCTCAAATTAATAAATTAAAATATGCCACATTTGGTAGCATTATGATAAAATTCATGATAAGATTCACACAGTAATTTGTAACATTAAAGCTCACTTTCATTAACATTAAACAAATTCCGGCAACACTGTACGGTATACTATACTAGTATCACACATCGTAGTAACGACACACTCCGAACGAACTTTGTAAAGTAACATCGACAGTCCAATTCATTCAAAACGAACTGGCCGTGACAGTGTGCGAGAGCGGGGCCGTATCAGTCCGGTCCGGTCGCAGAGACTCAAACAAAACAGGGAAGGATAGACACAACACAAAACCGTCGTCGCCACTGGTTACAGGCTTAGTACTACGACGGTCTCTCGGTTCGGTTCAGTTCTCGAAGACCCACGCGTGTGAACGGTAACGAACTAACGCGTGCTCTCGGACACTCGGACTCTGAGCAACAGCAGTAGCAGCAGTATCTAAGTCGGTCAAAAATCCGCAGAAATTGGACCATCGAAAACCGGACTTACAACGAGCGGAGGGTGCCGCACAGTGTTGTAACCATTACCTTGCTTTGTTGTAACCAAAATAAACAAACTACGACAGAAGGCCGTTGCTGGTTTCATTCGCTACCTAACAAATAAAATTTCCGTTGATTGGTTGGTGAATTCAAAACAACAGTGAGATTGTAAATCCCAGTTCGTGTCATAGTATTCCGCTAGGTTAATGTTAGCTTAGCTTGAGAGTGGCAACAAGTGGTTTTAGATTTTAGATTTTTAGCTCGTGTTCTTCCTGTTTAAGTGTCAGTATGGAAATGACGACCAAAACAAAGGATGGTCGGGTCGTGACCACGTACCAATTTCCGGTACGACCGGAGAAGAAAACCCTCGGCCAGATGTTGTACGACAAGGAATCGAAAAAGATTCTGGGCCGGACCACCGACATGTGGGGTAAGCAACTTTTTTCAGCAACCCTAAACAAATTGGTTCGCATTTTGTGCTGTTGCGAGCGTGCGTTGTTTGAACAATGATAACATTATCTCGGTGAGAAGGCTGTGTTTAATAATATAATGAGCCGTGTCAGATGTGAGCTCTAGACACTAGACAGAGTGTAATTGTTGGTATAAGTTGTCTTCTAATCGAGACGAACGATGTAACAACGCGACAATGTGGCGGCTGTGTGCCAAGTAAGAAGATGATTACCAAGGTTCGACAGTAATACATAGTGTGTACAATATCGTAAAGATTCGATAGGTGCACTGCACATCGGAATGCTATACGGCTCGCTGCCTGGGCGGTTATTTTTGGCAAAGTGTTGTACAGGATTTAGCCAACGGTACACGGGTGAAAATGGTGGATTTCTTTCGATTTAATGACAATGATTCTATGCTCCTCTACCTACCATTTAGTCGCATTAAAACTGCGATCTTACTTAGTCTCGTGTGGCTTGAACGTAAATCTTGTCCAGACTAACGATTCACGCTTTCATGTAGGCACGTTTTTAATGTAAGCACGTACGAATAAATTAATTGAAATTTACTGATGGATGCGATTCTAAAAATAGTGCTCAAAAAACTAATTACCCGATGCCGACAAGGTTATTAAGAGTTATTCTTAATTCATTATACTCAGTCTGTTTCGAAATATTTTACTGGTTTTTATTTTAGTTCTCGAGGTAGATAATAATGAGATAAATGAACAGTTTCAATGAGGAACATGGGGAGTAAAGTAAGATTGAGTTATTATTGATCAATAATATCCAAGGATATTCATTGATCTTACTAAAATATTTCTTTTAATCGAAAGTTTACTTTCCCTATGTCCAAAGTAACAAATGGTTCAAAAACAATTCTGTTTTAACCACCAATCAGTTTTTACAGTCAGTCAGTGTGTAGATCACTTGGACAAATTTATAACCATGGAATTTAGTCTGCTATTATCATGGTATGTCAAATGTAATCAAGAAAATATTAGTCACTTAGTGAATTGAGTAAGTTGATTTTTGTCTAGACCGGATCTTATTATTTACTTGTTTACTAGCTGACCCGACAAACTTCGTATTGCCACAAATTAAACTGTGTTGTTTAGAAATTGTGAATCTCGGATAACCTTTGTCACAATCTCGAGTTTTGCAAGTTTCTAAGGAGTTCATGGCTGGTTTAATACACAAATTTTCCTCACAGTAAAGTAGAAAACAACTCCCACCATTGCTTAGCCTGATAAAATAAGGCGGATAACAATTAAATATTCGCCATGATTATATAACATTTCACCGAATACCATTTTGCAGAACAACACTTCTCGGTTGACCATAACGCGGAATATAGAGTTTCGCGGAATAACATTTCGCGAAAAACATTACGCGGGATGTACCATTTCACGGAAAATCTTTTCGTGGAAAGTACCATTTCGCAGCTTCTAATACAAATAAACAATTTCTGTTTTATTCCTAATTCATCATAGAAAAAATTCTTGCCTCCAAAAACCCCCACATGCCAAATTTGGTTCCATTTGCTTGATTAGTTCTCGAGTTATGCAGAAATTTGTGTTTCATTTGTATGGGAGCCCCCCCTCTTAGTTGGGGGAGCGGTTTCTAATCATCATAAGAATCTTCTCCGGCCCCGAAAACCCATCCATGTAAATTTTCACGCCGATCGGTTCAGTAGTTTTCGATTATAAGGAACATACAGACAGACAGACAGAAATCCATTTTTATATGTATAGATTTACTTATTGCTATATGGATTCCAGGTATTTGCTTTATTTTGGCTACATTACCAATTCAATACGAAACAAGTATATTGAAGAGGCCTGAGAATAAACCCATGCCGAAGTCAGTTTGAGTCAGGTGACTTAATTCTATGGACATGTTAAGTAAATTGCTGTTTAATACGGCATACATTCTGAAGCTTTGGTGTGCCCAATATGAGGTACACTAGGCCATATGCTCCACCGTCTGTTTAAAATTTGATGTCATGCATAATAAATTGACGGCGATACGGATCAAGTAACTTAAAGCTGTACTTTAGTTGACTTATTTATCTTTAGGTCAGGAACCGGATATCGTAATTGTGTTAGTTTTTGGTATTGTGTATCTCGGAGTCTAAATAAAAGTCTAATGAATTATTAAGTAAATTAAGTTAATAGATAAATAAATAACTTAATTAGTTATTTTACCGTAAAAAAAACAAAACTGTGAGTTAAAATAAGACCAAAATTACGATATGACGTGTGTTCTTGACCAACAAAAAACTTGCACCAATTCAAGCCAACGCTGCCACAAACCTGTGCGAAGAGTGGTAGAAGAACGAAACAAAATTGAGATATAAAAAACACCCGAGTGAAAACTTAGACGACATTGAAAAACATGAGTATTTGAAACTCACTCAAAAATGTGACAAAACGTTCTATCGCAAAACAAAATCAAAACAATATTTGGATTTTAGCTTCTTAATTTCAGAGCCAATAATTATTTAATCCAACATTGAGCTTAATGCGGCTGTGTACTATCTTTTACAAATCCGAGTCATTTCTTCACATACTGGAGAGTAGAGTTTATTTGCTTCGCATGCCAAACCGAATATCGGACAAGCAATTATACCTACGGATTGAAACGATTTGCACTGTGTCCTTGAAAGCATGCAATCTGCAATGTAGAAAAGACAGAAAATGAAAGATAAAACTGAAGAAAATTAATGTGGAAACCCTGAGGTACCTTAGATCTAATTTGAGAAGCCAACGTGCATTTTGGTAGCGAAATTAATTTTGTTAGCGAAAAGTCGACTTTGCACGGTGGCATATGCTTCTTGTGAAGGGCAAAGTAAGCCCGATTTCCCGCTTAAATGCGCCATTCAGGCTTGGCATACACTTTTCGCTTTGATTTTGCTCTTTTGATTACTGCTCCTCAGCCAAGCAGAATTTGAAAAAGTGGTGAATAGGGCATTTGTAGAGCTAGAAATTATCTATAATATTGCTGAAGAAACCGAAGTTTTATCTTTAGTATTTATGGCGCTGTAGGGCAGCAATGTCGTTGGTAGCAAAAAGAGCGCTCTTTTTGCTACCAAGAGGGTAGCAGCCTTATAGCGCCATAAATACAAAATGCACGGTAATGCTTACTTCAGCAATATTGTAGATAATAACAAATTCTACAAACGCCCCATACATCACTTTTTCAAATTTTGCTTGGCTGAGATGCAGTAATCAAAAGAACAAAATCGAAGCGAAAAGTGTATGCCAAGCCTGGCGCCATTGGATCTCCTTACTAGTGTTATTGTCCGCAGTCACCAGCGATCCCAAATACGCGAACTCATCTACCATTTCTAGTTCGTCGCTATCTACGGTTACCGTGCGTGGGAGGCGCACGTTTGTCTCCTTTGAGCCTCTTCCTTTCATGTATTTGGTCTTCGTCTCATTTATTTTTAGCTCAGTCCTCCTTGATTTCGCTTCCAGTCCAGCGTAGATTGCCCCTGTATCAACTGCAAAGTTATATGTTAACTACCTTTGGTGAAAATCATGTCTATCGTTTCGATACCCGCTCGCTGGATTGAGCGATATTAAAGAGCATGCAAGATAAGCCGTCACCCTTGAGTTTATTCAAACCCTTATTGCGTCTCGAATAAACTCGAGGGTGTCCCCGAGACGCACACAAAACACGTCACTCGATTCGACGTAGATCAGATCCGTCGCGTCAGTTTATCCGGAAAATCGTTTCTTGCATTAGCTGTCATAACCGGTCTCGATCGACTGTATCATATGCTGCTTTGAAATCAATGAAGATGTGATGTGAGGACACGTTTTACTTCCGACATTTCTGCTAGATTTATCGGCTGGTAAAAATTTGGACCGCAGTGGCACGAATTGGTATGAAGCCTGCCTAATAATTTCCAACGAAACCTTGCGCTATCGGTGACGCCTTGTAGGCGACATTTACCGTTATGTCGCGATAGTTTACCCGATTGATCCAATTACCTTTTTTCTAAATGGGGCCAACCACTCGTTCCATTCGTTCCTCCGATAGCTTCCCCTCTTTCCAAATCTTAGAAATAACCCCGTTATCAGCGTTTCTTTGTCATGTTTATGAAGCTCTGTCAATAGACAGCAGGGCCCTACAACGTCATTTTCAATTGCATAGCGTCACTCATAAAAGAAGCAGTGAAATGAATTTGAGTAACAATTCCTACAATGCAACGCATATTAAAGTTAACCTTGTCAATGTCGACAAATCGTGCCTGACTTTCTGCCGTCGTCAATTGAAACAGCCACCAACTTCAACTGAAGCTTGCTTGAAACGTTCCGTTCAACAAACGAAGCAAGTCACTTCATGTATGAAGCGAAGGTAAGAGACAGTCAGTTTCATATATTTGTTTCGACGATGCCGGGCCCTGATAGACAGTCCTTATCAGCGTCTCTGTTGGTCTTCAGCAGCCCGACTTCTCGTTTAACTCCTTGGAGATCATCTACTGGCACATTACTAACTTCCAACTGGCAACTGGCCCAGCAATTGTCTTGTATTCCAACAGCTGGTTGCGAAGTCTGTCGTATAAAAACAAAAGGTCAAGTTTCGATAACGAAATGTAGCACCTAGGCTTTTTTTGCACATCGAAGAACAGCTTCCACCTGTCGACCACCGCGCACCCTTTTATGATCAGACTACCTCGTCCCTACACATGTCATTTTTTGCGCGTGTCATTAGCTCGGAATAATTGTTCTAATTCTTCACGATCTCTGTCCACGCTCTGGCGCTTTCTACTTCACAGGATCGGGGTTAATTGGTTCCATGCTCGTCGGTATTTGGCCAAATTCTCCTTAAAGGTACTCAGATAATTTTCCAAGTCAACCATTTCGTATACTCCGGAGCTCTTCACCTAGTGTCACAGCAGCAGCCTCTCCGATTCCCGAGCGTATACTTCCACAATCGTATTCGACGACTGAAGCATCTAACCCCTCGGAAGAAGGCAGTGCCTCATCCAGTATTCGTGCGTTGCTCTCGGTAGATTGTGGGTTATCTAGCTACCAGATTTTCAGCCGAGGACGACGGCATTTTGACGTGCCAGGTATATGGTTGACAGCTTTGAGCTCACATATACTGCTACTAGGTGATGATCAGAGTTAATATCTGCACCCCGTAGGTAACGTATGTTCGCGATGTTAGAGAAGGACCGGCTTCTAGAAGAATGTGGTCAATCTGGTTTATTGTAAATTGGTCAGGCAATCTCCAGGTTGCTTTATGCATATTATTGCATGGGAAAGAGGTGCTTCGGATCAATAGGCCTCGAGAAGGTGGGAAGTTTATACATCGTTGGCGGTTACCGTTCGTGTCAGTGTAAAGGCCATACGGTACTATTATCGGTCTTTACATTTCTTCCTACCAACCTAGGCGTTCGTATCCCTGATCACGATCTTGATGCTCCGCGGCGAAGAGCTATCGTATGTTATCGTTTTCATCGTTGGGTCTACCTTCGTGCACATTGGTTCTGCAGTAATTGGAGAAACGGCTATTTGGCCTCAATAGACACATTCCATTCGTCTTCCATTCTATCACATGATCCGTCATTCTGCCCGTTCCCAGTTTGTTGGTAGTGCCACCGCTCTGCTAAACTGAGCCTTTCCGTCACAGATCTTCCAAACCTTCTCTCCTATACGATAGATTTTCTGCAGCACTACGGTGCCGAAGTTGCGGGGTTCAAGCGAAATTTAGCGATCTACTGTTCCAAGTACCGAGCTCCCATTCATCGTCCTTGTTTCGTCGCCTAGGTTGATGCCGAATATTCCGATCCATATTTCCTTGAATTTGCGTAGAGTTTAGATAATTTCCTTTGCTAGGACCACGCTACCGAGATGGAGCTACCAACTACCATACCACGTTTCTTAATTCGCCCTCTCCGGATCACACGCTGTTGTGGGCCGCTCCTTAACTGGAGTACAACCGCTCACTTGGTTGAAGAATCGTCAAGCCATCAAGAGCCGCCATGACATGAGGAGAACAGACGATCAAGGGTATTCCTCTTTGCTACAATTCGCGTTCGCATGAGTGCCTTCTTCCTTGTCTGTACACGACCTTAGTTTTCGCCGGGGTTGATTACCCGATCTTTGCTAACATTGCTAGCATACCGGCTGGTACCACGAGGAGTTAAGGATAGGAATTGCTGGATTAGGGGCTAAGCACCACTGTAGGTCCGATGTTAGTCTGCAGCACTTTTCGTTCTAATACGAGAAGTGCAGAGATATCTTCTGTAAGCAAAATTACAATCTCAAGTATGTAAAATTCGTTGAATCTCCTCACACGAATTATTGTTGGCGGTGATGGTTCAACGCTTAACGAGTTTTCGAAAATTTGGCTGAACCCAAACATTGTCAATTATTCGACGACTTTTTTGTCTTGTTAAAAAAAAGAGCGGTCCTCTAGAGATGGTATCATTGAAGTTCCGGTACCTAGAAGCAAGTTCTGATATACCGTCATCCGGGGCGAGATTGTGCCAAAAAAGCATATGTTTTTGTTCTTTAGCTCAGTATACACACAATTTAGGAACTAAGTTGATTTCAAACCTATCAATATGTACTAAATTGTTCAATTAACAACTACCGTAGAGATGGTTTAGTTACAATGAAACCTAATTTTGCTGGAAATGCATGAACTTTGGCACAATGTCACCCCCTAGAAGGGGTGTCATAACATAACATAAAGTTAAGCTAAAAACCTAAACAGTGAACGTTAGCATGTTTATCAACAATACACATAAATATCAGTATAAAGTAGTTCATATGGGGCCGTCCATGAACTGAGTGAACTATCAGGGGCAAAGGGTCGACCAAAAACAACGCATCACACAAAAAGTATTAACGAAAATAACCCGGGGAGGTCTGAAATAAATAAAAATGAGTTCGTAGTCAATGGACAGCCTTTATATAGCCAGTAGCGTTTCTAGGGTTACCAAGGGGGAGATATATGAAGGGGAGTATCCTAAGGGGGCATACCTATATGATCATTTAACAAAAGTAACCATTACTTCGTTCGAGAACCCGCGGCCGCAGAACATGTAGCCCATCCCACCCCCCTTCCCCGTCCTTAAAACTGGCAGTTTATATACGGTATAATATATTCGTCTTATATTAGAGTGTTTATTCAAAGCATCTGAAATTTCCAGAGAAAAAGTAAAAATTAGTTTAAATTATTTAGCAGACCTATGCTCCAAAATGGATGATGCAATCTAATCTGTCAAAATAGTGTGCTCAATAGTAAAGAATGTGAGTGTACTGGTGTATACTGACGTATTTTTGTTGTGTATGTGAAATCCATAAATTGAATCGATCATTATGGCTTGGCACAATCTCACCCCCGTGAAGCTCGAAAAGTACAAATTTTCGAAAAATATTATTTCCGTAATCAAAATTTATCCAAAGCATAATAACCTTTCAATACATTGTAAATGATTAGTTTATATACCTTCAAAATAGCAAGTTGATGCGATTTCTTGTTTGGGTTGGTTTATGGGGGACATTTTTTACAAGTCTTATTTCCGAGTATTTTTGATCGCGAACTTTGAAACCCTGTTTAGGCTAAATAGTTTGCTAATATTATCTGTGTTCCATTCTAAGTTATGAATAAATATGTTATTTTCATCATCATTTTGAATTTAGGTCACCAGTTTCTATAGATATAATAAATTTTCACAAATAAACATTTTTGGTTTTTGGCCCAATCTCACCCCCGTGGCACAATCTCACCCCGGATGGCGGTAATATTAGTGATCAACAAACACACTCAACACATCCATGTTTATTATTTAACGGAGGCGTCAATAGCAGATAAATTAAAAGAGGACACACCACAATAGATCAGAATAATGGTCGCGATGGCAAGTCCCCAACACGGGTAAAAAAGTAAATCAAATAGCATCTCTCTTTCACTGAAAGCTTAACAACAGGTGTTTTCCATAGCTGTTGGCTGTTCTTCAGTTTTTTCGGTTCACTAAAAAGTCTGCAAGCGCTCTGTTTCCAATTATCGAACTATAGCCATCTTATGTGCTCCTTATAAGTTTTGAACTAATAGTTATTAAATTTTTGACACAGAAATGGTCGCCATGTATACTACCAGATTTCGTCCTAAAGCGACCCAAACTTCCGCCATCCTTGTAGCTTGCACTTTTCTCGTCATATCTCGTCTCGGCGTATGTGTGTCATATGAATTTAATAAAATAAACCATGAGATCACATTCTCCACATTCAAGAGATTGGGAACTTATAGCAATCTTCCCTGTTAGTTGCGTTTGACAGAATGAAATATATCTGTTAAGATATAAGATAAATTAAGAGTTCTACAAGGCAGTGATCTTGGTCTATTTCCTTTCCTGTTCTCATGAATGATCATCTTCTTAAATTGCAATTAAAAAACATCTTACGCCGGCGATCTGGAGCTGTATTACGTCATCCATAAGCCACATGGTGTTTTCTTTCTTCAACAACTGGTAACGATCTTCGCAGTGGCGAAATATATCCAAATTCTCTGTTGTTTCTCTAGGATTACTGACACTTCACGACTTTTAACAACACTTTCTATAGTTTGACAACATCCTGAAACAGTTTGGTGCACTTGATTCCTCGCTGACATTCAAAGATCAAGTATCAGATGTTGTTTCTAAAGCTAAACTAAATTAACTAAATTAGCTATGCGATTTATATTTGGCTTTGACTCCATCTTTGACCTTAATGCGCATTAACCAATCTCTATCGTGGTACTAAATAATTTTTATCAGACCATTCAAATCATCCGCATTCTCTCCGGCCAGCACGATAGGACACAACATTTCCAACTACTGTAGAAATTACCTACGGAAGCTATATTTCTATCTTGATGGTGTTTAATACGAATGAAACAAGAATATCGCTGATGTCCGTATATTTCGAGCTTCGTTAGCAATGTTTATTCTTCTAGAAAGTCAACAACGTTTATATGGCCACATAAAGCATTTAAGTATGGCTTACAGAAATAATGTTTCTAATACCGTAACCACAGATTTGCTTAAATTGCATGTTATATCCAAAAAAATTAGGGAAACCTGTAGAACACCTGAATGAAAATAAATGACATGAGCACAAATTAGACAAACTATTAGTGTTGTAAATAATTAATGTTTTTGGCCTATTTCCAGTACTTGTCACGGCACTGTGGCATGTTTAAATGTGCTTCCAAATACTGAACCTATTCCAAGTCAATTGGTTTGCGCTTCGGTTGGATACAGCGAAACCGCTCCCATCACCAGTATAATTTAATCTTATAATTTACCTTGTAATAACAGTTTCCTCTGTTTACTAAATATAGCCCCCATGCGTATGCTGGGTCGTTTTTAACGCCTAAGAGCATCGAATACACGCATGTTTACTTTATCGTTGGTGTTGTTGAGCCAATCGCAATATGTGTACATGCAAGACACGTGTATAGGCCCCAATCAATATTCCTACTGGAGGCAGTCGTCAGTGGTAGCATGCCCTTGGACATCATATGGCAAGCAACAAGTTCATTGCACTACTTTTATACACATAGATACAATGACATACGCAAGACGCGACCACTTTGCCAGGCACGGCAAGCCTGGCAGCAGCAAGCTGATAATAGTACTAAACCGGGACTATCAAATGCCGGAAAAAGCTAGCTGTTGAGCTGACCTTGTAACAGTTTCATTCACCGTCTGTTTTTCCGTACATATTTATGTTTTGCTTCTCGCAGCGTGTCCGGGAAAGGTGGCCGAAAGAGAACGATACCTCTTTATGTAGCACGATCAAAACACTTAGGTATGCTTCGAATTTCGAACAGTGCCCTGCTAGGCCGGTTAGATTGAAAGTTAACAGGTGGGAGCATCTTTCATCCAAAATTTAACATCATATGTTCGAATCTCGAACTTGCATACATACCTACCAGTCTTGCATGTCGGCGCAATACGTCAAAAAACTGCAATTAAATATAGTTAATGAGGCGCCTAATATTTTTAGCCCCCTATATTTGGCAGCGGAAGGAATGCTTACTTTTCCAGACCGGTTGCGTACCTGAATATGAGAGTCTGTTCTAAATATAACCTAGAGAGGAAACGAATTTATTACAAAATTAGATATAAACTTAAATGAATGTGAAAATGGATGCATTTCAAAAAAAATTGAGCTATTTGGCAACATTCCATGTCTGAGAAATTGGTCGGCTAGCGTGAGGAAAGTCAGCTTACAAATCTTTAAGGTAACCAATCAAAACGTACGTTCCTTGGTATACCTATACCTACATATGATGAGACTTTCACATTTTTTTATCCAGACTTTCTAATTATTCAAAATGATTTGAACTTGTGGTGCTCAGCGTATGTTGTGCACACTTCGTTTAGAGGTTAACAAAATTTAACTTATAACTTGGACAAAAGCCAGCTTGAAATATTAAATCCAACGGTTTCCAAAATTATTATTAGACAATACAGCAGTCGCATCGCTGAAATATTCAACAGGTGAAGATCGATGTCAGTAAAAAGATTGAGAAATACCAGACGAATGTGAGGGAGTATAAACTGTTGGTAGTTTTTAGGGTTTTTTCTTTTATTTAATGATTAAAGTTCTCAAAAGTTATCATATTTTCGTAAATCAATTCAGGATTAAACTTGAAAATAATTTGAACATTAGGAGTGATGTAGTTTTCTTACAAAAGAAAATAAGTACATTTTAACTTCTGAGATTAGGTCATCGTCTACATTTAATTTAATTTAATTTAATTAATCATTCATTTTGTATTAATACTTTTTCATATTTTTTCGTGGCCAATGAAAACCATGCTAAAGTACAATCAAACAGAAATATATCACGTAACAAAATTGTATGACTAAACACTAGGCTATCGAGTTTCTTAGGAAAATCTATCCTCATCTCAGGTTACAGCCCGTAAACATAAACTCCATTTTGCTTACTAGTGTTCACAGACAGCTTATATTCCGCGTAGTATAACGAAAAACAAACCGAAACCGGATCGAGAGAACTTCGTAGAACAAGATTCCTTACGTGACAAACAAATTTTATTTGTTTTATGCATTAACCATACTACTCTGTAGTACTTTAGTACTGCAACTAAGAGCCATCCGTAATATTTTGCGCTGATAAGCATTTTATGATGAATCAAGTGAAATTTCTATCGGACCCGTTCCGCGAATGTGGAGGTCAATAAGTTCGCTTTAATGATTAAATGAGGGAAAATATTTAGACTAATTGATGGCACAGTTGACACTGCAGTGATGATTATCATAGCTTTATCGTAGTTACGATTCTTGAAGGATGAAACATTTGAAATTGATTTCATTGAGTACAGTTTACTGTACTTACTGTAAATATTGTAAATTAATTTTGTCTGAACAAATGTTTGTTGGATATTTTTCAACGTTATCGACAAAAGGTTCCAGAATTCCATTAAACTTTTTACACAGGTGTAGTGATGAGTCTATGAACGAAAATAAATTTAAATTTGCCGATTTTCTGGACGACATTTCAAACGTATATTTAAAAGAAAATCAAAAAGGTCTAACTTTTCTTGGGAGGTTTTCACCACCTGCACGGTTTTGTCCATTTTTTTGCTAATCCTCTTCCAGATAATATTTTTGCTGAAAAAATGTGCTAACGTTTTCATAAAATGCTGAATCGCTCTTCGATTTTTCTAGTTGATAGAAAATTCAAGTTAATTATTATTTACATTACCATAGTGTCGTCAGTTCTTACGTTAGCGCAAAAAGTAAAGTAAAAGTTCAAGTTAGTTACTTCAAAAGTGAAAAAGGTAGTTTTGGTTAGCAATAGAACCACAACTACTGCCTAATAAGTAAGAATCACAGTTAACCAAACTCGTGTTTTTAGTCTTTGACCTAGAAATGCGGCCAGGCATTAGTATTAATATTTTTTTGAAAAGATGGTTCTACAATTGATGGAGGAACGGTAGAGGAAAGTAATGAAATTTTTTTTTTTTGAGATAGGAGGGGAAAGAGTGGTGCTTGACCCATGCACATTCCAGCATTGGACAAAAGGTAGGATTCACAACGACAACTTGTTAAGCGTAGCTACCTATTACCCCCCCCCCCCCCTTCCTTTCCGCTCTTTCCCCTCCTTACCCAAAAAAAATTCATTACTTTCCCCTACTGTCCCTCCATTGTGGAACCATCGTTTCAAAAAAATATTAAGAATCACAGTGTTTTCTTACTACGAATAGCAGTTTTTGTTCTAAATCCCATGCATAATTTGCCCGCTGCGACTACTTGGCTTCCTTATTGATGCTATCCAATTTTGCTCTGTCCCGTCCAAAAGTGTTGCGTCTGTCTGCTTGCTTATTCCACAGCTGTAATCTTTAAAACACAAACATTGATTTACAGTAACCATTCTATATAGGCACGTCGCACGTGTCGTTTTTGTTTGGGAAATTGTGAAATCGTGGAGAAAATAACACCAAAGAATAGTCTCAAAATTTCAAGCAAGTTTTCAGTAATTCAAAGGTTTATCCTTTTTATGCTGTCTAATTTTGTTCCGTCTAGTCCGAACGTGTTCTGTCCTATCTGCTTCTTTATTCCAGAGCTGTTTTCAATTTCTGCAACCATTCCGGTGTACCATAGGGAAGTAATTTAGGACCACTACTTTTCATAATTTACTTCAATTTACGATCCATTCTAGACGCGGCCTCTGCTTTATAAAGCCCATACGCACGTCTCTGGATTTCAAAATAACAAACAAAATATATTGAATTTGTGTATCGCCTTGTATTGTATTGAGATAATGATTAGACTTCGATTAGATTCGTAAATAGTTCTCATAAAATTGGTCTTCCAAGATTTTGCACAAAACGAAATTCCATGTAAAACTGATTACACGATCAGCGTACTTCGTAAAACTTTAATTTGAAACGTTGTATAGCATCAGCCATCTTCGTGAAACCACTGGTCTTCATGTTCTTGTTAAACAATCGACTATCATGTAAAGGAGTCCGTGACCAACTGGACGTGACGCTGTCTCGCATCTGAACTGGCACTCGTATATTCGTAGACACTGACTTTCGTATATTCGAATATATTAAAAATGGGTCATTCTAAGCGAAACAGCAGAAAAAAGTTCAAATGTGTAATCAACCTTTTTGGATTTAAATCAAATCCAAATGTTTTCCTTTCTGCTACCCTGCAGCTACTTATAAATCTGTCATCTTTTAGGAAATGTTTATGGAATATAACAAAGCCTTTTCTTCATATTTGAACCTCCCCCTTGTCAATTGCCACCCCGTCCTTTTTAGATCCCACATTTGTCTCTCAGCGATTTGTACATATGTTATCGATCCGACAATTCATATAATGTAAGCCAAACAAAGCCCTCATTCCTTATTTGGACCTTCTAAGTGGCCAAGCTACATACTTTTATGTATGTATTTAGATTAGACCTCCACTGTTCCTTTTTATATTCCAGCTGCTTGTGCATATCCTTTCATTTCGAAAATTCCTATAATGCAACAAACAAAGCATTCTATTTTCATTTTAATGTTTCTTCCTCCTTATTTGCTACCCCCCGGTTCAACTGCTAGAGAAACACATCTCCTTTACTTATTTGGACCTTCCAACTTGACAGAGACCACCCCAACCCATTTTATTAACCCCCTTTGCTGATTTTATTATGTCCTTTGCATCTAAATTCAAGTTGTTACTTGGAGACAAACATTTGTTTCAAAACAGTCATAATAGCAAGGTTACACCCTTGTGGGACACCAGAGAAGTTCTTAAAGGTACGTGATTTACTTGAAGATGCACTGATGAATCACAAATGGTGCAGTTTAGCTTGTCCCACCAGAACTTAAGAGAGCGGCCGTACAATATGACGGAAATATAACACGCCCTCTCCGTAGAAAAATGAGGAAATTTGGAATTGACCTAGTCTACACCAGCCGAAACAACCAGCTCAAAAATAAGTTGGGATCAACTGAAGACCCGATTGAAGAACACAGAAAATCCGGGATGTATGAAATTAGTTGCCCACATTGCGAAAAGGTTTACATGGGCCAGACTAGAAGGAATCTGGAAACACGTACTAAAGAACACTTGGCAAAGGTAACAAAAGCTTCAAGAGATGCCTGGAAGGGTCTAACACACCATTTTAGATCAAAAGTGGCTGAGCATATCTTCAACGACAACCATCCGCTTTTATCATTCCCCACTATGCTAATTCCCCAACAAACATTTTCGTTGAATAGCAGCTTATTTAACTGTTGTATAGCTGCTGTGCAACAAAAATGTTTGTAGGGTCTCTTTTGTCGAGGAACATGTGCGTCATTTTCCACCAAATGTTAATTATACTTCAATGAGTATAAATATATCTTAAAAATTCCAACGTCATCGTATTTCCAACAGTGTTTTAAGTAAAACGTCTTAATCACCTTTTATTACCAATTCCGCTCACTCTAGAACATTTCTTATTCCTTCCGGCGTACCCCAAGGAAACGTTCTCGGACCCTTGCTCTTCAATATTTTTGTACACGACCTAGGAGCATCTGTGTCATCACCTCTACTTTTGTGCGCCGATGATTTGAAAATATTTCGAGTAGGGGGAAGTCCCCCAGTACCGGACACCGGATTTTGACACATATAAAATCAACACTTAGCATTACTGCAGTTTTTATTAACTGGAAGAGTAATTTAGAAGACTATTTTCTAATAAAATGTTTAAAATCTCTTATTGCTTGCATACTTGTTTACTAAAGAAAAACTGCCCAAGTAACAATGAGGGTTTTATTACACTCTTATGTTGGTTTTCATGACCAAAATTGGTCCCAAATACTATAATAAAAGCGCAATAAAACCCAAATTGTTACTTGGGCGCTCTGCATAAAAATCAATTGTTTTTAGTAGCCCAATAGTATGACCCAATCCCTTCTGTTTTATTCGAAAAATTGATCATCAACTGGTTTCCTTGCTTTTTTTTCATATTTAAGATAACCGGTTCGGTATAAGTGTTGTTTTGTCTCTTCTCAATCTCTTTTTTTGCATAATCTGGATTTCATTCAAGAATTTGACTGAACCAACAAAGCATTTTGCTATCCGGGGATGGCTCGGTGTCCAGTACTGGGTGACGAGTATCACTAAGTACAATTAATATTTTTTACCGATTTGAATATTTTGAGAAAAATGAACTATGGAGCTTGAAAAATATTTAAAGAAAGATATTTTATACATGAAAAACGACATTTTATGCGACCTAAAAATACCGTAATGCTGATCCGAAAATTAGCCGAAACATAACAATTCGATCGGCGGTAGATAAAAACAAACAAATCTCTGTTTTGATTAATGATTCTGACCTATAAAATAGCACATGGTAATTTTTTGCCCTTGTTATTGATTTCATCGTATAAGCTACTAAGTTACACCATTTGAACTATGAAAGTCAGAAGTGTCCGGTATTGGGAACTGTTCGGCGCCGGGGGACTTCCCCCTAATATTGTCACTTTCAGACTACCATGACACTGCAAGAGGATTTGAATAATCCATTAATTGAGTAATTCTCGTTGAAACGGGGCCACTACTGACCCGAGGCAGGGCTTCGACCGATCCTTTTGACGTAGGACTACGTCTTACGGCAAGTTTTGAGATAGGGTGTCATTCCAAAAAATCGAAAAATGCGAGCGTCACGAAAAATGAAAGGTTTTGAGCGCTAATAGCTCAGCGGTTTTCCGATCGATTTTCAATATTCTTACACCAATCGATCGGAAAATCTTCTAAGAATTGACCAAAATGAAGAAAAGTATGGATTCTTGATGCTGAACTATTGAAAAATTGAAAATAATGAACCTATATTTTACCCGAATTCTCGCTTCGTGATTGGTTGGAAGATTCTTTACGATGATCTAAACCTATACCAATTTGATATCTGTGCTTGGGAAGTAAGCCAAAACAAGTGACAAAGTTCCCTCATTTCAACAAGATTTCTTAACACCGCGGTTCAACCTAGACCATTTTGATGTCCTTGCTTGGGAAGTACGCCAGAGAGAGTGACAAAGCCCCCTCGTGCCAACAGATTTCTTTCGAATGCGATTAAACCTAGTCCAATCTGATGTCTGTGTTAGGGAAGTGTGCCAGAAAAAATGGCACAAGTTCGTTGTCCCAACAGATCGCAAATTCTTTACTGCGAGACGATTAAACCTCAGCGAGCTTGATATCTGTGTTGGAAAAATGTGCTACAGTTGTGAACAGTTATAATACGACTCCGTATGAATACGCATGCTTGCCGTTTCATTAGAAGTGTAGTGGAAAGAGGTGCTGTTGATAAAATAGGATTGAATTGGTAAAATCCCTTCAACGTGGGAAACCATGGATAATAAAAACAATCTTTAATTTCAGTAAGGTAGCAGGAAAGCAATAGTTTGTGTTCTTGATTTTGTTGAATTGTTTTCAAATGCACAATCTTTTGAGAATTGAACGTATGCAATGTTACTACTTTGATAAATGTTACATACAACGCATGTAGCATGTATATATGTTGCATATAGCATGTATATATGAAGAATCGAATGATTACAAGCATGGATACATGCTACTATCACAACAAAGAGACTTACGTGGTCCTGCGTCCCCTATATATGCGGTCGTGTCTTGTACACAACCCCTCTGATTTTTTTTTTCTACCGCAGTCACACCAACGCGCATTCAATTTCACACCGTTCGTTTAGAGGTGGAATACGAACGCTATGCATAACACAACTGGCAGTTTGCTCAGTCAAACGCCGAATGCACGCAACAGAATGAACGCGTTCTAAAACTTTTTGACATTTTCGTTTCGATCAAGTTGCCTTTACCGTTTGGAGCAGCGAATGACTGCAAAACAGTCAAATGGCTGGCAATCACCACGCTAACGAAAAGCAACCGCACAATCGTATGATTCAATACTACAAAAAAAACAACCACTACATGTGCATGGAAGAAGTCGGTCGGACTCCGTCCAATACAAACGAATATTTTGCTTGCGTCGGACCGACGTCCGGGTGACAAACTATTACTGTGAGCAGCCGATTAAGAGACAAAAAGAGAAACGAAAAAATACGTCACCGTATGCTTCCAGTCAGTTTGCAGTTTATATTCTCAAAGCGCAAAGCAAAACGGGAGATTGACTGTTTGCTTTTGCTGAGATGCCGCATGAATTGTAAGACGGCAGCAGCGCAAGCGGCAGATTGACTGGATAAGAAAAACAGTCAAATGATCGTTCAAAAAGCGGAGTTTGAATGCGGAAAGTTCGCATTCACGGCAGTCACATTCAACTTGCGATCCCTTTTCAAGCCCTGACCCGAGGTCTTCAAATACTGGAACTTTTGCACTTAATTGGTTGAAAATGGTTCAAAAATGAAAATAACATTTTCAATACTTCGAAATAGTGGACCCCTCGTTCGCCAAGAAGCCTAACAGTTTCAAAAAAGTTGAATTTTTAGCAAACCTTGAGATCTATGTCATGTGAAATTTCATAAATTTGCAATGAAACAACTAACAAATTGTCCGGTTCTGTAAAGAAAATGGAGTAAAATTTTTTTTGACGACCATCTTGGATTTGGTCGCCATATTGGATTTTATCAATAAATCGCCGTTTCCGCCATGAGTCCCCCAACCGATTTTCGTTTTAACCCTTCGTTACTCGCGTTACTTTCGTAAATCGAAGTTGATTTGTAGGCATGCTAAACCTAACAGAATTCACTCGAATACTAATGCCACTTGGTGAAAAACTTATGAAACTTTTTCCACCGTATGAAAGATCTTGGTCTGCGGATTTACTTTGCTGAAAATAGTAATTTTGCTGGAATCCCGAGATATACCGAGATAAAGTTAGCGGTTCACAGACGCTGTACAAAATACAACAGCGCGAGTAACGGAGGGTAAAGACCACCACCAAAAATTTGTATCTATCTTTTGGTAGGGGTTTGCAAGGGAAATAATAACGTCTAGATTTGGTTTTCACATTTAAACTTTAAGTAAATACGCTTAAAACGCTTTTTTTTGGTCGAGTAACAAAATCTCCTTGCTATTTTTTTCGCACAACCCCCTCCTTCAGTTGCCCAACACCGGCAAAAAAAACCTGATTTAATCCACCTAGTGGTGAAAGGAACCTTTGTTATACGGTCTTACTTGCTATATGAGATAGAAATCGACATGTCTTCGGAACATAATTCATCTATTAGTTAACGTTGCATTGTGCGTTGGTTTACATAAAAATTTTGGAAATTGAAAAGCTTACAAAATTTGAACAAAATAGAAGCACTTACAAATTTTGATAGTTCTTTTTCTCATGAAATTGCTGAGTAAGTTGTTACTAATGTGGGTAAGTGCAAGTAAAAGTAAGTTGTAAGTAGAAATGTTATTCTTTAACATATACATTGCGTAGTAAAGGTCTAGTTTATAGCTTTTGAACTATGCATAATTTCCTGTAATGCCATTCTATTCGATTCACATCAATAAAGTTTTCTTGAAAAAATTTCATCAATTTTTATTAACCTTCGGTTACTCACGCTGTTGTATTCTGAACAACATGTGTAGGTTTTTGAATGCCATATTTACCAATCGTTGTTTAACTAACGTATATTCTTCAATAAACTTGTTATGAGCAAAATGTCTGAATTATTCAAAGTAATAATACTTTAAATTTGTTAGGAAAATAGATCAGCATAAACCGACAGCACAGAAACGAAGCAAGCAGCATGTGAAGTGTATCGCTATTGGCCCCAACTGGAATTTTTCCACGTTACTTCATATGGCAAAATGCCGTCTGTATGTAGCAAAACTATCAGCAAATGTAAAATGTTTAAAATGTATCCGTCAGTTAATAGTCGAGTAATTCGGGGTTAAAATCAGGGTATTTTTATAATCAAAGTTCTACAGTTCCTAAACAAGCAAACATAGAGGTATACTATTTTCAGCGAAGTTGTGTATTTTTACTATTTGTATAACTTTGTAATACATGAAAAAGTCATACAACAATTACAAAAAGAGCTAAACTAGAAAAACTGATTTTACAAATTCAGAAACAATAAATAAGATTTCTCTGTCTTCGCTGAAGAGATAGAAGGTTACAGTCTTCAGCAAAATTTCTTGTAATAATATGCTCTAAAACTTTGCAGAACACATCAGTGTGTTATATTGAAACTGAAGAAAAATAATTTTTTTATTTCACTTTTAGGGGGATTAATCAAAATTTAAATTCTACCAAATGACAGAGCATTCAATTTCAAGAAACTCTTTCAAAGGTTCGATAAACTTAAAACCAAGTTTTCCTAGTCAAAACTCTAGTGCGCACGTTGTCTTTGGTTTTGGCTATTGCGCGCGAGTAACTGTATTACAAAAGTTGGCGCGAGCGTTCGAGGATTAATATCTTTTTACCGGTAAAACCAATTGTTATGAAATTTTGCATATATATTCGTAGTGTCAAAATCTCTCGTTTGATATTAAAATAATTGAAATCAGGTAAATTATCTTGGTTAAAATCATTATAAATTATTGTTAATTTTGGTGTGGTGTATACGATTGCTCATAACTTTCAAATTAAACGACCAATCAAAAAACCATTCAATAGTGATCTATCCGGCTATATTACCTGCCAAATAAAACTAATAGCGCATAAATCGGTTTGGCCATCTCTGAGAAACAGGCGATCATTTGAACCTTATTAAAAGTGGTTTTTTAAGGCTAACTTTTAAACTGCTTGTCCGTTTCCAATAAAATTTGGTAAAAAGTTTAGTAATAGCAAGAGCTTTCGTTTGGTAGTAAGATCGTTAAAATTGGTTGCGTAGTTCCGGAGAAACGCGTGTCACGTAGTTTTCACATTATTACTTATAACTTTTAAACGAAACGTCGGACCGCAAAGCAATTCAAAAGTGATATACTAGGCAGTAATACCTTTCAAACAAAAGTAACAGCGGTCACATCGGTTCAGCCACCTTCGAGAAACAGGCGATAGAAAATGAGCTGCACACACACACATACACACATACACACATACACACACACACACAGACATTGCTCAGTTCGTCGAGCTCTATCGATTGGTATATGTGATTCGGCCCTCCGGGCCTCGGATCAATTTCGTGTTTTTCGACCAATTTCTAAACCTTTGTTATATAGTATAACAAAGGTAAAAACCCGAATTAATCCACCTAGCGGCGTGACCTAGCCTTTCTACTGCCACAATAATCACTATTTAATTTCTCAGGAACTTAATTGTAGATGTATAGATGTTACATTAGACTATATTTTTAAATATCCGTTCCGTATTCCTCAAAATCCTTATTTGCCAGAAAAATTCACAACATATTGTGTAGAATAATTATATTTTCTTTCCTTGGGTGCGTAAATACATGTAAGCGTCATTTATGTTACGTGATGAACACCTTATTTAGTTTTATAATATTTATAGAAAAATAATGTAAACACAAAAGATAATTTTTACAGACTTGAATGAATATGTATAGAAAATTAGAAATTAACCCTCTAACGGGTCTACAGACGGCCTTAACTTTCGGGCTTCAGAGCTACATACGAAACTTGTTTTGAATAGACAATATGAAGTATTTGTTCATGGCATAGTTTTTTGATATTTTGATATTAATACCATGCATTCAAAAGTTAGCATCTTTGAAAAACAAGAGTTCAGAAAAATTATTATTATATTTCGCTTTTGAAGAAAAAGGATATCTACAACAAAATGATTGATCTCAAAATTTTACTATTGGTTTGCTTGGCTCCAATTTTGCAATATATCTGAATTAGAAAAAAATACTGAATAGAAAAAACGAAAAACGAGAAATTGAACTATTTCTTAGCTAGCGCTCCTTCAGATAATTATTTTTGCATGAAAATCAAAACTTAAGCTTCTTTTGAATGTACTTTCATGAAAAGATAGTCATTAGCTTGATCACATCGTTTTTACAATGTTAGAGAGTTAGGAAAACAAGATGAGGTCGAAAAATAGTGCCAAAGCTGCGCCATAAACATGCTTGAGAATGGGAAATACGATCGATATGATTCCCAGTGCTTGTCTTTTTTTGATTTATTTATTAAAACATGATACATGACATATGACATCTGTCCTTTAAAATATCACTAACGAAAACAAATCTTACAAAATTTCTACCGTGCAACGTTTACTTCCTATTTTTCATATAACATTTCTAAGCTCTAGTATCTATGAATTGAAGGATTGAAAAGAGCATCTATTAATGCGTAAAATTTGTATGAAATTTGTATAAATTTATTTGGAAAAATCAACTCACTAGTATTTTTGATTCTATACACCACTATACCTACATGCTTAAATAAACTGCTTTTCTTCGCTTTTTGCTTTTCTTGTACAATTGTGAGTAACAGCAAGTGAAGAAAATGACAATTGAAATCTGAAATCAAAGAAAAGAAAAAACTTTTCGATTGAATCCCACTATTTAATATTTATTTGCGACAGATACGTAGTTCACCTACGACGTGCAGGCTTCATCAGTGTCTTATTTCAAAGCGTATACATATCTGTCGCGAATAAATATTAAATAGTGGAATTTAGTCGGTAAATGTTTTTTCTTTTCTTTAATTTCAGAGTTCGTATTCCACTAAGAGACTTCAAAAACTTCAGACAATTGACATGTTTCTCACTTTTCTTGAGTTTCATTGCAAATTTTTAAATTGCAAATTGTCATCACATACATACATACATACATACATACATACACACATACATACATACATACATACACACATACATACATACATACATACATACACACATACATACATACATACATACACACATACATACATACATACATACATACATACATACATACATACATACATACATACATACATACATACATACATACATACATACATACATACATACATACATACATACATACATACATACATACATACATACATAATACATACATACATACATACATACATACATACATACATACATACATACATACATACATACATACATACATACATACATACATACATACATACATACATACATACATACATACATACATACATACATACATACATACATTGAATACAATCAACATTTGATTGATATGTTTTGATTTCACACGTTTTAACGGTTTAATATACGGTGCTTAAGTGTTAAAGTTTGAAGAACTTTTGAATGAAGCGTCCGATTTTAAATAACTCGGTTTCGTTTGATAGATCTTAGCAGTAATTTTTAAATAATCATAAAATGTGTGATGTTTTTCATTAAATTAACGCTTATATATTACATAAATATGTTTTAAATACTATTTTTTCATATTTCTTTATGTAACTTTCAAACTACAAGTCCAATCGTCATGAAATTTGGAAGTTAAGGGTTTGCAAGGCTCCTCTTTCATATGCAATCAATTTTGTTCAAATCGGTTAAGAGACCTATGAGACAATGAAGTCCCATATTTTTCGTATTTTTATACATAACTTTTGAACTAAAAGTCCGATCAGTATGAAATTCAATAGCGACCAATGGGACACCTAGACCTTTCATTTGACACTAAGAACATTAAAATCGGTCCAGCCATCTCCAAGAAAAGTGAGTGAGATTAAAAGCGTCACATACACACACACACACACACATACACACACACACACATACATACACACACACAGAAAATGCTCAGTTTTCGAAACTGAGTCGATTGGTATATAACATTCGGCCCGCAGGACCTTCTTTCCATTTCCGGTTTTCCAAGTGATTTCTATACCTTTATACTATATATTTATATAGTAGAAAGGCAAAACATTCTAAAATATTTATAATGGCCTTATTACGATCAATTGAGGAGTCGGTCGACTAAAAAGAAGGGTCCAATTAAACTGCGAGTGACGAGAAGGAATTCAAGAGAAAAATTGAATTGGAATTCGGAGAAATTTTCACTTCGGGAGAAAGTAAAGCTATGTTCGAGAAAAGTTCGAACAATGGGATAAGAAGTAAGATTGAAATAATAAAAACAAACTGCATAATGCATAATTTTACTTAATCAAGAATTTTGTACCCGCATTTTGTCGCTTCAATCTTAAAATCCAACGATAAGAATGTATAAATTAACCCTTTTGTGCCTCCTGCGCTTGACAATCTTTTACTGTTTTATAAGAAAATACAAATAAAAACTTTTTCCAAATGTTTAATTAAACATTCTTTCAAATGGTGAAATTGACAGCCCTCCTATCGGTCATGGAAAGAGTTCATGCCATTCGGTGCAATATATCCTCGGATAAGCTGACAGTGACTAGTGACTTGTGAGTTAATTGGACGGCTCTATTTCACAGCATGATTTGATAAATTTTACACCGTAACGTAGCCCGATTCAGCACACACATTCGCAACTTACAGTGTCCAGTGTCCGTCCGTATACAGCACGACTGCAACTGTTTTTTACCACAGACCGTGCGCAGAAAGATGCAATAGTCTTGATCTTATCTCGAGAGGTTACAGCGCCAGCGTTTAATTAGTGAGGATATACGATGGTTTATTTGTTCCGAAGCAATAAAATTATATGCCTTTATTTTCCACAGAGTGATGGATATTTACGGCTTCATGTGGCCGCCTGACAAGGGTTGTACGTACCCAACCAACCAACGCAACGGAACGCTTGCCGTGCACATTGATGAATTTCAATATGCTGCAGAAATTTGTTCATTTTTGCAGATTACAGTTAAGTCTTGACTTTCCCTATTGCGTCATAGCGATTCTTGTTCGTAGAAGGTAACATCAAATCAATCAAACCCGTTTTCAATGAAGGTCGCCGCAGCAGTGTCTTCATTAGGTTCTTATCAGTCGGACTTTCCTGATAAGCATGTGACCTAAGCGTACTGATTTGATTCGACAATGGCATACCGCACCGGGTGTCATGAATATCAGCCTGGCCGAAACATACCGTCAGTATGCTACACACTAATTGGCTTGTGTGGCGCAGCCTTAGTACAACAGCATTGATTGGCAAGCAAGTAATCTTCTCTCTCGACGTCCGACGACGCAACGGAAATTTCAATTAAAATGACTCACACTGACGGTACGGGACGGTCTGTGAAATGGCTTTCTGCAAACGAAACATACCTCGCTCTAATATACCGTTAAAATGCGGATATCAGATAATCACATGGCAACAGACAACTGCGAATCAGTTACATACATTTGACGGTGAAGGAGTTTGTTATTCTAATCATTACCTTAATCAGGATAAATTATTAATATGATCTTGCATATGATGAAGTAGACGAACATCGGAATAAGGAGTACAACTTAATGAAATTACTTTGGTTGTAACTTGCTAATACATATTCGAAACACAGTCTTGGGGGGAATCTTTAAGGCTTAAAACTATTGACATGAAGAGTGTCCAGAAGGGACTTGGGTACTCCTAAACATAGTTCTCCAATAAACAACAAAGAGCAAAAGCTTAGCACCACTTGGAATGAAAGGAAATTTTTTCGATATTGCAAGAGCATGTAGACACATTTATTATCAACTTATTCCCTACCCGCCTTCTCAGGAGATGAGAGACTGAATAAATTCTGCATGTATTGTTGCACTTTAGCTATTTGTGGATCAAAATGATTCTCAATCACTACAGTAAAGTGCTCCAAAGGCTCCGCAATGAAATCACCGTGCTCGATATCACTATCAAATTTTCGATTCTATTTCTAATTGAAATTTTAAATGAATTCTAGAATGTTCTATTGCTCTTCAGATTTTTACAACTTCAAACTCTGAGTCAGGTATTTAGAAAAATGCAAATTTTAAAGTAAATTCAAAGAGCAGATTTTGTTTGTAAACACATTTCATTGCGCTTCCTGAACTCGTTATCATCAGTATGAAAGAAAACAACGACCGTCTCACTTTGTCGGAAAACGGTTACCATATTGTGTGTTTCTGTTTCATTCCATTATGCTCCGTCCACAGTGCTTCAAAAAACTTTGATCGATGGACATCTTTCGGTTCCGAAGAAAGAATCAATTCGAAACACAAATTTAATACAACTGCACTGCTGTTGTAGTAACTTCCTAACATTGCCGTCGTCATCGTCGTGGATAAATATAAACGCCTTCGCAACATTACGTTCGTTCACCGCTTCGAATCGACGTGATTCATCCGGCCAAATCCAGTTACGGTCAGTCGCTCAATGGCGCGCGTATGTCGAAGGTCTGCCACTTGTCGCCGCCGAGAAGGAGGCAATACGTTTTATTGTTAACGCGATTATTGAAATTAAAATATGACCCAGCAGAGCAGATTTGCTGAGATTCCATAGTCGGGTTTGTTCTTGTTGTGTTAATTGAGGTGTCGCACTCTGTGGGTGCGTCAAAAAAAGGAATACGATTCAGTAACATTGTTTATAGGACGGGAGGGTATTTTCAGCAAGTTTCTAAATTCAGCCTATTTGCCTTTTCTTTCGCCAATAAAAATACTTTCAATATGTTTCTATTTTCTATTTTCACAAGACTGTAAGTAATCTACTATTTTTATTCAAAGAACGTCAAAACCACCTGTTCTTCCACTAGAACTAGGCCATAGTGCGAAAAAATAGATGCCATCGCTTAATGGGCTGAAAATACCCTCCCGTGCCCTATATCAAATTGTTCATAGCATATCATAGCATCATCCCTGGTTTGTCGCACATTTTGATATCTGTATCAAATTGTATTACAAATCAGAAAGCTTCAGCGAATAATATCAAATGAAGTTAGAGCTGATTGAATTATAGATTTAAAAAATTGAACAATTTATACATCACTTCTAAAACAACATTCAGTACTGTTCGAAATAAATAGTAACGGCTCATAAAATACAGCCTAAAGTCCGTATGCCTAACCCCCGTCTGCCAAACGTCACGTACCCGTTAACTTTATAAGAGTCCTCCGACTCAGTGACTTTCCCACAAATACCGAGAAATTGAAAAAGGGTTTATTATTCACATCAAGCAAGAGCTGCGACTTAATCCTTAAAAAAAACCAAAATATCTTAAGCAAGCTTATATGCAGTGCGCAGAAAAAAGAACTATGTGCAGAATTAGGTGCGTTGACGGTACACACTTTGAAAAAATCCTGTAAATTTACGTCTTTTGACATGCACGTAAGTCGAGCATCGCCAATCATAAAAATTTACATGTTATTTCACAACATAAAATATCGTGAAGTGTGTTGCATGCATGTAGGCTTTTTTATTACGTTTAGCTTGATGTAAAAATAAATCTTTAGAAACGCTTTGGGCTATTTATGTGAGATTAATTTTAATATTTTTCGGAACGGCTATTCTTTTACAATGGACGAAGGGAAGGTAGACGAAAGTAATGAAAATTTTTATAGTGAAGGAGAAAGAGCGGAAAGGTGAGAGAGAAAAGGCGGAGGGGGGGGGGGGTTATAAGTAGCTACGCTTAACAAAGTAGTCGTTGTGACTCCTGTGACCTTTTTTCCAATGCTGGAGGGTGCATGGATCGAACCAAGCTGTAATCAGAGTTTATAACCGAATTTGAACCCACAACACTCGCCAGGATATTAATTTTTTTCATTCTGTGTAGTTCCGCAAGAAATTGATTCAATTTTTTGGGGAGCTACTTAAAAATATGAATTAAAAAATATGTACAAATGAAAACTAAAAAAAACTGCACCACCCTAGTTCACTTTGTAACATTTTCCCGTATTTCGGAAAAACATTTGCCATCACCATCATCTCTGATAAGTTGCATTTCCGAACATAGCTTAACACGTTGTTTACTATTTTTATTAAGGATGGCGGAGCGTTTGGTGGGAAACATGGTACACTGATTGAAACTGCGAAACTTCGATATGAGGCCAAAAATATATTGCATAGTTCAATTGCTGATGGGACTCTAACCAACACTCTCTCGATTTTATTCTTATTTTATTTATTTTTATTTTATTTATTTACGCCCAAGTGTTTTGTCAGTTAAACTACCAGCACACGACACCCTATGCACCCTATATAAGATAGTCTCACATCTAGTTTTCGATCATTCTAGACTAACCATTCGAATGTACACACATACGCTCCACCCGCCGGCGGAAATTACTTTTTTGAATGATTGCTCTTTCTGCTTCTACCACTGAGAAGATAGACTATTATCGACTGCATTGTGGTAGGAGCTTGGCAGTCTGGTGCCGACCGTTGACCGTTGTTTATTTCCAGTACCTATTGAGTCAATGAACTAAAAAACGGTTATCAAATACGCATTGCAATTAATCCGGATAATTAAAGATTAAAGAATATGATTGTCTTTTGTGTTTTTGTGACAAAATTAACAAATGTACAACCGGTCACTTGCCCCGCTTGCATTACATCACTTAAACAACAGAAGTGTTTGTGACTTAAACCACTTAACGGCATTCCCGACTGATATTTGATTAGATGGATTGAAACCTTGAAGATGGTCAATTTCTTACGGCAGCGTATCACAACTCGTGTCACGTATTCTTAGGATCATATAAACGAGAACAGAAATTAATATCAAAATAATTGGACTTGGTCTTGCACTTGGAATTGATCTTGGGAATTGATCTTGGACGAACATACGTTCTTTTTGCTGTATTGCTATAAAGTGAGTGAACTGCTTATTATCCGTGTTCAAGTGTCGGTGCTTTTATCCCTTGTTTTCTTTTATGCTTATTACTACTTTACAACCAATCTCGCTCTCAAGACCCAGTAAGTGCTCTATTTATAATTTGTCCTTGGACAAGAGGTTTTATTCGCACCTCAAGCAAGCATATACTGCTCTTATACTCTTATACTCTTATACTCTTACTACTTACCCTCTTATTTGCCCTGACCAGAGGATTCATTGTTAGTAAATGCAGGATTCAGTAGGAAGGATGTAGAGGTGCCTGAGAATGAACCCATTGTAAACTTAAACTTAACATTGAATGGTCTCATTATACTAAGATTTGAACCCACAACCACTCGCTAGTCAAGGCAAACTCGTTAACCTTGCGGCTACAGGGACTTGGACTTTTACCTGGACCTGGACCTGGACCTGGACCTGGACCTGGACCTGGACCTGGACCTGGACCTGGACCTGGACCTGAACCTGAACCTGGACCTGGACCTGGACCTGGACCTGGACCTGGACCGGGACCTGGACCTGGACCTGGACCTGGACCTGGACCTGGACCTGGACCTGGACCTGGACCTGGACCTGGACCTGGACCTGGACCTGGACCTGGACCTGGACCTGGACCTGGACCTGGACCTGGACCTGGACCTGGACCTGGACCTGGACCTGGACCTGGACCTGGACCTGGACCTGGACCTGGACCTGGACCTGGACCTGAACCTGGACCTGGACCTGGACCTGGACCTGGACCTGGACCTGGACCTGGACCTGGACCTGGACCTGGACCTGGACCTGGACCTGGACCTGGACCTGGACCTGGACCTGGACCTGGACCTGGACCTGGACCTGGACCTGGACCTGAACCTGAACCTGGACCTGGACCTGGACCTGGACCTGGACCTGGACCTGGACCTGGACCTGGACCTGGACCTGGACCTGGACCTGGACCTGGACCTGGACCTGGACCTGGACCTGGACCTGGACCTGGACCTGGACCTGGACCTGGACCTGGACCTGGACCTGGACCTGGACCTGGACCTGGACCTGGACCTGGACCTGGACCTGGACCTGGACCTGGACCTGGACCTGGACCTGGACCTGGACCTGGACCTGGACCTGGACCTGGACCTGGACCTGGACCTGGACCTGGACCTGGACCTGGACCTGGACCTGGACCTGGACCTGGACCTGGACCTGGACCTGGACCTGGACCTGGACCTGGACTTGGGTCTGGACTTGGGTCTGGACTTGGGTCTGGACTTGGGTCTGGACTTGGGTCTGGACTTGGGTCTGGACTTGGGTCTGGACTTGGGTCTGGACTTGGGTCTGGACTTGGGTCTGGACTTGGGTCTGGACTTGGGTCTGGACTTGGGTCTGGACTTGGGTCTGGACTTGGGTCTGGACTTGGGTCTGGACTTGGGTCTGGACTTGGGTCTGGACCTGGACCTGGACTTGGGTCTGGACCTGGACATGGACCTGGACCTGGACCTGGACCTGGACCTGGACCTGGACCTGGACCTGGACCTGGACCTGGACCTGGACCTGGACCTGGACCTGGACCTGGACCTGGACCTGGACCTGGACCTGGACCTGGACCTGGACCTGGACCTGGACCTGGACCTGGACCTGGACCTGGACCTGGACCTGGACCTGGACCTGGACTTGGGTCTGGACTTGGGTCTGGACTTGGGTCTGGACTTGGGTCTGGACTTGGGTCTGGACTTGGGTCTGGACTTGGGTCTGGACTTGGGTCTGGACTTGGGTCTGGACTTGGGTCTGGACTTGGGTCTGGACCTGGACCTGGACTTGGGTGTGGACCTGGACCTGGACTTGGGTCTGGACCTGGACCTGGACCTGGACCTGGACCTGGACCTGGACTTGGGTCTGGACCTGGACCTGGACTTGGGTCTGGACCTGGACCTAGACTTGGGTCTGGACCTGCACCTGGACTTGGGTCTGGACCTGCACCTGGACTTGGGTCTGGACCTGCACCTGGACTTGGGTCTGGACCTGGACCTGGACTTGGGTCTGGACCTGGACCTGGACTTGGGTCTGGACCTGGACCTGGACTTGGGTCTGGACCTGGACCTGGACTTGGGTCTGGACCTGGACCTGGACTTGGGTCTGGGCTTGGGTCTGGGCCTTGGGTTTGAGTCTGGGTGTGGGCTTCAACCTGGATGTGGGCTTCAGCCCGGATCAGGTCCTGGGCTTGGGTTCAAGTCTGGTCCTGAACTTGGGCCAAGATTTGTGCTTATAATTGGACTTGGGCTTGTAATTGGACTCAGGCTTGTAGTTAGCCTTGAGTTGTTATTGTAACATTTTTCTGTTGTCTACAAGGCCTTGGGTACGCAGTCGACAAAGCTTCTAGAAATCTATGCCTTATGTTCCATCTCATTAAGAATTTTGGTAAAATCTGTTGCCAGAAGTCTTTATAGTGCTATCTAGTCCATTCTTCCCGTGTATTGCAGTTGATTGTAACGAGGCTATTTGACAGAGACTTCTGCACTAAACTCGTCGGCTCCTACCATGGATGGACCCATTCAGGCCACCCTGCTAGGAAATTCGCTGATAGATTATTATGAACGATCTTTATGGGGAACTGTGCTATAACATATCAACATCAATCTGGATTTTGCCAGATTTTTGATTGCGCACCAGACAAACAGTCAAAGCTTTAAATCTTCCAGATATTTTGTAATGTGCCAGATTTCCGTTTCTCCATGTTGCACTTGCACTTCTAATTTTAGACAAATTTATACTTCTACTTTGAACAAAAATTGCAATTTCCTATTGCATTTTCCGTAAAACTTCTCCCTACCGGTCAAATTTATCTCCAGATTTTTGCCAGCCCCTTTTATTCGTGCTTGCCAAATTTCGAGAAAACATATTGGCAAACCTAATCTGGAGAACAACGTGCTCACGCATACGTATCATATTTTCGTGAATTTTAAGGCAGCATACGATACAGTCGAACGTAAAAAGACTACTAACTAACGAGGCTGATCAAAACTACTCTGGAACGATAGTACGTGCGCGTCTAGGAGGCACTCGCGAATTCCTTCGAATCGTTACATGGACTACGATAAAGGGATGGACTATCTTGTATGTTGCTTAACATTGCCATTGACAGTGTGATTCGGCAAGAGTAACCAAGTCCTAGGCGTCGCGGATGACTTCGGTTTGATCACTAGAAACAAACATAATGCTGTGCTTTCACACGAAAAAAATATTAATTACAGATGTTTTTGGCACGACCTGAGACATTATTTCTACCCGTACGGACTCTGGAATGCTCCTGGAACCACTGAAGGACGTTATGATAGGTAATATGGCCAACAACGCTACTGCACAGATATTATATTCTAGCAAGATAATGCACCGATCCATGTTTCCAAGGTTGATTGGTTTGCCACCAGTCCTGATCACAACTCAATAAAGAGCTTACTAGTTCGGTTGGAGTGGTCTACGCAGTACTCGACATTTTGAAAGCATTTCCAGCTTTAAAGCAACATCATTTTCGACCTACTAACGGGGTCAGTGGATTGCAGTTACCTCTTGGAGCAGCTAAACTTTCACGCGCCTCGTCGGAGTTTGCGAAATCATACGTTACTTTGGACCCCAACGCACCGAACAATATATATTTTCACGCTTGTTGTAGGCTTTTTAACGAAGTAAACCATATATTTGACTTTAATATCGGTAAAAGAAGGTTTAGAAAGGCAATAATTCATTTAAGGTAATACTAGTCTGTACTGAACTGACGACTGTAAATAATAAATGAAAAAATATTCAAGAAGTTTAGTGCCAAAATCGACATGGCAACACTCCAAAAACTGTTTAATTCGTTGTCAGGCCAAATTTTTGGACTGATCCGTGTCCCATACATTGTACATATTGTTAATTGCTGTAAAGGAAAATGACTAAAAAGGTTCATTATACACATTCGTGATTGCTCTTCACTATCTCTGCACAAAAGCATGTCGCACTCGAAATAACTTATGTTTACTTATATATAAACTAGCACCAAATTGAATAAGATAGTTGTAGATAGATTATTGCTTGGTTTGCTTTCAATGCAAACCTGTTATATTATAAAACGCTTATTTCATAGTTTGATCGACAGCGCCATACATGGCGACTTTTCCTTGACAACTTCACACGATGTAGGTATTCTAGTTATACTTATGAACATACACTGTACTTACTTTGTAAGTAAGAATCAGCGGCTGGAAGGTGCCACAATAATATTTTTCGGATTATTTATTAGTATTTTATTATCACGAAATGTTTGCTTATTTTATTTTTTGTTGCCATGCATATTTTCTTAATTCGATATCCGTTATCGGCGATGTAATTCATATATCTTGAAAATACACATAATAATTTCATTACATTACATTCTTATTAAACAACATTATTCATTAAGACATTTCTGTCGGATGAATTATACAAATAAATAACAAATAACAAATAATTACAATTATCAGGATAAAATAGCGGAAACGGGTGGTACCGTTTGAATCATCTATACTTGTTTACCCTTCAATAAATATTTTAGTTATTTCGACTAAATTGTTCTAAATAACCAATATTAAAAATAGCTGAGTTCAAAATATTTATATAAAAAATAATGAAAAAAAAAATGTGAACAAAAGATGAAAAATAGAACCTCCCTCAGTAAACAACATACAATGAACCCTACGCGTAATCTATATTAATTGATCAATAACCATTATAACACTCACGTACCCAGCAATTACTGTAATAAACAAGATATTGAAAACAAGCTGATTTCTACGTCCATCATAAAATGCTCACTGCGCTGTATCCAGCAACAATACTAAGTCAATCTACTGTCAAATGCAAATTACCCAGCCACCATTACTGTACCTTTATACGCCGCTCGCAACAAAAATGCGTTACGCTACATTTTATTATTCTGCCCGACAACCTGTTTCAGTTCCAATCAGGCAAATGCAGTTTTCCTAAGCGAATATATGCATCACTAACTGTTATAAATTATTCACCACCCACCACCACCATTCCATTGCAGGCAAACTGTTGCTGTTTTACACAATTTTCTACATCTTGCTGGCAATGCTGGTAGCTATCTGTATGCAAGGACTACTCTCCACACTGAACCACCAGTATCCCAAATGGCAACTAGACGAGTCCATTATAGGAACCAGTCCCGGGGTGAATTATCGACCATTGCCAGCTAATCCGGAACAAGAAGCGACATTGCAGTATGTGGCTGCCAACCGTAGCGACGTTAAACTGTGGGTTGATCGACTGAACGAATTCCTAGCGCGTAAGTGACCCATTTTCATGATGAATTTGTTTAACCTCACTCATGCAAACCATCCATCCATTTTCAGCTTACCAAGATCCAACACTCCTTCCTGGCGGAGGCAAAAATCAAGTCATCTGTGATTTCAATACTCCACCGACAGGCGGAAACGTGTGCGCCGTTGACGTCAGCAAACTTGGACCATGTTCAAGCAGCGAAGGTTACAGCTACAACAAATCTGCCCCATGTATATTTGTGAAATTAAATAGGGTATAGTTCAACTGCGAAGATCACCAATCGAACGAATAATTTATGCAAATTTTCAACTTAGATCTACGGCTGGACACCGGACTACTACAACGATGCTAACGATCTACCTCAAGATATGCCTACCGATTTGGTAGATCACATTAAATCCCTTCCGGAAGGGCCGGAACGTCAGCAAGTTTGGGTTTCCTGCAAGGGCATATCAGCAGCCGATGCTGAAGCAGTGGGACCAATCGACTACTACCCGAACCGTGGACTGGCCTCGTACTACTATCCATACACCAACAAAGCTGGCTATCTGAGTCCCCTGGTTGCGGTCCACTTTGCGCGTCCTACAGGTATCTTTGAGTTTCTTCTAATCTACTGGTGGCTACGTTCCCAATTTGCTTGTATCATGCATAAATTTGCGAGTCATTAATTTTATTAATTAGTCTTATGTTCAAAATGCACATTGCTCATTTATCATAAAAATTTAAATAATTAAATCTGACCCACCCTCACCCACGCCACCCATCTAGGTTACTCGCTGTAACTGCAGAACGTAGCTCCAAAAGCTCAATCAATCAAATACAAAACTTTAATTATATACATTTAATCTCTTCTCACAGTGAAGCGCATGATCAACGTCGAGTGCCGTGTGTGGGCCAAGAATGTAGTTTACCAAGGAGGAATGCGTGACCGCCGAGGATCGGTACAGTTCGGACTGCAGATCAACTAGACTAAATTAGTACTAGTGAATGTTATTCTATCGACGACGGTTAAATTAAACGACGCAATGCATATTACTGGAAATATGATGATTTAGAACACCCTCACGGCTCATACCGGATGTACATACTGCTGTCTTCCGTGATAATTGTTGTTATTTTTTTGTTCTTTACTACAGTCTGATTATTGCCACGTTTATGATGGCACCCGTTTGAATTTGTTTCGGTAATTTATTGTGCATCATTTTTGTAATTACCTGCCCCCTACCGAGTTGCGCAATTTGAGGCGCAATTGTAAAACGAATGACGTTGGACAGCTCCAATGAACTTGTTTACTTAACTGAAATGTGATTAGAGATTTATTAGAATGAAATAATAAAGATGGTTCGAAATTAATTTCGGAATTTTACTGATGACACACCAACCCCACAAGCGCCATTTGACATGAACCAATTTTCACGAGTTTTTGATAGTTTTGAATCCTCGGGGATTCCTACCTCTTCTTTCAAATCCTGGGAAAAGGTTGCTTCTACAAACCCCTTTTTGTTGGGATTGAAAATATTTCGAGAAAATCAGTTTTTCGTTGTTTTTCTACAATTGCGTCAAAAGCACATTTGGGGTTTCTCAAACAAACGATTTATGGAAATACTAGCTGGGTGGCCGGATACTGGCGAACACAAAACATCGTCCGGGCAAGTCTTGTTCTACTCTGGCAAACGAGGTAAAAATACTCGAGAGAGAAAGAGGAGTTGGATACCTACTGAACCCAAGGGCATATACAGCCCTGATGAAGTGAGAACCGATAAACGAAAGAATACTTGTTGACAGATCTAGAACACGGACTAAAAACCTCACTGCAATTCAGTGCTATGCGTCAGCAGATACTATCGGCTTCCAGAGTTTTTACAGCCAGCCGAACAGTGAGAAAACGACTACAATGCGAAGATTACCTCAAACAACTCGGACCATGGGACACTAGGACCTTTGGGAAGTGAACGAAAACGGGGAGCTGTTTACGAAGTTCAGTGGTGATAACAACCTGGTCATTGGGGGATCGCTCGTCCACCCTACACTACCCCATAAAGTCAAGTAGGTTTCCCGCGATAGCCGAATTCTTCTTCTTCAGCAGCATAGAGCCGGGGTAGCTCGTGCTGTTTCAAGCACTCGTCTCCATTCAACTCAGTCTTGGGCTACTCGTCGCCAATTTCCTAGTCGTCTCAGAAGTCGCAAATCGCTTTCGACCTGGTCGAGCCATCGTGCACGTTGGGCCCCCCCTGTTCCTGGTGCCGGTGGGGTTATTGAAAAGGACTATTTTCGTCGCACTGTCGTCCGGCATCCTTACGACGTGTCCGGCCCACCGTAGCCTGCTAACGTTCGCTAGATGTACGATGGGAGTCTCCCCAAGCAGTGCCTGTAGCTCGTGATTCATACGCCTCCGCCACTCTCCGCTTTCAGTTTGTACTCCGCCAAATATCGTCCGCAGCACTTTCCGCTCAAACACGGCAAGGGCGCGTATGTCCTCCGTAAGCAGCGTCACGGCTTCAAGTCCATAAAGAACTACCGGTCTAATAATGGTTGTGTACATTGTTAGCTTCGTGCGGCGGCGTATGCTTCCTGATCGCAGCGTTTTACGAAGGGCAAAGTAGGCCCGATTTCCCGCTTGGATGCGCCGCTGGATCTCCTTACTAGTGTTGTTGTCCGCGGTCACCAGCGATCCCAAATACACGAACTCCTCTACCACTTCTAGTTCGTCGCCGTCAACGGTTACCGTCCGTGGGAGGCACACGTTTGTTTCCTTTGAGCCTCTTCCTTTCATGTATTTGGTCTTCGACGCATTTATTTTTAGCCCAATTCTCCTAGACTCCGCTTTCAGTCTGGCGTAGATTGCCTCCGCCGTCGCAAAGTTCCTGGCAATGATATCGAAGTCATCTGCAAAGCCTAGAAGTTGGCTACTCTTGGTAAAAATCGAGCCTCTCGTTTCGATGCCCGCTCGTCGGATCACCCCCTCAAGAGCGATGTTGAACAGCATGCAGGATAGACCGTCACCTTGTCTTAACCCTCGTCGCGTCTCGAAGGGACTCGAGAGTGTCCCAGAGATGCGTACGAAACACATCACTCGATCCAATGTAGCTCTGATCAGTCGCGTCAGTTTGTCCGGAAAACCGTATTCGTGCATTATCTGCCATAGCTTGTCTCGATCGACTGTATCGTATGCTGCTTTGAAATCAATAAAGATGTGATGCGTGGGCACGTTGTACTCCCGACATTTCTGCAAGATCTGTCGGATAGTAAAAATTTAGTCCGTAGTTGCGCGAGCCCCCATGAAACCCGCCTGATAATTCCCTACGAAACCTTGTGCTATCGATGACAGCCGGCGTAACAGGATCTTGGAGAGTACCTTGTAGGCGGCGTTTACCAGAGTAATACCACGACAGTTGCAGCAGTCTAGCGGATCACCCTTTTTGTAGATGGGACAAACCACTCCTTCCATCCATTCCTCCGGTAGCTTTTCCTCCTCCCAAATCCTCGAAATAACCTAGTGTAGAGCCTTTGCTAGCGTTTCTCCGCCATGTTTATGAAGCTCTGCCCGGATGCGGTCCTTCCCAGCGGCTTTATTGGTCTTCAGCAGCCTGATTTCTCGTTTGACTTCTTGGAGATCAGGTGCTAGGACATTACTATCTTCCATGGGCGCTCCTAGGTTAATTTCCGTTCCGCCTCCTTCTGCGACTTCGCCATTGAGGTGTTCATCGAAGAACTGCTTGGAGCTATTGACAATGGACTAACATAAAGATTGCCCTGGAATCCTCTAAAGCCGAAGCAGCTAAATAATTTGACTTAGCCGACGACATTGTCTTGCTCGCTCAACGCCGAATTTATATGCAGAGCAAGCTAGATGACCTCTCCGATCTCCCAGCCAGCAGGTCTCAGAGTTAATGTATCAACGACTAAGGCTGTGATAGAAAACAGAGACAATACCACCAACTTCACAGCAGCTGGACAATAGGATGAGCAGGTGGTAACCTTTTAATATCTTGGAAGCCAGAAAACGCCCGATAATGGTTCTAAGACTAATAAAGTCACATAGATCAGGAAGGTCAAGGAAGGTGCTTGCGACATATCATTTATTCCTAGAGGCCTGCCAACTGGATATCCAATAAGGAACTCCCATTGTCGATGTTATCAACGGTCGATAGCAAAAGAAATTCAAGAGCGTAGGTGGAAGTGGATCGGACATACCTTGAGAAGAAGAGCGAACGAGATCTACAGAGAAGCACTTGACTGAAATCCGCAAGAACAACGAAGATCTAGAGGCTCATAGCGACCCAACTTAGCCGACGGCATCCGGCTATTGACGAGAACCTGTCGTGGTAACATGTGAAAGCCATGGCGGCTAACCTTCGGCAGTGGTCATTTCTGATTTCATCCATTTTTTCCGCCGATTCTTCGGACAAAGAGCAATATATACGTAAGGTTACACACGTTTGTTGCAGACAATGATTAAACTGTTGTTGGTACTAGTAAAATACATACCTAATTTTCTTAGCAAATGTACAAAATGCAAACATGACATGAAGTTTGGCAATTGGAAATGCGCGCACTTAAAGTTCAATAGTTTTCTTTATTGCAGTTAGGGCGTAGAAGATTTTCCGATCGATTAATGTACAAATATAGAAAATTATTCTATTCGATTTTCGATTTTCGCATTTTTAGAACAAACCCTACCTTCCCGTACGACACAGGCCTACGTCAAGCAAAGCATAGCATTAGCATGGTATATTTCGTAACTTATAAACTAATGGACTATAGACTAATGGAAGGGGATGAAATGGAGAGAGTAACCTGGAAGGAGCGTCAAACCTAGCTTTGGCTCTCTCAAGCTCCCACCTGGCGCCTCCACGCAGATCCAAATGATGACGGTCGATGGCCTTACCCGGAAATGCTTCATGTACTTACTGAAGCAGCTAAGCTAGGAGGTGCGAACTAGAGCGCCTGTTCTCCAGGTGAGGGGCGACTCACACAGCGTCTCTCTCGTAACGAATATGAAATGCTGTATCCCGCAAGCTATACCTAAGATGGCAGACCCATCAGCGGGATGTAGGTATCGCAACCGCGGTGAGATAGTATACCGAAAAACTGAATTACCACGAACAACGACGAAAGAAATTCAGGACGGAACAATCGGTATAGGACACGGCAAGGGACATGAAAACGATTAAAAGATAACGATTGGAAAATTGGTACCTGGAATGTCCGAACTCTCCATGAACCGGCACGGGCTGGCTTGCTTGCTCGAGAGCTGCATCAGCTCGGAGTGGAGATCGCTGCTATTCAGAAGTTCGATGCCCATATTCCGGAGAAAGGGAGTTTCGTGCAGTAGACCCTATTGCAGGCAGGCATTTCTTTCAAGTACCACATCTACTACAGTGGCGGTAAAAGAGCAGAACATGGAGTCGGTTTCGCAGTGTTGGGAAAATAAAAGCAACGAGTTATCCGGTGGAGACCCGAAGACGACCGTATATGCGTGTTGAGAATTAAGGACGAATTCTTCAACTACAGCCTAACCAACTTATACGCACCGACAAATGATAAATCCGATGATGCTAAGGACGAGTTATACGACAGGCTTGAGCGGACCTATGGAGAGTGCCCAAAACACGACGTGAAAATCATCATCGGAGATGCAAATGCACAGATCGGGAGGGAGGAATTCTTCGAAAACAGACACTGAGGAAGCCTGCAAGTCGTAGGCGAAATACGTATCTGTCGTGAATAAAATATACATAGTAGAATTAAGGCGGAACCGAAAGTGGCTAACGTTATTGTGTTAGTGCGACAAACACTGTACTGTACATCTCATGTGTTCGTTAAAAACCTAAACGTGTATTTGAATATTGCATTAATATTGGTAATATATGTCAAATAACGGAGCTTGCAAACATAAACAGCTGATCCGCAGCCAACCGCACTGACTACAAACATCCCGAAAAAGGGTTTGTTTTCTTTATCAAGGCATTCCGATTCAATCAAAATTAACAGCAGCAACTGAATAATGCGTAGGATCACTAGGATGTTTAATAAATCCGCTTGCATCGGATTGCGTTTTTGATTCCTGCGTTTGCGTTTTGTTTGTTTACCTCACTCTAAGCTCATCCATGCGGCGAAAGTTGAAAGCTCTTTAAAGCTCATTGATGTGACGAAAGTTTGATACTGTGTTGCTGCTTTTTCGGAAATCGCTAGTTCAACGAAATATGTGCGCCACCAAATATCTATTAACTAATTCCAAATTATACATTGGTCGCTTTTATGAACACGTAATGATCGATATGTTCAGTTAAATTTATTTTCCATGAGCAATTATATTTTGCTGAGCGTTTATTGATACATAGCAGATCGATAAATTGAATTACAAGTTTTAGGAAATTATAACAGCGCTGGAAGCACTGATTACGTGGCAAAAGCGTGCTCTGCCAATACAGATGCATTTTTAAGGCGCAAAACAATACATGCTTCGAATGGTAGCCATTTATCCAGCCATCTTTGAGCCACTTTCGGTTTCCCTTTAAATTGGATAAGTTTTCTTCTTTTTTAATTTTAAGATTTTATTACCAATCGTTTCACCACGTTGAAGGAATTTTACCAATTCAATCCCATTTTATCAACAGCACATCTTCTCACTACACTTCCAATGAAACGTCAAACATGCGCATCCATACAGAATTAAATTATAACCGAACACTACAACTATAGCGCACTTTTCCAACAGATATCAAATTCGCCTAGGTTTAATCGACTCGTCGTAAAGAACTTGCAAATCTGTTGAAACAATAGACTTTAGTCATTTTTTCTGGCACACTTCCCTAACACAGACTTCAAATTGGACAAGGTTTAATCGCGTTCGAAAGAAATTTGTTGGCACGAAAGGGCTCTGTCACTCTTTCTGTCGTACTTCCCAAACACGGACATCAAAATGGACTTTGTCACTTGTTTTGGCTTACTTCCTAAGCACAGATATCAAATTGGTATAGGTTTAGATCATCGTAAAGAATCTTCCAACCAATCACGAAGCGAGGATTTCCAGTTGGACAATGCTTCATTATTTTCAATTTTTCAATAGTACATACTTTGAAATCAATCATTATTGGTGTGGATGCGTAGAAGATTTTCCGATCGGTTGGCGTAAAAATATTTAAAATCGATCTGAAAACCGCTAAGCTATTAGCGCTCAAAATCTTTCATTTTTCGTGACGCTCGTATTTTTCAATTTTTTTCAATTTTTCAATTAGCCCCTATACCAGCTACCTTCCTGAAAGACGTAGTCCTACGTCAAAAAATTCTTGCCCCCAAAAACGCTCACATGCCAAATTTGGTTCCACTTGCTTGATTAGTTTTCGAGTTTCCAGAAAATTTGTATTTCATTTATATGGAAGCCCCCCGTCACTGCGACCAGTATAGTTGATCTATTGGGATATCGCGCGGGTTTGCTGTATGACCTGCACTGCAATTTCTTTTTGGTATAATCGCTATTGAATGAGCGATATGCTTATTAAATTTTATGGCTCAAGGCTTGATCTACTTAACCCACTTATTCCTCGCTGCCAGTACTATACCATATTATAGCCGTCCCTGGCGAGAACTCATACGTACCTCTGACCAGTACGCTTAACTATATGAGGGACATTTGCACTATCAAGAGGCTTCAGAGGGTAAATATAGAATATAGCATGAAAGTAGGGTAAACGAGGGGCCTAAGAATGAACCCTTGCTAAAATTACTTGACAAGGAATGGCTTGATTCTACTAAGATTCCAACCCACCACCATTAGCTTGTCAAAGCAGACTCGATAACCTTGCAGCTACGGATCCCCCCTTGTAAAAGGGGGAGGGGTCTTAATTCACCATAGAAAAAATTTTTGCTTCATAAAACCACCGCATGCCAAATTTGGTTCCATTTGCTTGATTAGTTCTTAAGTTGTGAGGAAATTTGAATTTTATGTATATGGGAGACCCCCCCCCCCTGAACAGGGGAGGAGTCCTAATTCATAAAAAAAAATTTGCCTCCTAAAACCCACACATGCCAAATTTGGTTCCACTTGCTTGATTAGTTCTCTAGTTATGCAGAAATTCGCGTTGGATTGTGTGGGAGCCCCCCCCTCTTAGTGGGGGAGGGGTCTCTAGCCCTTCCCTGAAGAACCTTCCCCGACCCCAAATACCCCTACATGCAAAATTCACACTGATCGGTTCAGTAATAAAATTGGTGGACAAGACACAAACACGTATCACTCTTACAACATTTAAAGATAAAAACAATATTAAAAAAATTATTTTTACCTACGAGTCGACCGGTTTCAGGCATTCTATGCCTATCATCAGGACGATGCCGATGTCCAACTGATTACGCATTGTTTATCTGGTTGTATCCACGTCGAAGAGCGGGAGAAATTGTTAACTTGATCTCACTTTTTTGCCAATCCAAAGAGAGGGGAAATTATTGGTGGATCATCTCCATTCATAAGAGGTTTCTCTGCATTGGCGATATACATTGATTCCCATGCATTTAGCAGTGAAACCTTCTTAATGGTTTTGAATAATTTCGCACTCTCCCAATTTATTTTATGCCGTAATTCTTCACTGTGTGCTGCTACACTAGAGTCACATGATCGGCTGTGCTCCACGGCCTTCCTATGTTCCCTTAGTCTAATTTTAAATTTGCGACGTGTTTGTCCAATGTAGATAGCGGGGCAATCTTGGCATGGAATTTGATATATTCCAGATTGTTCCTCAAGCGGGATTTTGTCTTTGAGGTTGCACAACATTTCCCGTAGAGTGCAGCTGCTTTTGAAGGCTGTCGCAAATCCATGTTGGTGAAGAATGTTTTTGATCGAGTTTGTTATAATTGGATAAAACGGTAGGCTGATCCTAACTTTCTCATCGCTGTCTGGTTGAAGAGTTGTTGCATTCTGTCGGTGTCTTTTCCGTTCATGTTTCCGCAGGATTTTGTTCACAAAGTTGCTGTCATATCCATTCTGTCCGGCGATTTTGTGTATTTTCTCCCTTTCCGCATTAAACTCTTCTTCTTCTAACGGTATATTGAAAAGGCGGTGGGCCATCGAGTGGAATGCTGCTTGCTTTTGGGCTCCAAAATGGTTGGAGTCGGATGTTATGAAACGGTCTGTTGAAGTTGGTTTACGGTAGATGCCAAATTTCAAAGTTTTGTCTTCTTTTATTGAGATGCGAAGATCTAAAAACGGGAGTGTACCGTCTTGTTCTTTTTCAACCGTAAATCTGATCGAGTCGTGTTTCGAGTTCAGTAGGTTGAGCGTTTGTGGCAAATAGCGTTCCTTCACCAAAGCAAACACATCGTCGACGTACCGCTTCCAAACCCGGGGGAACATTTTGTCTTTTTGTACCTCGGTCTCAAAATCGCTCATAAATACTTCAGCTAATAGCGGTGAAAGCTTACTTCCCATGCTAAGGCCAAAGTTTTGTTTGTAAAACTTCCCGCGAAACATGAATAAGTTCTGCTTCATACACAACTGTGCCACAGAAAGATAAGCCGCAATGTGGTTCGAGGGGACTTGTTTTCGTTCTAAATGTGCACGTAAGCTTTTTAAGGCATCTTCAACGGGTACACTGGGGAACAGAGAAGCAACATCGAACGACACCATGATCTCACTGCGTCGTATCTCGAGGTCTTTAATCTGATCTACAAGTTCTATCGAGTTTTTTACACTCTTGCCGTGAGTCACAGGATATCGTTTGATCTCATCTACCAGCCAAGCCGCCATTTTCTCGGTTGGTGTACAGATGTTTGACGAAATTGGACGCATAGACAATGGATTCTTATGGATTTTGGGTAGGCAGTATAGTGAGGCGACCTTCGGATTCGGTACGTAAAGACGTCGCTCAAGCTTTTCATCCCCCATTAGCCGTGCCACTTTTTGTCGAACAACGTTAGCCTCGTCTATCATAGTGTTGAGAGGATCTTTGGGTTTTCCATTTTTGAATTTACACTCTTCGTACGGACCTTCATTGATCATGTTGAGTACGCGCGAGTCGTAATCGTTTTTATCCATGATCACAATTGCATTTCCTTTATCAGCGCGGGAATAAACCACGTTACGTTCTTTAAGCTGTTTGATAATATTGTGGCACGTGCAAAAAGTGGCACGGCTAATGGGGGATGAAAAGCTTGAGCGACGTCTTTACGTACCGAATCCGAAGGTCGCCTCACTATACTGCCTACCCAAAATCCATAAGAATCCATTGTCTATGCGTCCAATTTCGTCAAACATCTGTACACCAACCGAGAAAATGGCGGCTTGGCTGGTAGATGAGATCAAACGATATCCTGTGACTCACGGCAAGAGTGTAAAAAACTCGATAGAACTTGTAGGTCAGATTAAAGACCTCGAGATACGACGCAGTGAGATCATGGTGTCGTTCGATGTTGCTTCTCTGTTCCCCAGTGTACCCGTTGAAGATGCCTTAAAAAGCTTACGTGCACATTTAGAACGAAAACAAGTCCCCTCGAACCACATTGCGGCTTATCTTTCTGTGGCACAGTTGTGTATGAAGCAGAACTTATTCATGTTTCGCGGGAAGTTTTACAAACAAAACTTTGGCCTTAGCATGGGAAGTAAGCTTTCACCGCTATTAGCTGAAGTATTTATGAGCGATTTTGAGACCGAGATACAAAAAGACAAAATGTTCCCCCGGGTTTGGAAGCGGTACGTCGACGATGTGTTTGCTTTGGTGAAGGAACGCTATTTGCCACAAACGCTCAACCTACTGAACTCGAAACACGACTCGATCAGATTTACGGTTGAAAAAGAACAAGACGGTACACTCCCGTTTTTAGATCTTCGCATCTCAATAAAAGAAGACAAAACTTTGAAATTTGGCATCTACCGTAAACCAACTTCAACAGACCGTTTCATAACATCCGACTCCAACCATTTTGGAGCCCAAAAGCAAGCAGCATTCCACTCGATGGCCCACCGCCTTTTCAATATACCGTTAGAAGAAGAAGAGTTTAATGCGGAAAGGGAGAAAATACACAAAATCGCCGGACAGAATGGATATGACAGCAACTTTGTGAACAAAATCCTGCGGAAACATGAACGGAAAAGACACCGACAGAATGCAACAACTCTTCAACCAGACAGCGATGAGAAAGTTAGGATCAGCCTACCGTTTTATCCAATTATAACAAACTCGATCAAAAACATTCTTCACCAACATGGATTTGCGACAGCCTTCAAAAGCAGCTGCACTCTACGGGAAATGTTGTGCAACCTCAAAGACAAAATCCCGCTTGAGGAACAATCTGGAATATATCAAATTCCATGCCAAGATTGCCCCGCTATCTACATTGGACAAACACGTCGCAAATTTAAAATTAGACTAAGGGAACATAGGAAGGCCGTGGAGCACAGCCGATCATGTGACTCTAGTGTAGCAGCACACAGTGAAGAATTACGGCATAAAATAAATTGGGAGAGTGCGAAATTAATCAAAACCATTAAGAAGGTTTCACTGCTAAATGCATGGGAATCAATGTATATCGCCAATGCAGAGAAACCTCTTATGAATGGAGATGATCCACCAATAATTTCCCCTCTCTTTGGATTGGCAAAAAAGTGAGATCAAGTTAACAATTTCTCCCGCTCTTCGACGTGGATACAACCAGATAAACAATGCGTAATCAGTTGGACATCGGCATCGTCCTGATGATAGGCATAGAATGCCTGAAACCGGTCGACTCGTAGGTAAAAATAATTTTTTTAATATTGTTTTTATCTTTAAATGTTGTAAGAGTGATACGTGTTTGTGTCTTGTCCACCAATTTTATTATTGTGGTGCTCTTACGGTGGCGCGAAAGCAAGAAAAAGTCGGTTCAGTAGTTTTCGATTCTATAAGGAGCATACAGACAGGCAGACAGACAGACAGACAAATCCTTTTTTATAGGTATAGATAAAACCGTGCTGCTTGCTGCTTTGTATGTTAACTAAATCCCTATAATTTAAAGTGTGGCAACGCTGCAGTACGCAGTATCAATCGAATCAACATGGCCATACGCATTTTGTCTTTAAAGTTCACCGAAGGCATGACGCTAAAAACGGATCTAACAAAAATATTACATGATTGTAGCTCCAGTTGATATTTCTATCAAAGTGTGTTATAAATGTGATAGCAAAAGTTGCGACAAAGGAAAAGTTTTACAAACAATCTATCTCGTTCTGGTATTTATAACACGATTTGTTACATTTTGGTTACAAAGCAGGGCAGAACGCAGGTTTTTAAACATTTGAGACATTTTTTGTTATTTTAACCAACCAAGCTTATAACAAAACGCAAAAGAAATATTGTTATATAAAACTGTTATTTAGAGATTATACTGTTTATTTTCATTTGATCGGGAATTCACTTTTCCACTCTTCTTCAACTTTTGTTTGACAATTGCCCAATATTTCTCAATTGGACGGAATTGAAGGCATTCGTATGGATTGATGCCATTTACGAAGAAATCCACCTCGTTGTTGGCCGTTGGCCAAATTAGGCCGAAACTGTAACGATTTAGCCAATTTGAACCGCATTCACGATTTTTGAACTCGACCACGTCGGATTTTCGAAGTGGGTACCCAAAAATAATATTCGGTTCGTGGCTTCCATCCAGGATAACTTCTTTGAAAGCAAATTAAACATGATCAATTATTCAGCACTGAAGGAGGAAACAGTTCAAACTGCTGTCCAAATATTCCCCTTTCTGATCACTAAAACAGTGCGTCCAGATATTAAGCGGCTCGAGCTTTATTATTTCTGTATAGATTTTCACAGCGTTACGGAATTGGGCCTAACTCTTTAGAACTTACGTATAGTTCTAAAATAAAAGCAAAACTTGTAGTCAATGCATTCTTGTTAAAATGTCCCGGCTGCTGGTTTAGTTATTGAGTGACAATATTACTGGAACAATGGAGTTTCCGTTGGCTGTACTTTGTATTATACAGCCTTAAACCGCTTAAAAACGGTGAACAAACGGATTTCAGTGTGAAAAGTGGACGTTTCAGTAGGACTCGCTCCCACCGCATTCCAAAATTAATAAATGAATAATATGATCTTGAAAAAAAATGTCGTTCTCATTAAACTGTTGGTCAAATTGAAGTAATATATTTCTCTGCTTCTATCCAAAGCCGTACACTCTGGATTGGTAACAAATCTGATGTAAAATGCAACAACTTCAATCCGTTTGCTGGTGTATGCTTTTCTCGAGATTCTCTAATATCACCACTCTTCTTGATCTACTTATTGCCTACCTTGGTAGAAGGAAACCTACCTCTCACTTTTAACAAGAACCCTTTCGCGAGGGTTATTACAATTCTCCTTATCAGAATACTAACTAATAATCCAAAAAGCACGTTAATATTCGCTTTGAAACACTCGAAATCCTTTCGTTTCGAAGCTATTTTATTGCTATCTTTGCGAATCAAATCGTATTCTTTATTGTCCTTCAAAAACAAATCTATTTGCTCTGCTCTGCCATGCCAATATGCAAAATTTTTTCCATACCTATCATAAGCTTTGTCTGATTTTAGTTACTCATACCTAACAGGAATGCTTAGAAAATACTTATCATTTTACGATTTACTCGTATCGAATCGATCGACGATTGTAGCGGTAACAATTGTTAGAAAACCGATTCTGTGGCTAACGCCTCAGCATCTGTGCTTCATAAAACAGTAACCTAATGATATCAACAGACATTTTTTTCAGCTAAAAATCACAAAAATATATCACAAATACTTTGTATTCCACCTCCTTACATCCTATGTTTCAAACAACAACATTCCAGAGATTAAAATATACTTTGCCCTATGTACTGCGCTTGTGCTGGTTTGCACATTCGAATGACTGGAAACAGGAGATTCTATTTATGGTGAAGAAAAATTACTTAATCTATGTAATAAGAGCCTAAATTGTCTAGAACGAAATAAGCCAAACTTTTTTCCAAACCAAAGCATGCTGGTTCCTAGTTTTCACGCCAGGGATCCGTCTCGCGGTACATTCGGTCAACATTTTCCTTGAGTAGTTTTTGCTGTTCTGTAAATTGGAAATATGATATAATAATGCCCATCTAATTTTCAAGTGAATACAAAAAAGTTACCAATATTTAAATTTGCTATTACACATTGTTTCATAAGAAATTCATAACACAGTTCCCGACTAAGGCCAAAGGCATGCATGTTACATGTGAAACTTCTGAAAATCAGAATGAAAAGATTAATAAAATGGAGCAAATTTGTTGACTGTCATTTCATAGATTTAACTTGCCCCAACTGTCCGAAACTAAGATTTTGATGGAACTTTTTGTCCTCCTGCAGCTCGAATGGATCCGTCCGGTCACAGGCACTGGTTGACGAAGATCGTTCCGCTTCAGGCACGGCAAGTACGTGGCAACCGGTCGCATCATCCGCTCTGGCTTGCGAATTTGTCGATTTCGTCGGAGGAACCGGCCGGTGCTTCCGCTCGGTTTGTAAAGCATCGAAAAAGGCCGCATTCCAGAAACGCAACGAGTGCCAAATCGGTTGATCCCGCAAATAGGTGTACAAATACTCACGGTATGGTTCACAACCAGGAACGTCAACTGAAAGAGGAAAAGTGGTTGATGGGAGAAGCACAAGATAAAATTCAAACTAGCTTACTGTCATGATAGAAGGTAAAGCACATGTTCATAAGAGTTTTGGCCGGGGAAAAGTCCTCACTTTCGGCACACTCAAACAACACAATTGCAAAATACTGAATCAGCGAATAAAAGGTCGATTCATCTACCCGTTTAGATTTGGCTCGTTGTGCGTTAACCAAGCGAGAGAACCACAGGCGACCAGTTTCCGTCTAAAATAAATCAAAAAATCTACCTATAACAATCAATCAACCAAGCAAAAACCACCGGCTAACCCGTGCGTATTGACCGAAATCGGATTTCAGCTCCAGTGTAATGGAGGAACTTTCTCGGAAAAGTATTTTCACGAAACGCTTCATAAAATCCAGTATTGCTTCCTCCGACTGACTGTCAAGGCTGATAGAGGACGCCCACGATGGCACTGAATTCTCCGACTCGGATCGGATCCACATCTTCAACTCAGACGATTCCAGGGTGGCACTAAGTACGCAGGACTCGTTGTCACTAGTTGAGGCACTGCTAGGCATACCTGCAAAAGAAACCCCGTCAATTACATCCACCTAGAGACAACCTTCGCCAAAACAAATACATTGACCAATTTTGTTATCTCTAAGATGGTCTTTGCCGGACGGAACGGCTTCCACTACTGGTACGGATTGTGAGGCCACTTCCATTGCTAGATCACTTTCTCCATCTCCGGGAGGCGGTTGAGGTGATTTCGAATCAATCGAACAGGAATTATTGCTATAGTTGCTGTGAGTAAACTCGGTACTAATACTGTTTGCAGGAGGTTTCTCCACCTCTCCACGCACTGCCACTGGCAGAGCGTTACTTCCGTTTGCCACTGCTGCAAATACGAAGATTACTCTTGGTTGAGCTACTCCAAGATCAAATAAAAATAACTTACGATGACTAAATGCTGGATTTCTGTATCGTCCTGATAGTACTTCTTCATGTGCTCGCCGCTCTTTAGCTCTCCGCAGTTCAAAATCGACCTCGTTTCCGGCCGTCGTATCATCTACAAAAGCAAATGGGATAGGAAATTAAATATTTTACATCGCAAACGAATACGACGCGATGCCAGTGATATAATAGGTAACTGTAAGCAACGTTGTTCAAACGTGCATACATTAATTTACCGGCAAAAGTTCAAACACACCTGGGTGCTTCCAGTGGGAAGCCTCATACTTTTGTCTCAGCATACTGTCTACCTTCGCTTGGTTGCGGTTCTCGGTCGTTTCCGTATCTTCGGAGGACGATAAACTGAGGGCGGCATCAATCTGCAATTAAAGGAATTACAATGGTGTTAAATGTTTGGCATAGCACTAAATTCCGCTTGAGAAAACATTCACCATTAGCGAATTGAAATTTGTTTATGCTTTCATTAAACGCTTTGTGTCATATTCACAATATCTATTGGTCTATGCCATTTTGAACTTCATCAGATCGATAATTTTTTTTAATGATGTACATTTTTGAACAATTACTGCCCTCTAGTGCCCAAGTTTTGAAGTAGGACTACTTCTTTGATTTCTATATTGGGGTGCACTTTTTTTCTTAGTTTTTGAGAAGTTTTCAACTTCAGCAATAGATGAATCCCCCAAATTAAAATGATAAATCAAACTATGTTTTTGAATGAATATATATATTAGACTGTAATGAGAAGGTATGAGTATATATCAGTATATAAAAGGAAGTATCAGCGATTTATGGCGATTTCAAGATAAATAATTCACAGGAGGGTTAAAGAACGTTCAACAAGAAAAGCACGACTTTTCTATGCAGGATTGCATCTCATCTCACCACTATTGGCAAAATATTGATGTAAATGTGAACAAAAGGAAGATGAGATATTTCAAATGGTGACATTTCAAAAGAACGTCATGCATGGTGCTACGAGCAAACGACGACGTATAAAACATGCGACGACGTATAAACGACGTATATAAACCTAAAGCCACTCGGGAGTTGAGTTTTTTAAAGCTTTAGTTCAATTTAGAGAAGTTCTGCTTTTTAGCATAATCATAAGCGTAGGATACCGCCCGTGTGTAGGACCGACGAAAAATTGCAAAATGATAGCTGGAAAACCATGTTTGGGAGACTAGGCTACTCCTCATTGTGAAACCTCACCAGAACTACCGACGTAGAAGAAGATCCGAGTCTTTATCGAAGAAATGTACTCAATAGGCCGTATGAATAAAACAGTTTACTTTGCTTTTCCCGTTTAAATCGCACGAGAGCATTTGCTCTAACTCTTTTATTCATACGGCCTAATGACTAGGTGAATTTACATGTCCGCCGGACGGCAGAAAAAACGAATAAAATCAGAGATCATCACTGTCATCGGTTACCCGCCATGGTTCTCACCTGTTTCCAGGACAGGTTCTTGTTAACAGTCCAGATGTCGTTGGCTAAGCTGGGACTCTGGGTCACCTACGTGCTCGACCTTCTGTTGCTATTGGCCATTGATTATATCGCACCATCGACAAAGGAGTTCCTCATTAGATGTCCTGTTGTTAGTCCTTTCTTTGTATCCGTTCAGTTTCGCAATTCCCAAAATGTACGTTAATTCTTTTTGTTTCCCTAGCTCACTTAACGGTAATCTTTCCATCCTATGTATCATGTGATGGAAAGCTGCCATTTTTTGCTGGTGGATATTCAAGAAAGGAAGTTTTCCGCCTTTTTCCATTTCGTATGTGAAGTGTACGTTCCTGTGTGTGCCATTCATGGCTGCTAGAATGGTTTCCAGTTCTCCTCTCTTGATTATGCTGAAAACGTCGTCGACGTATCGCCACCATCTTTTTGGGAGTACCTGGTTTTGTTCCGGCTTGCTTTCAAGGTTAGCCATGAATAGTTCACACAGGGACGGTGATAATGGATTGCCCATCAGTGCACTTTTCAACACACCATTTCAGATCAAATGTAGCTGAGCATGTCGGATGATTGCCGATATTCCTGTGTCCTGTTAGGAGTCCCGTGATTGTGCGTAGTTCACTACGAGTTAAATGGAGTAGTTTTTTAGCTACTGAAGGGTTTGGGTAGATAAACTGTTTAGCTTGTCTACAGCCCTGTGTTTGATTCCAACGGGATACTATTTCTAACTTTTCCCATGCCATTAATTCGCCTTTCACGGCGGATGTGGAGATGTCCAGAAACGGTTCAGGACCAATAAATTGCTGAGCTGACCCTTGTCAGTCCCCGGGGAACCAGGGGTGCTGGTGGACCGAAAAAACGCCTGATCGGTAAAAGCCCTCAGGCTAGCGAGTTGGCAGAGCTAACTGATGAACCAGCGGGAAGCTCCAAGACCCAGGTTAAGGCCAAGAGGAAAGGCGGAGGAGGCTCCAGAAAAAAAACAGCTCCACCTAAACCACCAAGAAGAGTTCCGCATACAAGTCCATAGCGGAAGGAGTGCTCGGGGACGGAGTGCAGGTACGTGCTCTCACACCAGAAGTGACTCTCCAGCTTAAGAACCTGGACGAGATCACCGAAGTGCGCGAGGTCGTACAAGCTCTCAATGAGCAAAGTGGAGTGGTGGTGGAAACCGAGGTGGTTCGCCTACGCAAGGGTCCGGCCTGGACCCAGGTAGCCATCATACGACTTCCGCTGACTGACGGAAACGAAGCCCTGAAAGCTGCTAGGCTAAAAGTGGGGTGGTCGGTATGCCCACTGAGCGTGCTCAAGCAGTCGGAAGCTTGCTTCCGGTGCTACGAGCACGGACATAAAGCCTGGAACTGCAAGGGACCAGATAGGAGCCAGTTGTGCAGGAGATGTGGCAGTGCTGGCCATAAAGCAAGGGACTGCGCGGAGCCTCCCAAGTGCCTGATCTGTACTCGGCCGGTGTGCCGGCGACTAAGCCACGTTCATAGTGCAAGTGACACAACTCAACCTGAACCACTGCAGCACAGCTCAGCAGCTGTTAAACCAAGCAGTTTCTGAGTCAGCAATGGACATTGCCATAATCTCGGATCCATATCGCGTCCCTGCCGGAAACGGCAACTGGGTCTCAGATAGGTCTGGGACGGCGGCTATATGGACGACAAGCAGGTCCCGGTTCAGGAGATTGTGTCAACTGCAGACGAGGGATTTGCGGTTGCCAAAGTGAGGGGAGTGTTCTACTGCAGCTGTTATGCTCCGCCGAGTTGGTCTATCGAGCAGTTTACGCGGATGGTAGACCGAGTATCATTTGTGCTAACTGGTTTAAAGCCGGTGGTTGTGGCGGTCGACTTTAACGCTTGGGCGGTAGAGTGGGAATGTCGTTGCACGAACCACAGGGCTCGGATTCTGCTTGAGGCTCTGGCAAAGCTTAACGTAGATCTGGTCAACGTCGGCAACACAAGTACCTTCAGTAAGAACGGTGCGGAGTCTATCATCGACGTGACTTTCGGCAGTCCTGGTCTGATAGGAGACTGGAGGATAGACAATGGCTACACTCACAGTGACCATCAGGCGGTCCGCTATGGTATCGGTTAGATAACGAGGCGGCAGGCGGCAAGTAGGGCCGACACTCCAACCACCCGTGGATGGAAGACATTATACTTCGACCCCGAAGTATTTGTGGAAACGATCCGAAGACAGTGCGGTGATCGCGGTATGTCCGATCCGAACGCTGATCATTTGACTGAGGTACTGTATGCCTAGGAAAAACCGACCTAGGTACGGGAGGTCACTGGCTTACTGGTGGACAGCTGAAATTGCGGAACCCCGCGGAGCGTGCTTTCGTGTGAGGAGAATTATGCAAAGAGCTCGTTCAGACGAAGGTAGGGCTGAATGTCTAGTAGCACTTGTTGCTGCACGCGCAGCGCTTAAGAGTGGGATAAAAGCTAGTAAACGCTTGAAAGGTTCCCAGCTAGTACCAACTCATATATCAATGTACGAAAACTATCGTAAATTTCTCCTAACAAACTCGAAATCGCAACTAAAGCTGGATAAAGTGGGATCAAGTTGATTTTCTGTCGTATATAATGATGATGGCTGACATACATACGATTTCCAGCACAAAATCGTAGAGTAGTACGGAACGACTCGCGCTTAATCGGATATGATCGTAAATAAATATACTCATAAAGTCGTAACACTCAAAATTATTTGTAATCACGTATATCGTCTCCAAAATAGTACGGATATGCCAATTTTGCGCATGAAATACGATTTATTTATGTATTTCTGTACGTAATGCTAATTTTTACCTTTTTTATACGTATGAAAATGCTAGCTGGGTTATGTGCCAGTACTAATGCCTACCCGTGGGGTGATGCCTACAGGGTGGTAATGGCAAAGACCAAGGGCAGGATGGCGCCCGCAGGGCGATCGCCAGAGATGCTGGAGCGAATCATCGAGGGCGTCTTTCCGCGCCACGAGCCAAGGCCCTGGCCTCAGGCCGCTGAGTCGTTCCACGGCCGACGTTCCAGTATCTCAGACCATAGCGTAGGATGGTCGACCTCCTTGCCGAACATCCAAAGTAACGTGGGCGACGGCGGCTTAGAGGTTGGGGAGGAAGCGACGGTTACGAACGAGGAACTCATTGAGATCGCTAAATCCCTAAAGGTGAGCAAGGCACCGGGACCAGACGGAATCCCGAATTTGGCCTATTTTTGGAGACTCCCGAATTATTCGGAGCAGTAATGAGTAGATGCCTGGAAGATGGCCACTTCCCGGACAGATGGAAGCGACAGAACCTTGTCCTATTGCCGAAGCCGGGAAAACCTCCGGGTGTCCCCTCGTCATATAGGTCGATCTGTCTGCTCGATACTGCCGGCAAGGTGCTGGAGAGGGTTATCCTTAACAGACTCGTACAGTACACGGACGGTACAAACGGTCTGTCAAGGAACCAATTCGGCTTCCGCAAAGACAAATCTACGGTGGATGCCATCTTGTCTGTCACTAAGACAGCCGAGGTGGCAATCCAGCGTAAGAGGACCGGTATCCGCTATTGCGCAGTTGTTACGCTCGGCGTGAGATATCGTGGTGAACAACAGCAAGTCAGTGCAGGAAGGAAATATCAGCGCCGGGGACTGCACTATTTCGTCAACGCGGTTCTTAAAACTCCTAGGAGTCATGGACGACAACAAGCTCAAGTTCGGGAACCACTATGCCTGCAAGAAGGTTACAGCTATTTCGGCATTGTCTCGTATGATGTCTAATAGCTCTGCGGTATATGGCAGCAAGCGAAGGCTTTTAGCCAACGTGGTCCAGTCCATACTTAGGTATGGTGGACCGGTGTGGTCAACGGCGTTAGGAACCAAAAGCTACGCAGGTAAGCTGGAAAGTACCTATCGTCTCATGTGCTTAAGAGTGGCGAGTGCGTATCGCACAGTTTCATATGACGTAATCTGCGTCTTAGCGGGTATGATGCCTATTGGCATCAACATCAGTGAGGATGTAGAATACTTCAACCAACGTGGAACTAGAAGCATACGGAGTACCACAGGATCGGTCTCGATGACTACCTGGCAGCGGGCATGGTCTAATTCCACAAAGGGCTGATGGACACATCGACTTATTCCGGAAGTATCCGGGTTTCACCTGACACAGATTCTGTCAGGGCATGGTTGTTTTAGACAGTATCTGCACAAGTTCGGGCATGCGGAGTCCCCCGCGTGTTCCGAATGCGTGGATGTTGAAAAAACTGCAAAACATGTTTTCTTTATATGCCCTCGTTTCGAGGGCGCGAGAAGCAACATGCAGGCAGTAAGCGGAGAGGACACTACTCCGGACAACTTACCCCAAAGGATGTGTTCTAGCTCGAACGTCTGGGGAGCGGTCAATGCGGCTGCTACCCAGATTGTACTTGAGCTACAAAACTGCTGGAGAGCCGATCAACGGCGAGTAAATAGCCTAACTACCATAGTCCAGTAGTTATCTAAGAGGGTGCGTTAAGCACAATACCCCTCCCTGAAGTAATACCAATAACCCAGTAAACCATTTGGTTTGTATATCTCGATTGCAACTGAGGTATACGAAATCATATCTGAACGAAAAAGTTATATTTCACGCCATATAAGAACATATATGTACCAAAGTGGAAGCGATATACGTGCGAAAATTTTGACAACTATTTGTAATTCTATTTTGCTCAGTTTTTATAACACGCAACTAAATACTCCTGAATATATGATTAAGATATAATCAAATATTGCAATTGTCTATCCTGCTTTATAATTCATAGTCATGAATTGTATATGAAGACACGCACGACTGCAAAACAACTTATTGTTCACTTCGATTTGACATACTCTAATCATTATATAATTCCAATGTGAAATTGACATGAAAACGATAGAAAGTGAACTTTCTATTACGGTTTTGTGTTATCTGGGAAGGTGGTGCCAGGGGGGATTGAAGCTGGAGACTCGAGTTTTAGTGGGTCTGGGTCCTAAAGCCCCATTAGGAGGATCGGGATACCAAACCCCACACCCTGAGTTGTCTTCTCAGGTGTCTGATAGTACCGTTTCTTCTAAGGAGCTGAGCGGGAAGAAGATACAGATGAAAAAACTAATTCTATGAATATCCATAAAATCTTCTTAACAGATTGATACTAGTTATGGCCGATGTCAATTTATATTCTTATTATGGCATTATTTTTATCAAATCTTCCAATGTAAATCATATGTTATAATAATGTAAACACATATTTAGACAGAATGAAACCAGCAGCAAGCAAGACCATTTCCATATGGGTAAAATCTAATGCTAAATTGCAATGAATTATTTATTGATATTGAATGACTAGTTTTCCACTGGTTTATCGCAGGTCATGGTGTGCTCGAGTAAGCTCTAATTTATATAAAAAAACCTACCTAGCAGCAAACACCAGTAATGCCTCCTAGTAACAGAGCGACTGCCGGGAACAATTTCATCCTATATTTGTTATGCACGATTAATATAAAGCGGAAAGTAGGAATTCACAACAACATTAGCATAGGTTTGATTCTGAATACAATTTAAACTATTGCTTTTCATCCATGAAATGATGATTGCAACGTTGATGGTAGTCATACAAAAAAATATCATGAAAATTATTATTGATTATGTGTTTAACCGTTCATATCTTCGTCATCTTTATGAAACTAAAAACTGTATTGCCGAAAGTTATAGAGCAAAACTGCACGTATGTGTACTCTATTCACAGAGCAGCATGGTGTGCGCGTACTGTGAACATTATTAAAATAGGTATTAACAAACTGTCGCACACATTTACGTACCACCTATTCATCTGATGGCCTTTTGTTTCCTGATCAAAAAGATAAATTGTTGAATTTATCTCAAATTCAATCTCTTCCCAATGCAGTGTAATATTATGTAGTCATTTACCATACCAATATTACATCTGATGAGCGTGTTGTATAATAATAAATGATTTCTTAATATTAAAGCTTAAATATAAAAGCAAGTGTAAAGCTCTAATCTTACCAGTATATTAAAATATCTCATCGGTCGGAATGCGATTCAACTTATATAACCTCGTACATCCCCAACTCAAACTTTTTGCTGCAAATAATAAGACATAATCGTTTCTCCACAGCTCCTAAGCTTTGACCCCTCGCTTCGATAAGCTGCAATCGAATTTTATGCTCATCATGCGGTTAGGTGCGCTTTAACGTTTCCATTCGATGCTGTTTGCTGATGCTAGGAGAAAATCTCGTCGTCATCCAACAGCAACAGCAGAAGCAGCAGCAGCAGCAACCGATAATCAAATTGCCGTACGAAAATCAACGAACCGGAAAATGTGTAAATGTTCACCGCCTCAGCTTCATCTAGAAACATCGTGATATGTGCGGTGCCGATATATTATTCCAGCTTGCTAGCAAACGGAATACTTCAGATATTTCGAATGCTTTTCTCTAGCAATGTGTATGCTCAAGACATTACTATACAGTCTTAGGACGTGGGAGTTTCCAATTTAGGTCGATAGAACAGAATTTGAATAAAATAGGATTGAAAATTTCTTTCAATTTTCTACTAGGAAACGCTTCCGGGTGTAATCAATAGAAATTATTGATTACGTGAACTTTTTTAAAGTAATTTAAATAAAATCAGCAGTTTGTTAAAACAGTTATGTGGATTTCTATCAGTGATTTACTTTATCGTAGTACAACACTGACAAACCATCCACTGTCACATCGGTCGAAACAAACACTATTATTGTGTACTCCTAGCTGCGTATAAGTGTCGAATGAGAAATATTTATTTAACGCTAACCGGTTTCATCCACGAATAAGCAAGGTGCTTAATTTGCTAGGTAATTCAGTGACTGATAACATTTTCAACGCCAAGCAAAACCTATTTAAAAATTGTACTACGAAGGTTCGTTCACATACCAAAATATGTTAATTTAACACAACTATAAAAATCGATTACCACTAAACACCGTGCGCCTCCCTCGGGTGACATGTAACAATGGAGAACAGAAGGAAAGGAGAATCCAGCTACACATTCCGGCGATAACCTACCTTATTCGATATCCCATTAATAATCTCCGTGCTGTTGCCAAGCACGGACAGAAACTTGGACTTGATGGCACTGGGAGTTTTTCCCATAAACGATTTCAGCTTGTTGGCCCTGACGTCCGAGGCGGTTGCCCCGTTGAACGAACCGGACGTTTCCCCACTGGTGAAATCAGCCGGTTGGCTTGCGCGATCCCTTGTGGCGGCAGCCTTTGTGGCCATTGTCGATGCGAATGCTGCAATATCCATGCCCTGCCGACAGCTCGACCGACAATGCACTTTCGATTGATTGTTGATTTGTCGCTCGGCAAGCCCTCTTTTGTGCTCTCCGAACAGTGAGTTTCAGCAGCAAAACATGCACCACCAACGGGATACAGCGTTATAAATAGAACTCACCAATTTTCACTAGAGGTGAAGTGTAGCCTTTTAATTGTGTCGAGGTATCAAATTACTATGCTGCATTGCAAGATAGAACCACGCCAGCTTGGCTGTTTAATTTTATCACTTGCTGTTTTTCCTTTCGCGTTCCAGGGGAAAGGCAAAATTTATGTAATCCACTCAAGGCTCATAACATTGAACTTTTCACATTGCTTTTCATTGCACTCCAGCACTTGTTTTCTTCAGTCGACGTTTCCTTTGACACGAGTTTCCTTGACTTGAGTTAGAATTTTCCTGATTATCGAATCGATATCTTCCAAGGCTTCCTTCCGGCGTTCAGGGTTAACAGGAACAATAAGAGATTTGCAACGATAAAATTTTAAGCAATTAAAGTAAACTACAACATCAAACTTTTTCTTCTTTCCAGTCCCTACACTAAAACCACAGAAAAACAAGCCATCTATCCTACGACAAAGCTACATGAAAACTGATTCAATGCGACTTTTCCGCTCGTGTGCTAGCCCATTCGGACCGGTTCGCTGCTGAACAGAATTGTACTCTGAGCTAGTGACCTGTCAGATGTGAAGAGGACGCGTCGCGACAGTCGCATTCCACAAATTTTGTGAATTCTTCCAGAATACATATGTTGTAAATAACTCATATATTTAATAACACCAGATAAATATAATTTTCATTCCATAGCAGGGTAAAAAATACGCCATTACTTTCATTTTTACGGTTCAGAACACTATCGAAAAGCCGACTCTAACCGAGCAAAAACCGATTAGAACCGATGCAGATATTGGATAGCACAAATACAAGTTATTTGTGCGACTTGAAGTTCTACTAACACACTTAAAAACGTTATAAACATGATCATTGACACTTTTCGGCTGTCACTTTGGTAGCCCAAAAGCCGGTGGTGGGTGGTATAAGGCATCACCTACACAAACCCAACCGACAACTAGTACAGTCAGTAAGTACAGACCGGTGGGTGGTGAAAAAAGTACTCCTTTGCAACAGTGCGTGGGTGTAGGGAAAATGTGGAATAATGTGGACAGAAGGAATGAAACCAAAACATACTCTCTACGATGGGTACAACGGGACGAACGACTGACGGGAAAAACTCGTCAATAAATTGGACGCGTTTGCGCGTGGTGAAATGGGTCGGAACAAATTGTAAACATCAACAATCGCACCACGTGGTTGATTTGCCACGAAACGTAGAAAAGGGTGCAGCAAAAATGGAGTAAAATGCTCAGCCTGTTGTACAATAAAAATGTGGAAAGGCATTACTTTGAGATAATAATTATCGCGTAATGAATTAGAACCAATGGTATTTTTCCGAATTCAGAGAAATTGCAACTTTTTGTATTTTTACATCTTTCAATCTATCTATTTACATCTATCATCTATCTAATCGTAAAAATGTGTCTCTAAAGTGTGTTGACAAAATTCATAGAAATGAGCTTTGAAAGCTATCATGAAAAACTTTTTGATGATTTAATCCCAGATTTGTCTTTCTGCCAATCTATCGGTAAATTCACCAGTATTGCTAATTTTTAATTATCGTTACCCATTAAAGCGCATACATTTATCTGCATTTGACGCATTCCAGCGTTACGGGACATTATCCCTACCATGCAGATCGGTTCCTGTTTCATTAAATCCCTGGCATTCTAGTGGAAAATAAAGTACTCTTTTAACAACTATTTTACAAAGTATTTGCCAAAAATTTGGTGAAACCGGAGGCGATTCACAGGGTAACAATGGGTGCTAATTGTGTCCCGTAACGCTGGAATGTGACATTTTTGCAGCTTATTGAAAATCGTCAGAGCACTTTTTTCGGCTAATTCTTACCGATTGATTTATGAATCAAACAACATTAAAGTTCTGGTGACTATTGACGTAGGATATAGATCAGAATGCCGAATTGAGACTTAAAAATAATCATGGAAATTAAAAAGAAGCTTTGATTATGATGGAGAAAATGTGCTCGAAGGTGTGAAAAGGTTATCGACTTACTTACTTTAAAAAATTCATACAAAATTGGGCGAATGTATAAAGGCAAAAAAATTTTTTTTGGAGGTGTTTAACAGAGCTGTTTGCTGAAGAAATAAAAGTCTTATCTCTTATGGTTGATAGGATGAAGTAATTTAAGGTTTTTTGGACGGAGGGGATCTAAAAAATCCGTTTTTTTCTTAATATCTCCTTTCGTGTTTATTTCTCACAAATCTTGGCTTCTAAGCACTTTCACATACAATGAATATGCACATTTTGTTTGAAGGAATCAAGCCGCTATCTCCTTCGGTTCTGTAGCCATAGGCATATCATATCACCAAGCAAATTGGTCCTTCTTAAAAAGAGTAGTTGGCCAAAAATAATTATGTAAATTCACAAATACGTTTGAGCTATTCAAAACGGCATGCGCAAAATGCAGTGCTGCAAAAGTGTTAACCCCACCGTTGCAAATTATCCCGGACAGGGAATCAAAATATCATTGTTCACACGCAGAAAGAACCGACAAAAACGAAGAGCGGTAAACGAGTTATTCTCTGTCTATAAAACAAACATACGTAGCAACCAGAATGTATCACAATAACAAAATAATAGGACAAAGGAATGACCCTTCACACCAGCAAGCAGGACAACTTTCGATGAGACTATATTTTAATACACACTCGGTCTCACAAGCTCTTGATGTTGATGATGCAGGTATACAATAAAATATGTCTTTGTCTCCAGTCGGCTGGTTAAAGTCAACACTTTATCAGTAATTTGAACTAAAAGGACAAACAGCAAAAAAACTTAAGAAAAAGACCAGCTTGCTTTGACCTAAAGTCTGGCGTACAAAAGTTACCAACGTTACCTTCGTAACTACCAAACACTGCCGCTGCCGACACAATATGACATGATTAGGATTGCTTTTGTTGCGTAGAATACTTATTGCATACAGCAGTGTTTCTTTTTCGCAGGCAACATAGTTGTCATGAAATATCTGTATCCACGTTAAACAGCTATGATAGCTTGTCTTTGTCCTAACTTCCATGCAGTAGTGACAAACTTTCATCATACATTGTTGCAACATTTTCAAGTAGGGACAATATCTTTGTCTCTTGTGCGTTCGTGGTTTTTGATTCCCTGATCCCGGAGATGACGGTATCAAGAAAGCTATTTTCAGACTAGCGCTATATAACCCGAGCAGGAGCCAATACCTCATCCATATCTAATGAATATCAAATTCAGCTATCATGTTTAAATTTGATATTCGTTAGATATAGCATTTTTATAAAGAATAACTTATGAATAACTCGATGAGATATGATACCTCAATATGCTATTAATAAGTTATTTTACATTTTTGTACTATACCAAATGAATTACTGAATCAGCTATGAAACTACAAAGAATGACTTGTAAATGCCTTATTGTGGTATAATATATCAATTGACGTCCCGTGTAGCAAAAACATTTGATATTATTCAGATATTGTAATAACAAAACCAGTCATTATTTAAATGTTTGTAGAACATTGTTAGCTATTATTTTAGCTATTTTACCTCGTATGTCAAGCTCGTCAATACCAAATTCAGATATACAGTTATTCACCAAAAAATATCTGGATCAGGTATTCTTCAGTAATTTTCTCCTGCTCGGGAAGACGCTCATTCTCCCAGTAGTACTCTATGGCCACGAAGTGTGGACGTTGAAAAAGAGCGACCGACAAGCTCTTGGCGTTTTTAAGCGTAAGATCCTGCGATCAATTCTTGGCGGCGTATTCGACGAAGGACTGTGGTGCAGGCGCATGAATCAGGAAATATACCAAGTACCGTCAAAAGGGGTAACTTGCAACAGTTCTCAACTATTAGTGCAAGTAAAAACTTGTCTGTAGTACATTTGAGGATATTTAATTAATACAAAGTTATGAGGTCTAGGATAGAACAATTTCACATATTGAGAAAAAATATGCGATCAATATTGGCTGTTGTAGAATTTTTTAACTAATTTGTTACTAGTAACCCCTTAAACGGGGTAACTTGCAACAAGCAATATTTTTTTGGAAATTGAACGAATTTAATGATTTGAATGAGTTACTTTTGACTTGAATATGCAAATGATAATCCGACTTGCGATTTTTAATGCTTTTGCTATGAATATACGCATAAACGTCCTACGTCACGTTGGTTAAAATAATATATGAGCCCCGTAACGGAGAATTACGAATTAAACTTTTTATATTAATCACGCAGTTAATATTCCTTGTCTGGATCCGATAGAACTGCCTTCTTTACGGACCATTCACATATTACGTAACGCACGGAGCGGGAGTTGCGTAACTCATTACACGTCGTATATCCACTATGCAAAATCACGTCATAAAGTGGAGTGGGGGAGTTGAAAATCATCGATATCTTGGTTACGTAATGTATGAATGTTCATTACGTTACGAGTGATCGTAATTAGACACTGTCATATTGCTGGTCGATTTCTCTCAGTGAGGATATTTTCTTTTTAGCCTCTTCTTTAGCCATTTTTGGTATATCCAAGAACACAGCTTTTTATATCCACCAGCTGTTGCAAGTTACCCGTTTGAGTGCTTGTTTTACGAATAATGTGGTAACAAGCAGGATAAACAAAATTAGTAATCATAAATCAATTATTTTGTTTCCTTATTATTCATTTTACTATAAAAAATGCATGTTAAACTTCTTTTATTTGAAGTGCTTGTGGGCGACACAAACGTTTTACAAACGAAAAATTGACGATGAGTTTGACATCATCTTGTGCGATTTTTTACAAATCACCAAAACAGCAAAAAATCACCATAACAGTATCCAAGGCTTCTTAAATCTGTTAACAACAAGTCTCAGTGACTGATATAGATTAAAAATTGAAGTAAGAGATCAAAAAGTACAATAAATTGGATCGATATAGCGTTGTTGCATGTTACCCCGCTGTTGCAAGTTACCCCGTTTGACGGTATACAAAGAACCTCCCAGTTGGCTCCGAGGTATGACGCTGGCCTAATAAGCCAGTCGTCGTATGTTCAAATCTCGACTGGGAGAGGCTGTTAGAGTCAATAGGATCGTAGCAACTGGCCCCGCAATTGTCCAGACCACCTATGCTTTGCACCTATGCTTTGCTTTGCTTACAAAGATGCGGATATTGTGAAGCGACTAAAACATAGCAGGCTACAATGGGCTGGCCACATAGCAAGGATGCCGGATGGGATACCACCCAAGTAACACACAAAACAAGTAAGAAAATAATATTCGTGTAAAGTAGTCTTTTAGGAGTACTATAAACGTACTTTGAAAACATATGTCTTTATTATTAAGGTTTTGAGATGTTTTGGGATAATACGAATTTATTTGACAGCTCATATCAAATGTATAATGTTTGTTTTGTTAACATGTCAACACGAAGTTTTTATTACGTCTCCATTACTAAATTTAAACTACTGGAAGAACAAGTTGTAGCTTACGCTATAATTACGTTTTAAATTGGTATGAAATAACCCGATACATACTTCTTTCAACTCTTGTTTCATTAAACTTCAATTTTTTGCGCTTTTCAGGTAACAGAGAAGTTTTGATATATGTAATATTATACTGTTCTATAACAAGTTGTGTTGCTTGGGCAACAAAAATAATATTTAGCAGAGAACCCGGAAAAGGCCGATGACTTCGAGGCAAGCCCCGTAGCCGTTCGATGAGCGTTGTTGCGGTGGATGCTAAAACAGCAGGTGTTAGGGGCGACTGGAGAGCGGCAGCCCAAAACCGAGAAACGTGGAGACATCTCGTGAATTCGGCATAAATTCGATAAGCGGATTGTCGCCGAAAACGTAAAGTAAATAATGTGAAAATTTTGGACTAACTACCTATGAGTACTGACCAGTAGCTGAATAAATTCTCTGTCCTTTTAACTAACTTCCTATCAACGTACGTTGCATTTGTTTTTAAAATTGAAGAATTGGATAGTCAAAAGTGAACTCGGAGGCGATTTCAGCAAGTTTTTTCTTATAACCTGTAAAGTTATTAATTTTTTCTATTTTAGCTCTATGCGAAAACAAGTGTCGAATGTACAAGCGTATTAGGATGACCAGCAACTACCAATAATGGACATTATTTGGACAATTACGGTTTCCAGTGCTTCAATAAAATGACTGATGCAATTAGCAATAGCAATTAACTGATGAAAAGATGTTCTGCACCTTGGCCTTGGCGATCAGCTACTTGTCCGTTTTGGCCACAAAATTATTGAAGTAGATCGCCCAGAAACTTTCTATCAATCGATATTGGGAGGGTTAGCGGTCCTCGGTACAACGTTTGATATTCGGTTGCCTCAACCTCCCGGCCCAAGGCGCGAAACAATGATGCAACCTTATTCAGGTTCTTTCTCTTCAGCCTCTGCTGCACTTTAGGGTCCCGCACCAGCGACGGGCGGTCGGAACCGAGCATCCGCTTGACAATCTCGCGTTTCTCCAGAATCATAGAAGGATAACTTCTTCACTCTGGGTGTGACAGGTAGTACGAACAAAACATAGAACGTAGTTACTTGACTGTTTTCGCCATGGTTGCGACAAAACAACTCATAACGCTGTCAGATTGTTTGTGTATACACAACTTGCTACGATTAGCGATTCAGCACCAGGAGACAGGGTAATCGCATGAAAAATCACTCAAATTACTCCATTTGTTTAAAGCACACGTGAATAGAAAATATATGTAATGTATTTAACGCTAACTGAAGTCAATACCTTTAGCATGTGTTGTGGAAGTATTCTAAACCATCCTATAAGGAGTTTTCTTACTTAGGCTTCCATACTATGAAAAGATGCAGCGAAACGAATACGTTTAAATCAGCCTAATTATGATAAAATGAGTTGGGCAGTGAGTTTACCAGAATCCTGCACAATCCGGGCGATTAATGACTACGGATTTGAATGTATCTCAATCAACTGTCAAAAACATCATCAAACATGATTGGGAACAACAGGCTCATGGATTAATGCAGAAGCAAAAACAGGCTAAAGGTTTGAAAGAGTGAAATTCTTTTGCTATTGAAAACATGTTTAGGTTTTAAGGTGCTCACAGTCCCCAAAATAATCGTTTATATGCAAAGATAAGGTGGCCATCCAATATCAGTCAAAATCAGCACAAGAGTGGTGCCGTCAGAATTTACTCCATTTCATATCTTCACAAGAATGACCTGCGTCATCACCGGATCTCTATCCCTTGGATTAAATATTTTGCATTGCATTGGGATACGTTTCCAGTAATCCAGCAATGTCACCGCAATAATAGTCAATGACAGACTTCAATCTTGCTTATTTGATGGTAAAGTCTCAACCAAGTAAAATTTGAAAAAGTTATTGAAGTTAAACTTTTTTTAAGTATTTAAAGGAAAATACTTGAAAAATGTAAATAAGGCTTCATGCACAAATTACGTAACGTTCAGAGGGGAGGGGGGGAGGTCAAGCTTGCGTTACTTTTTGTTACATAGGGAGGAGTGGGAGTCTTGAGAAGAGTTACGTAACAAATTTATCAAATTAAAAAATACGGAATTATATTTTGCTAAATAGATCTGAGCAGCTGAAAACCGTTTAACCCAACATACAACATAGGGTGATGCCTTATTGCTGTTTCAGCTGAGAAACTCTATGATTTTAGCCTCGATTCTACTTGATCAAATCCATTTTGCTCAAAATTCCTGTTTTGAACACAGACCTGGTTATGTTAAATCATATAGTTTGATCAGAATTCAAAATTGACATTCTGATCAGAGTAGTTTCGATAAGAATGTAAAATCGATGCATTTCTTGAGTTTGCAGAACCAAAAAAAGTTAAATGGATTGTACGATTTTCTTTCAATGATAGGGCGGGGGAGGTTTAGTTAACGTTACGTAATTTAAAGGAAGGGCTATGCCAAGCGTTACTTTCTGTTACATAGGGGAGAGAGGGGGTCAAAAAACCATAATTTTTGCGTTACGTAATTAGTGTACCACGCCTAATTATTTTCTCTTACTATCGTACATAAATAATTCTTATCAACAATGCATTATTCGTAAAAATCCATTTAGTGGCACAGTCTTTCATATAATTGCATACATACTAAAAAGAAAATAGTACTATTTATTTTACTTCGTCACTATGCAAGTTATAGGACGTATATTATTTATTTAATGGTGGCCGATTTTGTAAAATCGCAAAATAACGAACAAAAAGAGTTAATTCAATGCAAATGATTAAATGTAAATACAACGCATGCAAAATGAGTCCCTAACTTGAATAAAACAGCTTCACCAATGTTCTGACACGCTATTTCGGGCTCATATTTCTAAATTTCCTTATGGCGCTCACACTTAATGAAGCTTCCATTGCTGTATTGTGACTGTTAATGTATGGAAAACCAGCTTGGGCCATGCAATTAAGACGGTACATTTTACCTAAGAATTGAGTATGCAGGTGAGAAACAAATAGGCAAATTTAGAACAAACTCTAGAAGATATAATATTTTTACACTAAAATATTTGCATAAGTTACACAAATTACACGCAATTCTTCTTAATTTACACGTTTGTCTGCTTAAAAATTTATCATTTTGTGAAAATGCTTTGCTTTGAACCAATCAACAACATCAAAGAGTTTAGAAACTGTAATATACTTTGCAGCTACTATATAGCTGCAGCACAACTATAAGTAATTTTGAGTATTGAAACGAAATTTCACTTTTGTAAAAAAAAATACAAATCAACCACCCCGGTCCGAACTGAACGAAACAGTTCGGACGCATTTTCCGTCCCACTGCAAGACGGTAGCGTATTGGACCCGTGCGATCGACACTTGACGGCTGGCTGGCACGATCAGTCAGTTTCGAGTCGTCTGGGCGTACAAACCTTTCTCGGTGGTGGTCGCGCGCGGCGTTATATAAATTTCCCCTGGGAAAAGTCGTTGCAGATATCCGCCGGATACCGTACGATAGTGCGTTCGGCGTTCGACGATCGATTTGGCATCCGTTATCGTGGACAGATTTCACTGGAAGCGGCTTCAATCCGTTAAGAAATAAGTTCGAAGTTCGGCCAAAAGTGAAAAAAAAAGTTATTTTTATTAATATAGTGCTCCCGGGAAATGTACTGCGCGTTCATAAGATGAGTGTAAGTGTGTGCGCAGATTTATATAAATAGAAAGGCGATTTTCCGCAGAAGACATCTTCGCACAGTGGTTCGCAGCAGACCAGATTGCATTAAAATTTAATATTTTTCGAATTTCTACCATTGTTTTCTTTGATTCTTGTAAAAAATCAAAACAATGCAACCAAAATTAATTGGGAAAATTAAACAAAAATTGCAAAGCTAGTTTGAAATTTAATAATAATCACCGAAAAAAATCATCACTCTTGAATTCAAACTTAAAAAAAAACCCATAGAGATATGTGAACTCGATCTTTCAGTTTTAGAAGTTTAATTTTTAATATTTATCTTAATTATTCTACAACAAAGGTAAAAGCTCCGACCGAGAAGATTAAAAGAAAAACAATTAGGCTGACACCTAATCGAATCTGTTTACCTCACTGTGCGACTCAAGTGTTAAAATGTGAAAAGCGCAGATAGAAAATCTACACTTTTACGCAAATCTTCTCACAAAAGCTGGAATAGCACAACTTCAAATCTGAGCCACTTTTAGAAGGCGCTGTCGTCTACAAAAAACGAGCAAATCGGTGGTAAACGTTGGTATTTTGCTGTCGCCACTTGAATAGAATGCGGAAAATGCGCGTTTTGAGCGATTTTCCCACTTCGCAGCGTGGAACGCGGCAGGATGCAGTTAACCTTTGATCTACATGCTAGCTTCAGGATGCGTATGATTTTAGCGTTATTTGTGCGAACCAGCTGAACAAATATTGCATAATAGCGAAAAAGAAAACAATGCATTGATTGAACAGTCAGTGATTGAGTTTTTGCAAGAAAAGTAATACAGCTATACGAAGACAAAGAATAGAAAGAAGATTTTTTCAGACATGCCATTTTCATGACCGGCTTGTGCGTTGCTCTGGTGTTGGTAAAAATCGCCGCGACAATACAAGGAAAGTGTGAAATAGCAAGAGCACTCAAAGCGGTGCAATAGTAGTTGGAAAGGATCGTCGCAGCCAAATGTGAATTCAGATCTTTTCCACCTCGTTTACCGGTTGTGACGCCACAGCGACCAACGTCGACACGTCAGCCAAACGGCGACAGATTTTGCAACCGGGATCTGAACTTTTGAAAGTGCAAGGTTTAGATCAAATCGAAGAATGAGTCGAAGTTATGCGAAACGTCTGCGTAGAATCTGTCGTGCGATGCTAGAAAGTGCTAAAAATAGACATCGTATTTTGGAGAACACGTGGGTTATATAGTGCGCACTTTCGGAAAAGGTGGATTTTTTATTATAACTCAGTTTAATCATGTAATTTCTTATACCGTGGCATTTAGGTGAAATATTTTCATAACACGTCTGTCGATAAATAAATTAATCCGTGATCGTAAAATTGTTATAAAACAGCAGAGGTGCGATCGTGGGTTTCATCGGAATTATATTAACAGCAAACGAAATAACATATTTTGGCGCACTTCCGGCATCTCCAACTGGAAAATTCAATATCATCATTGCGCCACATTGAAAACACATTTCATCCGGAACACGATGAGGGCGCATGGCACGGAAAATTTGCAACAAACACAAAATCTGCCTATAAAAATGGATTTCTGTTTGTCTATCTGTCGGTATGTTCCTTATAGAATCGAAAACTACTGAACCGGTCGGCGTGAAAATTTGCATGTTGGGGTTTTTGAGGCTGAGGAAGGTTCTTATGATGGCTAGAGACCCCTCCTCCCACTAAGAGGGGGTACAAACAAAAAAAAACACAGATTACTGCATAACTTAAGAACTAGTCAGGCAAATGGCACTAAATTAGGCATGTGGGTATTTTTGGAGATAAAAATATTTTTGTTATGCATCGAGAGCGCTCCCCTCTTTAAGAGGGGAATTACGACCCCTTCCCCATAAAGGAGGGGAGCACCCATACAAATGAAATACGAATTTCCTCATAACTCGAGAACTAATCAAGCAAATGGAACAGAATTCGGCATGTGAAGGTTTTCGGAGGCAAGAATTTATTCTACGGTGAATTAGGACCCGTCCCCACTTGAGGGGGAGGGGGCTTCTATACAAATGAAATACAAATTTTCTCATAACTCGAGAACTAATCAAGCAAATGAAACCAAATTTGGCATGTGAAGGTTTTTGGAGGCAAGATTTTTTTTATGGTGAATTAGGACCGCTTCCCAGTTTAGGAGGGGAATTAGGACCCCTCCTCCCTTTAAGAGGGAGTGGCTTCCATACAAATGAAATACAAATTTCCTCTTACCTCGGGAACCACTTAGGTAGCACCAAATCGTACATCAATAACCGAAAATTATCGTAAATAACTCTTAACAAATTTGAAATCGTAACTAAAGCTTAATAAAGTCCCCCCTAGTTGATTTTCAGTCGTATATAACGATAATTGCTCACATTCATTTATTTATTTATTTATTATTCGATTATATCCATCCGACCTGTTTTGGTCTTAATGGATTGGATGGGGAAAAGCCAAATAGAGGCCATCTTCTTGGAGGCATAAAAACCCCACCATCTTTTACAGTTTATACATTGATACAGCTAATTAGTCAACATTTCATGGTCAATCACTTAATTCTAATTAAAATAAATACAATGATTATAGTCACCTTATATAATACTACAATTAACAATTTTTTGATAAAATTTGTTTGAGGATTCACCAAATTCATATAAATGTTCCACCGAAGAAAACGTACGAATGCAAGCAGTGATAGGTTCATTGAATCCAAATGCTGTACGATGCGATTCAGGTTGTAGTAAACCAACGGAACGAAGAGAACGCTGAGGAGCACGAAACGATATTCATACGATATTCAGCACAGAATCGTATAGCAGTACAGAGCGGGTCGGGCTTAGTCGGATATTGTCGTATATAATTACTTATATCGATAAAATGCGTATGTTTGTTCCTCATCACGTATATCGCCTCCAAAATACCACGGATATGCCAATTTTGCTCATCAAATACGATTTATTAGCATGTATATATGTAAGTAGTGCTGATTTTTAACTTTTTTATACATATAAAAATGCTAGCTGGGTAATCACGCAAATGGAACCCAATTTGACATGTGGGGTTTTTTGAAGGCAAGAATTTTTTTTTTTTGATGAATTAGGACCCCTCTTTTGTTTAGGCGGGGGGCACCCATACAAATGAAATACAAGTTTCCTCTTATCTCGAGAACTAAGCAAGCAAACGGAACCAAATTGGGCATGTGGGTGTTTTTGGCAGAAATGTTTTGTATGGTAAATTATGACCCCTCCTCCTTTTACGAGGGGGGCTCCCATACAAATGAAATGCAAATTTTCTCATAACTCGAGAACTAATCAAGCAAATGGCACCAAATTTGGCATGAGGGGGTTTTTTGAAGCAAGAATTTTTTCTATGATGGATTATGACCCCTCGCCCTCTTTAGAGCAGGCGGGGCTCCCATACAAATGAAACCCCTCAACTCTGTGGTAGTGGCTTAATCATGTGTTTTATAGGCCTCTATTACTTTCTTTTAGTTGGGTCCGAAAGAGCGACAGCGAGTATGAAGAGGATACCCCTGCGAGATGGTACTTTCCACGAAAAAGTTCCAAATTCCAAATTTGTATATTAAACGACCCTTGCTTCCATAGTTACGTAACTGCCGAAATGAATCATCTAAGGTTGAGCTCCTCAAAAACTTGCAAAACTCGTGATTGTGTCAAAGGTCATCCGAGATTCATGATTTAAGCACAACTCAGTTTAATTTGTGGCAATACGAAGTCTGTCGGGTCAGCTAGTAACATATAATACAAACTGCTTTTTTTCATTTGTCACGAACACGAAAAATTAAAAAGAGAAACAAAATAATAAGGATAGAAATAGATCTGCTTTTTTCGTATCATTTGCCTCAAGTGTGAAACAGGTTATGTTTTTCGGTCATAGCTTTGAATCAGATCATCCTGTTTTGAATCTTTTTGAAACATTTGAAACTTTTAAGGCATAGGTATCTTTTTGCTAAAGACAGTATATTATTTCACTTGCAACCCAAAAGTTAAAGCTGAATTTAAAAACATGGTTTTCCAGACAAGGAGGTGAGTGCAACAAAACTTGATGTTAGACTGTGGAATATCAGACGGCTTAGTGGTGTAATTGGTTAAACTAACTGAGCTGCAGGTTGGACTCTCACCTTCGCTTAGTCTATATTTTTGGTCAAGATCAAGATTTTTCAGTTCATCTAATGATTAGATGGTCCCTGCTACAGGTAACAGGTGACTGTGCTTAACCTTAAAGTAAAGTCTTTTTATCGACCGCTAATTCAGTGAATGGAATTTCTTTCGGCTTTGCAGTCTGCAGTCTTGAGAACGGCTGGGTCTAAGAAAAAAGTTCATATGACATAATTTGATCAAAATGATGCGTAGAATTTGATTTTCTTTGAGTTTTACCAAAAACTGCAGAATTTGGATATTTTTGAAAAACTTGTCAAATTTCAAGCATTAAAAAAATCAGAAAAAGTGTCCATCGATAGCTCTTCACCAGATTTTAAGGCATAATTTAAGCTATCTTTAAAAAAAAGGCAAATCGTTGCGGATGGTTTTGAGATAATAGACATATTATAATTTTTATCATGGGTTTGAAAAGTTTTTTCTTTCAGTGTAATTTTTTTCTAAAAATACACTTAATATCCTACAACTTTTCCTTTCACGCCATTTTGATCAAATAGGGCACGGGAGGGTATTTTCAGCCCATTAAGCGATGGCATCTATTTTTTCGGTCTATGGCCTAGTTCTAGTGCAAGAACAGGTGGTTTTGACGTTCTTTGAATAAAAAATAGTAGATTACTTACAGTCTTGAGAAAATTGTTACAACATATTAAGATTGTATGTCGGCAATGTATTTTTATTGGCAAAAGAAAAGGCAAATAGGCCGAATTTAGAAACCTGCTGAAAATACCCTCCCGTACCCTAACTAGTTTTCAAGATATGATGCTTTGAAAAAAAGGAATCTCATTTCTAAATACGCCCTTTTGAAAAGATACTCTTGACGAAAAAAATCAAGTTTAATGGCAAATGAGTTCTTGCGTGGTACCCAACATATTAGTAAAATTTCATTCCAATCAAAACTAGTCGAGCCAAAAATGGCCTTCTTTGAAGCGTTTTGAGCTGGAATTGCTCCATGGCCTTTACCTGTCGCCATTACAGATTCTCGTCAACAGCCCGGATGTCGTTGACTAAGCTGCGTCGCCATGAGCTTCTGGGCCTGCCAATTCTACGCTGTCGTTGCGGATTCCAGTCGAGTGCTTCTCTGCAGATTTCGTTCGCTCCTTTCCTCAATGTGTGCCCGATCCACTTCCGCCTACGTTCTCGAATTTCCGTTGCTATCGGCCCACTATTGTTTTTCCTCTTCTGTTGGGTACCCTTACCACAGCGTCCATTATTTTGAAATATTGTAGTATGCCCCGTTTATTTGTTTTGCTGCACTCTTCAAGCTTACCTATCACTTATTGAGGAAGTGACAGGCTGGTAGCTGAAGCGAGACAGGTGGCAATCAGGGATGACTTGGTTCATGAACCTTGTTACCCTGATCGGCGACGCAAACCAGATCTCTCTAGAGTTCTTTTAGGCCACGCATTCTGATTTTGGAAATATGTGCCAACGGAAGTGTGAGATGTCGTAGAAAACTGTAATATTTTAAAACAAAAACTTCTATAACTTCCTTCGGGTATTAGATAGTAACTACCTAAAAGTTTCAAAAAATGAATCATTTTACGCCCTGAAAGTCATCCTAACACAGTTTCTAAATTGGTTTTCAAATAAAAATGTTAGAGCAAAAAAACCGATTTTTTAAGATCCACCCTGACACAATCTAGAAAAATCGTTATATAGCGATACACAGACGAGATACAGTTTTTCTTCTTCAGCGAAGTTTCTGCAAAATAAATTATCTACAACTTTGTAGTAGAAAATATTGCTCTATATCACAAGACTAAAAAGTTAAAATTTTTATAACGAGCAAAAGTGCACCACCCTAGTGACTAATTATACCAAAAGATAGGTCTCGTTTTGTAAACAAAATCTTCTGAATACATGAAATCTGTAGACCAAATAGTTTTCGAGATATTGATTTTTGTCTTGAATTTTTGCTTTTTCGACCATAGTTCGGCCGACGATGTTTGATGACATCGACGATGGAGTTCCTCATTGGAAATTCAGTTGTCAAGCCGTCAAGCACGAATGATATTTCGCAGGCCCCGATTAATAAATTGCTGCAGTTTTTGGGGTGTCTCCGCTGAGACGCAGGCATACAGCAGTACGGATTTATGTAGAGTGATCTGGTTTGAGCACCTGTTCCACAAACCTGCAAAGGCACCCCTGAACCCCTGGCACCCATGGGCGAAGCGACAAGGGGTGAGGGTTGGGTGTTCAACCCCCCAGAAGAAAATTTGTTCTGTAGTTTCCAGCTTGAAATTTCACAGCAAGCTGTTTAGAGCACAGAAAAATGTACGGGGCTGGTTAGACGATCTTCGTCGACGTCGTTAGCAGCTTACCGCCAAGGTGGTTTGTGGAGTTTTAAGCTCCTTTCAACTCAATCTTGGTTGTTTTTTGAATGCCAGAGGGCCTTGGGCTCAAACATGCCACTGCGACAGTCGCGAAGACTGTTTTTTATAGCTGGCCCTGATTGCTGTACACAGTTCACGAATCGCTCATACCCATTGATGGAGTTGAACTAGATTGTAAGACCGCACCCCAATTGGGTACTACATGGTTAACAAAACCAATAACCTCCTTGGATGGAGTTTTCATTCAGAGTACGGAGTTAATAGGTAGCTTCCGAAGAAGCTGTACCTGGAAGATGCAAGAACTCCACAGGAGCAGATCAAGTGCGCTGAACTTTCTAGTTCTAAGTTGCAAATGTCGGTTAAGATCTTGCCAATTCTCTTTAGATGGTAAAGAGAGGGACAATGTCCGGTGAGGAGTTCCGAGTTGGTGCGCAGTTCACTACGCGTTATGGTAAGTAGTTTTTTAACTACTGCAGAGTCTGGGTAGATAAACTGTTTAGCTTTTCTACAGCCTTGCGGTTGATACCAACTGGATGCTATTTCTAGCCTTTTCCAGGTCAGTAATTCACTTTTGACAGCGGATATGGAGGTGTCTAGAAACGATCTTGGGTTACTCGTCGCCCATTTTCCAGGCGTCTCTGAAGTCGCGGTTAAAAAATAAGTGTCGCTTTAGACCTGGACTACAGAAACTGTAGATTACAGGGCGATAAGGCACTCAAAAACCACTAAATTTTGAATCAAAGAGTACCGATTTTCGCCAAATGTACGATGGTAATCTCTACAAGAAGTGTCTGTTGCGCTTGATTCATGTAGGCGAACAAGGGGTAAGAAGGCCCGGCGGGGTAAGAGGGACCACATCGATTTCGTCAAGAAATCCTTAAATTTTCTACAAATGCCCCAGTATGTTTTATTTATTAGCCTATCTAAGCACTTTCGAGACAACCTGTGGCACTCGGCCGTATCCAACGTCAAAACTAGAATCAAAACAAACTTTTCGTTCGCAGTGTCTTCATGCGATATAATTTCAGCAGCAACAAATTTAAGGTTTTTCAGCACAAAAAGCTAAGTATTTTGACGTTTCTCTTACCACTGACTTTAATTGGGCAATTCTTGTTCTGCGTGTGGCGGAAAATGTATATAAAATAGTACGGATTGAGAGATAAAAGCAAAATAATGTAAATTGTTAGCTAGGGGTAAGACGGGCCATTTTTCACGGGGTAAAAGGGCCATACGTCATAGTGCTCATAATTGCCTAAAGTTCTTCTGTTTAGTGTCTTAATAGATTTTAGAAATATTGAATGAAAAAACCAACCTTTTTCCTGTTAAATTTGACTAACTATTTTATTATTCTGACAGATACGCATTTCGTTTACGACTTGCAGGCTTCATCAGTGTCTTTTTCGAAATAGAGTACACCTGTAATAAAAATTATCCCTGAATCTGAGATCATCCTGTCTAACACAGAGCCTCCCACGTCAAAATAAGGCAACAAGTGCCATTCGAATAACACAATCAATGTAAATTTGGATCTAACGGAATCAAAATTCGATTATTCTAATTCACTTAACGTTGCCTTCTTTACCTTCACCTAAAGTTAATGGTATTCGAAGAGTAAACTTCCTGCTGACAAATCAACAAAAATAACGCCAAGAAAAGAGTAAATAAAAACCAGTGGAGTAAAATAACGTCTACTCTTATTTTCAAAATTGAACTAGTAGTAAAATTCCTTCTTTTAGCGGGTGTCTAAATTAAACTATACCTTCTTTTAGCATGTACCTAAAAAACCCTTAAGAACTTGTTCTTACTTAGTTAATTATATTGAAATTGTGTTTACAACTCAAAGAAACTTTCAAATCTGCCACAATCCGCCTTACTCCGCCATGGTCCGTCTTACCCCTTTGGTGGTCCTTCTTACCCCGCCTGGTTGTGAACGAGTAATTTTTAGACGTTTCGAAAATTGATGAAAAATCACGGAAAAATAAACTAATTAATTCTTTATATAATTTTTAATGGGAGATAAATGAATGCTTTTCCATGTGTGGAACAAGAAAATATGAATTTTCGTACACATTTTATGCTAGCAATTTATTCGCTTAGGGGGCCGTCTTACCCCGTCTTCCCCTACCTTCGATTTCAGCTTGTACTCCGCCATATGTCGTCCGCAAAGGCGCGCAAGTCTTCCGTGAGCATGGTGTATCAATCTAATTGAGGATTAATGTACAAATCCTCGTCAGGCTCGTACAGTAGCTTATGTCTTCTAATTGCAGCGTTTTGCGAAAGGCAAAGATATCCTGCTTGAGTATCCCTCTGGATTTCCTTATTTGCGTCATTGTCCGCGGGTACAAGCGATCCCACATACTCGAACTGATCTACCACTTCTGGTTCGTCGCCGTTAACGATTATCGTCCGCACGCTCATCTCATTTGAACCTCTGTCATTCAAGTATTTGGTCTTTGACGCGTTTATTTTGAACCCAATTCTCAATCATCAATCTATCAAACCACTCGTTTCGGTATCTGCTCATCGGATCACCTTAAGCGCGATGTTGAAAATCAGGCAGAATAAGTTGTCGGCAGCAGTTTCGTCGCGTCTCGAAGAGACTCGATTCTATGGACTCTTACAGCCTCTCCCAGCCGATATGCAAACATACGGGAAGGCCAAAGTTTTAGCATTTGTATTCAAGAACACTCTGTTTCTACCAAAATAGCTTATAACTGAAAATAATTCAACATTTCCTGCATAAAGGGTGTCCACGGTAAAATTGCAACATACAATTGAACCGTTGTTGGGTAAAATCAATTGAAAATTTGCATTGAGAAAGTTCAAAGTGCATTGTTTATACTGTGTCAGTCTTTTTATCAGGTGCGCATAGATATGAAAAATGCCGTCGAAAGAACAGCTCGTTTGCGAAAAAGGTCTGCACAAGTACATCGAAAATCAGAATCTGTCACATCGTGCCATCGGTAAAAAGTTGGGAATCCCAAATTCTACCTACTGCAAAGGATAAGTTTGATGTTCCGGAGAACCTCCAGGTATCATAAACATAGACCGGTGTGTTAAAAAGAGTATCTCCAAAAGCGATTTCTTCCTCTTCTGAAGTCTCACAGCTGTCCTACGATCTTCTGGTAGGATTTCACTTCATGCCATTGTGCAAATGCCGTGCTGGAGTGGCATAAGGCAAATAATGTCGATTTCGCGCCGAAAGATCATAACCCCTCAAATACACCGGTGCTGTGGCCAATCGAGAAATACTAGGTTACTATGAAGCAAAATCTTCTGAAACATCCTAAAGTAGTCAAAATAGGGCAAGAAATGAAGAAAGTATGGGTGAATATGCAAAACATGTCGATTTTGTGGTTTTGCAAAATCTTATTGGAGGAGTTAAGGCCAAAGTACGGGCATTCGGATACGGAGTCAAAATTTAATAAAACAAAAACGCTAAAACTAAGTTAAATTGTTTCATTTGATGCCCATCTGATGCCCATTTGATGAAAGTTTGATGGCAATCGAATAAAAACTCGAATTTTGCGAATTAATTTTGGTGTTGCAATTTTACCGTGGATACCCTTTAAACTCCTCCGGTTACGCTACGTGCGATTTTTTAAACGTATCTCCTAATGAGGCTGTGATTTCCCTGCTTGACTGAGCGACTGTTTGAATCCAGCTCATTGTCGGCTGTTTCGGGCTGGTCAGCTCCTTTGTCAAGGAGGGCCGAATCAAAGGACGTGATGTCGAAAGCGCCTTCAATGTCAGGAAAAGCACAACGTGCTGTCTTTTGATATTGGAGCGACTTTTCAATGAGCGTCACTAGGCAGTGAAGAGCAATTTTCCGTAGAGTTACCACGTTGGTAAGCATGTTGATTACCATTTTCCGTCAACTTGAGAAGCGTTAATGTCAGACTAATTGGTCTGAAAGCTTTTGGCATGGTATTATCTTTTTTACCTGCCTTAGCTATGAACACCAATATAACTTTCAGCCAGCTTACCGGGACACGTCTCAACGTAAACCTGGCACAAAAGAGGTTGATGAGCTTGGGCATTATAATCTCGTCCGCTTTTTGTAAGAAGATGGGTAGTATGCCATCCAGACCTGGAGATTTCATTGGTTCAAAGAAGCTGAAGGCTCAATTGATTGGAGTAGCATAGAATTATGTAGTGGTTCGTACTGTACTAAGAACATATCACCATTATACTCGGTCCTAAACTACTCGTCATCAATTCGTTAAGCGTCTCGACAAACGCAGGCCGGTTTCAAACTTGTCGTGCTTTCTAGCACGTTGAGCCACTCTATTTCGGGTGCCGCGCCGGTAAGGTTCTTGGAGAAAACAGATTTAGCTACTGAGTCGTCCGGGAACCTTTTATGGCCCCCAACTTTCGCCAGATGTTCGATGGGAATCTCTCCAAGTGGTACCTGCAGCTCGTGGTTCACACGCTTGCGCCACTCTCCGCATTCCGTTTGTTTTGTACCTCGCCAAAAATAGTCCGCAACACCTATCGTTAAAATTCTATGGTTTATGAATAATTAAATCTCTAAACTTGTTGACCTGAATTAATTTTAGTATCTGGACACTGCAATACATGTTAACAACCCTCCCAAATGTTAACAACGAAAATAATTTTCCCTCGACAGAAGAACCAATGTAATGTATTTATGAATAAGGAAGTTCATTCCATTGCGTTTTATACAAAATACTGCTCGTGGAATTGTGCTTATCACACACTTTCGGAAAACGTAATATATACTGCACGCTTGTTACACATACCTGTATTACTTTCTCCGGATCTTCTTCGAATTTTCCGAAACTCTCACTTCATTCGTGATCGTAAATTCCAATTGTATCATCCCTAGCTCAACCCTCTCTGTGACGGTAATTTAAACATTTAGGACAATTGACCAACATCTGGCGTTTTTGGATTGCTAAATACGATTGTAGGTACTATCCGTTCGGTACCCATCAATAAACAACTGCGCAAACATTCTGTCAGCTTATTTTAGAACGCCCTGTTCCGTACATCAATGAATGCAACGTTCACAAATAACCAAACGTCAAACAGTAGGTACGGAAATAGACACGTACTCGAACCTACTACTGATGTGAAGCAGAAGGTGTGTGGAAAGCGGCAGCCGATCGCCTTAAATACGAGCAGTAGCGTCGAGCGAAAATCTTTCGTTAAGTTTTCCTTCAATTACCCCAATACCGGTCTCGTCCGTTCAGTAGGTTAGTGTTTTGTTTTCCGGAGAATGGCAAACATTGTAAATAAAAACACAACCACCACACATCCGCTGGGAGGTAGTACGTCAACATGATAATCAAATCGTATCAAACAAAACAGTTTTTCAGAGGATCGCACAACGCGTGGTTTCGTCGCGTGATTTTCTTTTTATAACGAAAGGGTAAACAAAATCGCGATTCAGTTTATTTAAAGCTTGTTTCAGATGCAATTTGTCACTGCTTTTCACTGGCGTTGAAATTCGGAAAATCGAATTAGAATATATCTTCGTTAGTGCTCAGTTGAATTTAACTTAACTGCTTTGTTTCTTCAGGGTAACGTACCGCAACGAGCACCAACGCCTCCGGCCATGGCAAACCATCCAGCGTCTAAGTTTAGAGGATCGAGAACTATGCCATCATGGGTGGTAATTAACAAAAAATTGTTTAAATAAGAATGCTTAGCAATTTTTTTCTTCTAATTTTTAGACTGATAGTAATGATCGGGTTGGTCCACCGCCACCGGCGCCACCGATCAACGTCGATCCAGAGTACGAAGTTATTGATGTAGCAAATCAGCAATATTCCAATGCGCCGCCTCCAATTCCTTTAAAATCACCGGGTAACTTAATACAATCACAATAAAATTAAACCAATATTCTAATAGAGAGTTTCAATTCGTCATAGATATCAAGCGCATGACTGTCTTAAAATGTGATCTGTGCGGCTCAGTCACGCCCGTTGTTCGCTGTATTCAATGCGATCAAAATCTTTTTTGCGCATCCTGCGACGAACGCTATCATCGTCACCCAAAACGCCAAACACATTCGAGAACGGTAAGTACAGCACTAAATCTTAAATGACACAATTCGCAGCACTTTATTTATATGTATACACTCTTTCTTGTGCATGATTTCCTGAAAATGTTCGACTCCATTTACGGGTATTGTAACCACCCTGAGTCAATGCGATTTTTTTGCTCCCATCTGAAAAAAAATAGAATTTGGCAAATCGTACTGCATCTGTCATCTAAATTGGCCGTTCATTCGTTACACATGCCACATATGTGTTCAATCTGAAAGCTCGTCCCATCTCGTCAACTTTCTCGTATCGTTACGATCCGCATCAGCTTCTGTCTCGCCCTTCTAAAGCTCTAACTTCTCCCTTATTTCACAGCCCGTAGAGTTGCAAAGCACAACCGCGGTGAAACCCCCGCTGCCGCCGAAAGGTGATGCTGGCACTAGTGGGCCCCTGCCGCCGCCCAGAAGAAACAAACGCCCCGGTAGTTTCCTCTTCCCTAGCCCGCTGCTGGGACGCAAGCAGGATGCGGAACAGGTACGCTGCTGTAGCATGTCTTGAAAAGTGCGCTCAGATTTGTTCGCTCTTCTTTTCTTTCTTTTCAAAATAAACCCATTCTAAAATCATTGTAAAATTATTCATGAAGCATATTATTTGCCAAATTAGTGCAATTGCGATTGTTCGGTTGATCGTTTCGTTTGTGAGATAGATTATGTTTGTATCATTATCGTAAATTTAAATGCTGAGAAAAAAAAACTAGAAAGGCTAAGTATAGAGTTAGTAATTTGCAAACTAATTTGCGCTAACAAAATAACACGACTTCAAATGCTATTCTCGCATATTTTACTTAAAAGATTGTGCTGTGTGCTTCATTGACGATCATGAGAGCCTATAACTTGGTTAGGTAGTGTTAAAACATGCCAAACTTTCTCTTTTTTAATTGTTAATTGTATTTATACTTGGCATATTTCGTACGTTTCAGTGTCCAAATAGTAATAATTAGATAACTGAATACTATTAGTCAATTCTACACACAGTTTTGTTAAAATTCGTTGAAATATACACTTCGTTTGCTTTAAATTTGCACGTGTTTCTCTTTTTTCTATCCTCACTCCCAAATCCATTTTCGCTTAATCGATACTAACAATTAATTGAATTTTATGTAACATTAGCCGACTGTTTAGAAATCGTCAAAAAATATCAAAAAATTTTATTTTGTTCTTTACTCTTCATATCAGTAAACGCTAAGGTAATGTATTATAATCCATCTCTGCATAGCTGTACATATTATCAATATCTCTAAGTAATTTGACTGTTTAAACAACGGTCTAAACGAAGGAAACAGTTCTTGATACAGTTTGGCTCATTGGCTTTGTTTGGAAGAAAATTTTAAGTCATTTAAAATTACGCTCAAACGACCGGTATAACTGTTGTGCACCGGTGTGTTTCAACGGCCCAATTTTCGATGACTGTACAGCATTCCAGTACAAATCATTCCAGACAAATCCTCCGGAAATGTCGAAAGTACAACGTGCCCACGCATCATATTTTCGTGGATTTCAGGGCAGCATGCGATACAGTTGAACGAGAACAGCTATGGCAGATAATGCACGAGTACGGTTTTCCTGGTAAACTGACACGGCTGATCAAAGCGACTCTGGAGCGAGTGATGTGCTACGTGCGCGTTTCGGAGGCACTCTCGAATCACGCAGAAGGTTACGGCAAGGGGATGGATTGTCTTGTATGTAATTCAATATCGCTATTGAAGGTGTGATCCGACAAGCGGACATCGAAACGAGAGGAACGATCTTCAGAAAGAGTAGCCAACTCCTAGCCTTTGCAGACGACCTCGACATCATTACTAGAAATCTTGGGACGGCGGAGGCAATCTACGCTAGACTAGAAACGGAGATTAGGAGGATAGGGCTACAAATCAAGGCGTCGAAAACCAAATATATGGTAAATATATGGAAGTGGCTCCAGAGAAACCAATGTTTGCCTCCCACGGACAGTGACTATTGACGGCGTTGAACTGGAAGTTGATGAGTTCGTATATTTAGGATCTCTGGTCACGCCGATAATAATACGAGTAAGGAGATCCAGAGACGCATTCAGGCTGGAAATCAAGCCTACTTTTCCCTACGCAAGACGCTTCGATCTAGAAGCATACGCCGCCGCATAAAACTGACGATGTACAAAACGCTAATCAGTCCGGTCTCCGGTAGTCCTCAACGGACTTGAGAGGGTTGATTACGGAAGACATACGTACACTAACCGTATTTGAACGAAACGTGTTGCAGATTATATTTAGCGGAGTACAAACGGAAAGCGGAGTGTGGCGGAGTCATATGAATCACGAGCTACGGGCACTGTTTGAAGAGATTCCCATCGTACACCTAGTGAAAATTGAGAGACTACGGTGGGCCGGCCCCGTCGAAAGGATGCCGGATGACTGTGCAGTGAAATCCGTTCTCTTCAAGAACCCCACCGGCACCAGGAATAGGGGGGCCAACGTACTAGATGGCTCGACCAGGTTAAAGCCGAATGCGTGTGTCGAGACGCGCAACGAATTGGCGACGAGTAGCCCAGGACCGAGTACAATGGGGAGAATTTCTTGATACGGCAAGTAAGTAAGTAGCTTGCATTTATTATAAACTCCAATCAGGCGTCGTAAAGGAGGTGCATATCACAGGCTATTGCGGCTTTCTACTCTTCATCGGACAGGGAATTTGTCCATACTCGCTTGTACCGTCTGCAAAAGCGTTTACCTTTCTTGTCTTGAGCCGCATACCGTTGACGGGATTCGCTCTTGGTTCCTAACTGTTCAATGTAGGGTCTTCTAACTGAATAAACCTTCTCGCCTGGTCCTATCATCGGTGCAATCCCACGGTGATGGCAGATGACTGACCACTACGTTTGTTCCGTGCATAAAGAAGACTTCCTGTTTAATGTCGGGCGGTGCAGAATGATCGCTCTGATTTTAGGTATATCCATCACGAGAGACCCATGTGACTTCATGCACTGAACGATAGAGAAAAAGCAAATTCCAAAAATATCTTGTCGTTTTCGCTAATCTCTTTGAGACCATGAAGTTCAACGATACATCCCTAGTTCGTATTGTCGAAGCCGAACTTCCCTCTTTTTTTTCCCCATCAACAATCTCTCTCTCTCTCGCGTAATCTCTCTATTTCTCTCCTTATCTCATCTGTATTTATCGCGGCGCCGCCTTGTATACAGGGTGTTAGGTTCCCTATCTGGGATATTTTTACCACAGATAGAGGAACCCTAGACAAGAAAAAAACTCTATGAAACATGGGGTCGCAAATTGCTGGTTACAGAAATATGAGCATTTTACTGTTTTTTTTACGTTTTTGCACATTATCTAATTTATGTTGAAAATGAATGTACTAATTTGTGTTTATTTTATGTTAAATGGAAAGTTGAGAAGATTTTCTGTTAGGTCGTGTATAAATATTACAGAAAAACATGAAACAAAAACACTTTTCAAGAAAAAACTTCTCATGGTATCTCATTTATCACAGGTTTTTTACAATTATCTAGTAAAGTAGCTCGTGAACCTAGTCTTTCATAAATTTATAAAGAACGGCCATTGATTCATCTACATTTATCTCTTTTACACTATTCTTCTATCTCCATTAATTTGAGAGATATTTCAGATTTAATCTGAATGCTGTTGAATGCAGTTTAATTTTTAATTAAATTTAATGTTGAACACACCGTGAAACTTCGACGTCCCTTGCCGTACTTGCTCGATCGTACATTGCACATAGCGGCGCATTATGTCTCTATGGAGACAAACACACAGAGTCAACAAACGCAACTCATCAACATTATTTTCTCGAACCAACCATAGGTGTTCACGTGGTGATATCAGTAAAGTCTGCGTCATCAGTTCTGTTGGCACTGGGTTCTAATCCCAAAGTTTTGTTATTAATCACTTTTTTTTTAATTACAATCAATAAAGCTTGTGATTAATGGATGTTTGCTTCATGCGATCCCAAGTGGTTACGTGGAGGTATGAATAAAGTGTGCGATACGAATGCGGTAAACTTTGGGTTGTATTCCACAATAAACCAACTTTTTTTTCATAATGCAAATCAGAAAATAACAAGATGGGAATTATAAAAGAAAACTGAGTATTAAATTGATAGACTAAATATCTTTTTTTCAAATGGCAATCAGTTATGACAGAATTATTCAAGGTTCAAATACTGCGCATACACTTAAAACATTCGATAAAATTTTACCGAAATCTAAGCTGCTGAACGTTCAATGAAAATTTCGATAATGCATATTGACCTTTACGGATTCACGTTCAAACGTTCAGCTGTTTAGACTTTGATAAAATTTTACCGAATCCGGTGTTTTTTTAAGTGTGCAGTCGTGGAAGAATCATGTGTCCAAAAAGGTAGTTTTTTATTAAATTTTTGATTGTCATATCAATCCGCGCAGTGAGCCTTATGAATATTATGACGACAATTGAGGATAACATTTGATCGTGAAATATGATATGTATTTTTATTATTTTTGGGCAGTATTTACCAAATTTTATATTTTTTTTAACAAAAGCAAACATGTAGAAGTCGACTTAATGTGCTGAATATTTGTTATAACACAAACAATTTCGAATATGTTTTTGAGTTTATCGCATAGATCTTGGGGGCGTAGTACTTTTTACACCATATTTTTTACCTTATTTCAAACATTTATTTCTCAATAATGCGAAAAGCCAATCGAATCAGGTTTTTTGCATCTAAAACATTACATTTAATACTAATATTTACAATTTTGTTTTCATATGAGAACCTCTTCCCCTTTCCTCTACGGCTCCATGAAGATAGTCATTCAAAAAAAAACATGAATTGCGGTAGCATGGATTGGCGCTGGGGGGCTTATCCGAATTGAAAAATTCCAAAACGATATGAAAGTATATTAAATTATCTCGTGTTTGACCCATCCTTTTTTTTAATTCGAACGCATAATAAAATGGCGGACATTCAAACATAAAATTAAGGTTTTTAGTAAAATTGACTTTAAACATTTCTAAAAAATACAAAAAATGCAATATCGAAAAAAGATTGGGTCAAACACTAGACAATTTTGTTGGATTTCAAACGAAAAAAGAATCATGAGAATTGCTTGAGCCGATATTTATAGTACCGACTTTCAAAACCTCTTGAGATATTTATGGTACCGACTTTCAAAACCTGGTTTCGAGAAACACGGCGTTGAAGTTTTTATTCGCAGTGTAATCGCTCCAGACATGCACGGTACAAATAGCTGTAACTTTGTCAATTTTTGGAATTCATCCAAATGACTTCAAACACATATGGCCAAAATGTTAATCTTTCGAAATAATCAAAAAAAAAAATATTCGGTTTTTATAAATTGAAAAAGTACTATGCCTTCTTAATGCGTTTTTGTTCGATACCTACTTTTTGATTCGAGCATCTATTCTAACTTCAAAACGCTGTCGTACCCCAGCAGAATTATTTATTCCTTAGACTTAGGTAATTAAATTTTGGCAATAACTCGCAATCTGAGTAGGCCAGGAATCAAAACTGATGACAGTTGCGTCTATACACTGCACTATTTTTACAAAATGTATTCTTCAATAGAACTGGCAGACATGCACTTTGTGTATGGGTTTTGTAACGGATTTGCGGAGGCAGCGAGACGCGAGTCAGAAGGTCGCCGCGTATACTTACGAGAAGCTACCGTTGCTGTTCGGTTGCTACTACCGGCCGCAGCTACTGAAAGAGGCAACCGTCGTTGGATACCATAGGCCGAGCTGGCCTCAGCCTACGGAGATTTGAATATTCCCTTGAATTACATCGTCGGCCACCCGTCAGTGTAGTCATTCCGTCATCGTCGCCATCCCGTCATCATCGTCACCCCGGCAGAAAGTCGAAAAACCACCGTACTGAACCACCCATTTATTACTCCAATACTCACACACAGTTCTATGTATCCGTTAGGGAAAATTAAAAGGATAAATTATACACAGTAGCTTTTCTTTCGAACACTTATCACAGTCCTGGTTCACGGAATAAGCCAGAGCCGACCTTGAGCTTTTTCAGTCTCTCGCTCGTGCTCGAGCGTGAAAAGAGGTCGTGAGCACCCGCCCCAGACGGTCCCCAGTGATTCGACCAGCGACCAGGGGTATAGTAGGTGGAACCCCTCTCGTTTCGCCAGTAACATTCTAAACAAAACACACTAGTTAGTTCATCAGTACCCATGAATGAAGCTATCTAGTTATTTGCTTATTTTCTTATTTATTTATTAATCTATTACTAACTTACCATAAATACATTTTTTTAAGTGCGACAAAGTACGAATTTTTATGCATGAGAACATCTTAAATAGTGTCGAATTCTGTTCACAGTTTTATACTAAACAATGGCATCGGGGTTCCCAGAAAAGAACGTGAAGAATAATTCCCATCTTGTTATTTTCTGATTTGCATTATGAAAAAAAAGTTGGTTTATTGTGGAATTGTGTAAAAAGTACTACGCCCCCAAGATCTATGCGATAAACTCAAAAACATATTCGAAATTGTTTGTGTTATAACAAATATTCAGCACATTAAGTCGACTTCTACATGTTTGCTTTTGTTAAAAAAATATAAAATTTGGTAAATACTGCCCAAAAATAATAAAAATACATATCATATTTCACGATCAAATGTTATCCTCAATTGTCGTCATAATATTCATAAGGCTCACTGCGCGGATTGATATGACAATCAAAAATTTAATAAAAAACTACCTTTTTGGACACATGATTCTTCCACGACTGCACACTTAAAAAAACACCGGATTCGGTAAAATTTTATCAAAGTCTAAACAGCTGAACGTTTGAACGTGAATCCGTAAAGGTCAATATGCATTATCGAAATTTTCATTGAACGTTCAGCAGCTTAGATTTCGGTAAAATTTTATCGAATGTTTTAAGTGTATGCGCAGTATTTGAACCTTGAATAATTCTGTCATAACTGATTGCCATTTGAAAAAAAGATATTTAGTCTATCAATTTAATACTCAGTTTTCTTTTATAATTCCCATCTTGTTATTTTCTGATTTGCATTATGAAAAAAAAGTTGGTTTATTGTGGAATACAACCCAAAGTTTACCGCATTCGTATCGCACACTTTATTCATACCTCCACGTAACCACTTGGGATCGCATGAAGCAAACATCCATTAATCACAAGCTTTATTGATTGTAATTAAAAAAAAAGTGATTAATAACAAAACTTTGGGATTAGAACCCAGTGCCAACAGAACTGATGACGCAGACTTTACTGATATCACCACGTGAACACCTATGGTTGGTTCGAGAAAATAATGTTGATGAGTTGCGTTTGTTGACTCTGTGTGTTTGTCTCCATAGAGACATAATGCGCCGCTATGTGCAATGTACGATCGAGCAAGTACGGCAAGGGACGTCGAAGTTTCACGGTGTGTTCAACATTAAATTTAATTAAAAATTAAACTGCATTCAACAGCATTCAGATTAAATCTGAAATATCTCTCAAATTAATGGAGATAGAAGAATAGTGTAAAAGAGATAAATGTAGATGAATCAATGGCCGTTCTTTATAAATTTATGAAAGACTAGGTTCACGAGCTACTTTACTAGATAATTGTAAAAAACCTGTGATAAATGAGATACCATGAGAAGTTTTTTCTTGAAAAGTGTTTTTGTTTCATGTTTTTCTGTAATATTTATACACGACCTAACAGAAAATCTTCTCAACTTTCCATTTAACATAAAATAAACACAAATTAGTACATTCATTTTCAACATAAATTAGATAATGTGCAAAAACGTAAAAAAAACAGTAAAATGCTCATATTTCTGTAACCAGCAATTTGCGACCCCATGTTTCATAGAGTTTTTTTCTTGTCTAGGGTTCCTCTATCTGTGGTAAAAATATCCCAGATAGGGAACCTAACACCCTGTATACAGGGTATTCAATAAGTTCGAATACACATTAAAAATGTGTTTAAAAAATGAAAATACAAGATATTCTTTTCTGAGTCAATTTTCATTGAAGCAGTGAATATTGAGAACGTTTATTTGGCAGAAGCACCCCCCTTTGTGCTTTATGACGAGTTTGAGACGTTTCTCAAAAGAATCACACGCGGCACACACCTGGTTCATGGAGATGCCCATGATCTTAGAAATGAGCTTCTTAAATTGGTTCAGCTCACTTTATGTTCGCTCTGCTTGGCCAGCATATACGACCATACATAAAAGTCCAGGGGATTAAGATCCGGGGAGCTGGGAGGCCACAAAGTCTTATCGAGAAAATCAGGCAAGTTCTCCCGACACCCCGCTTGGACGATATTCGCCGTGGGGGCCGGTTCGCCGTTCTGTTGAAAAACGTAACGATCTTTCCCGTAGAGGTCACAACCTTCTCCAGAACCTCGGTCTTATAGTGCGCGGCGTTGATTTTCACGTTTTTCTCGATAAACACCAGTGGAAGCTGCCCACGCTTGGCTACGGCCCCCCAAACCATCACCGACGCGGCGTTCTAGAACCGCGGGATGTTTATGTGGGACGGGGGGATGCTGGCTGGTGTCGGTGCCCACAACCGATCATTTTGGACATTGTGCGGCTGTTTCAAGATGAAGAGTTTCTCATCAGAAGCACTCCTGACTAGCGTGCCGCGAAAGTATCAGTTTTGCTCTGTCCAGCCTCTTCTTCGTTGTTGCCTCTGTTACCCCGTGAACCTTGCATTTCTTGTTCGGCTTGCTCCCAGGTCCTTCGCCATGATGGTGTGAGCAGTCCCGATCGACACATCCAGGTCAACAGCGGTCTTCCGGATCGAGCGGTTCATTTTTCGACGAACCCGCCCCCTCACCACCTTGATGGCTGCTGGCGTCCTCGCCGAACGCGGCCGCCCGGATCTAGTACGGTTCTTGGCCGAGCCTGCCTCCCAGTACCGACGGATGGTGCTATAGATGAAATTCCGCCTCATCCCGTGAAATTTCAACCGCTGAAATATCTCATCTCCCAGGTCCTTCGCCATGATGGTGTGAGCAGTCACCTCGCGCAAACAACTTTACTACGACGCTGCAGTACTCCTTCATCGCGCGCGGTAAAGAAATAACAAATGACATCAAGTCGACACCTTGCGCGTCGGTTAGCCTATATATAAGGCTAAAGCTGACACCAATACCAATACACACAACGATGAAAACTTGTATTCGAACTTATTGAACACCCTGTACTTTCTCAGATTTTATTACGTCGTCCACAAAGGCAAGAGAATTCGTAGGGCAGTACCAGGTGGGCTTTATGGGAGCCCGTGCTACTATGGATCAAATTTTCACTCTGCAACAAATTCTCCAGACACGCCGGGAGTACAACGTGCCCACGCATCATATTTTCGTGGATTACAGGGTAGCGTACGATACAGTCGAGCGCGAACAGCTATGACAAATTATGCAAGAGAATGGGTTTTCGGGCAGAATAAAGCGACTGATCAAAGTTACTTTGAAACTACGCACGCTTCAAATCGTGCAAAGGGTTGCGGCAAGAGGATGGTCTGTCCTCCGCCAAACTGAAAGCGGAGGATAGGAGGATTGAGCTATAAATAAGCTAGGAGGATTGACGGCCTACTATACTCTGTAGAAAGATCTATGATAAAGAACTGCAGAGCTAGCGCTACACGGCGCGATGCCCTGTGCAAATTAAGTAGCGAGGTTTTTTTGTATGCCACAATCGCATGGAATAAAAGGTCTCTGTTACAGTATTAATGATCATCTTTTGGGGCAGGCTCCGATTGCTCTATCAAAATTTACGGACTTCTCATACCCATTGTTGGAGTTGAGCTAGATAGTTGTAATCTTGAGCGCCGATTCGGTACTACATGGTTAATAAAATCGATGACCCTTTGGGAATTTAGCTATAGGAATGAAACTTTCGAAGAAGTTTTGCCTAGATAAAGCAAGAGCCCCATAATTTTAAAGCAGATGAACTGAACATTCAAGTTCAGAGCTACAACGCGGCAGGTATCGGTATCATCCGATATTATTTCAGTGATAAAGAGCGGGACAGTGTCCAGTTAGGGGTCGTATGATTGTGCTTCTATGATACACTACAAGTTAAGTTGAGCATTTTTTGAGCTACTGTAGAATTTGGATAGATAAACTGTTTGGTCTACAGTCCTGCATTTGATTCCAATGGGATGCTTTCTTAACTGCATAATCTAGGCGAGTAGCCCAGTTAAGTTTTTTAACCAGAATTATTCTGAGGAGTATGGCCCTTATACTGAAGCACAGCCTTGCACCAATCAGTATAAGGAAACGTTTTCTTCACCTAGTGAAGGATATAACAACTGTTTTTGTGGGGCTTGTATTAAGCTCGTCTTGTAAGCTTCATAACATGGTAATGCGTAGAGCTCCTAACAAACAACTGGACAGTACTGCGTCAAATTTTCCTCTGACGTCAAGTTACGTCGATAACCAAAGCAATAATCTAGAAACCAAGATGCGATATCTTGTAAAGGAGTGCTTTTGCCATTAGTGTAGTGTAGAACGAGAAGGAGAGTACTCCATGTGGACGTCCGTTGATCACCAAAATCATGACCGACGTATTTCCCAATGCTGCTGTGATTTCTCTGCTCAAAAACATTGCTTGAATCTACTTCATTGTAGAGTGGTGAATTCCATTTTGAAAGTCAGTCATAACAATTGAAACGAAGGGCGTGTAATCGAAAGCTCCTTCAATATCAAGAAAAGCACAAAGTGCTGTCTCCTGATATTTGAGTGATTTCTCAATCGACGTCACTACACAGTGCAGTGGGTTTTCCGTGGATTTGCCGTGTTGGTATGTATGTTGATTTCCATGCAACGAAGAACTCTTTAAAATCCCGTTGCGGATATATATCTGTGATTTTCTCCTTCTTAACTTAAGTGAACTTAAGAAGTGTTGAAGTTAGACATATTGGTCTGAAACCCTTATCCATGCTTTTCTCTTTTTCATCTGCCTTAGGTATGAACACCACCTCTATTTTCCACAAATTCTCCGGGATATGTCCCAAAGCGGATCTGGCTCGAAAAAGTTTGATGAGCTCGGAGATTACAACATTTCTGGATTTTTGTTGGTTCCAAAGAGCCTAAGTGCCCATTTGATCGAAACCTCCATAAACAATCGGGGTGCAGATGCAGGCTGAGCCGAGCCTTTTGACACATGATGTAACGACCCGTTTCAAAGCAGCGAGACCTGATTTTATCGATATTTTTAAACACTTTACACTCTGCATTTAAATGAAGGAGAAAGGGAATCGATGGAAATCATGCAAATATTTCTGAACAGCCCGAAATTATCCACTAGGCTTTATTAACATTTTTCTCTAGGCTCTGTTGGGTTTGCTGGCCTAAATGCCGGGTCTGTAAAGAAGCATATGCTGTCGTACGTAGCTAACAATGTACAACACCTTGATAAGACCGTTAGTTATTTATAAACTTGAAGCTGTGAAGCTGCTCAGGGTGGAACATGCCCACGTTTGTCGTATTCAAGCGGAAGGTGCTGCGGACGATATTTGGTAAAGCAAATAGGAGTGCAAATTGCAAGCGGAGAGTTGCAGAAGCGTATGAAACATGAGCTACCAGTACTACTTGGAATGATTATCGTTGTACATCATTTAAAAATCGGTAGTCTACCGTGGTCTGACACGTCGTAAGGATGCCGGACGAACCGGTTCTCTTCAACAACCCCATTACGCATTACCAGGAACCAGAAATAGAGAAACCCAACGTGGGAAATGGCTCGATCGGGTCGAAAGAGACTTCCGACTGATGGGATGCCTCGGAAATGGGTGACATTGAATGGAGATGACTGTTTAATACGGCACGAGTTACCTGGCTCTATTTTGCTGCATTTGAATTTGACACTTTTGGAAGCGCTGATGTTTTCTAAAGTGCGATATTATAATATGTTATTCTCTGTAAAATACATAGCAAGGGATAGCACCACGCACCCCCTCACATTGGCTATGCGTATTGACTTAACCGTGAACCTCATTATGTTTATGAACATGACCCATTAAACCATTTGGTTTGTATATCTCGATTGCAACTGAGATATTCGAAATCATATCTGAGCGAAAAAGTTATATTTCACGCCACATAAGAACATATATGTACCAAAGTGGAGGCAATATACGTGCGAAAATTTTGACAATTATTTGTAATATTATCTTGCATTTTATACAGTGGTTTTTATAACACGCAACTTAATACTCCTGAATATATGATTAAGATATAACTTAATATTGCAATCATCCATACTGCTTTATAATTTACAGTCATGAGTTGTATATGAGGACACTCACGACTGCAAAACAATTTATTGTTCACTTTGTTTTGACATACTCTAATCATTATACAATTCTTATGTAAAATTGACATGCATACGATTTAATGTGAACTTTCTATTACGATTTAGTGTTATCTGGGAAGGCACCGCTATAAACAATAGCTGCTATGAATTATAGCTTTGCTATTCATGTCTAAAAACGAGTTTCTGCAAAGCAAAGGTTCTCTATGAGTCACTCATAAAGTTATAGTCTACAATATTTCTGAAATAAGTATTGCGCTATCTTTATTAATTGCTGTTTTATTAAGCTATTACCTCGTGGGTGGGTAGTCAGCAAACGAGCGCTTATCAATAACGTTTTCTTCAATTAGTTTTTTTACTAAACTTTGGGTTCAACCAATTTCATTAAATTATTTTATAAAAATTACTAATATTGCCAATGTTTCCTACATTCTACAGAACATCCCGACAACCGTACCCCAGGGTCCCGTAGGAAATCCACCACAAAAGCCACCTCCACCGCCGCCCAGTCCTGCACTATCACTACGCGAGAAAATGAACTCCCTTAAACGTTTCATCCATCCGTCGAATAGACCGTTACCAGATCCACCCGGTCAAAAAACTCACTGTAAGTTCCAGAATATCTTAAGTAAGCTCGTTAAATATTAACCATATTCAACTTACACAGCGTCAAATTCATCACTGGATTCGATCTCTAAGCACTCATCTGGTGGCCCTCCATTTCGATCAGTATCTAGTACTATGGAGAAGATTCAGAACAATACAGCTGCAACCCTGGATCGCATGACCTTGCTTCAGCAACGTTATCGGCAACACCAGGAAGCAATGAAGGCTGACAGCGATCGAAGCCGACGTGCAAGTGTTTCTTCAAATACGGATTTACAGGTAGACAATAAACAGTTGAACTCAGCTGCGATTCCTAATACATTTTACGTCAAAATTCTGTGATAATCCCCAAGAATTGGTCAAATCGTTAATAACTTACTAGTAGCACTAAGTTGTGGTTGGTTCGATCTAATAATTTTCACGATGCTTTCCAGTCATCAGGTCAAATAATTCGTACAAAACCACCTTTAGTTCCAACGACACTACATCACCAACAACAACTACAGTTACAGCAACAGCTTCATCAGCAACATCATGCGCTTCAACCGAGATGGATCGAGCCTCCAACACCCAGAATGCGATCTGGCAGTGTCGCTTCGGGTATCAATTTGCTACCCGGTGCAGTGTCTAATGAATGTAATCCCCCTAGCATTAATCCACCGTTTGTGTCCTCCGTACAGCGTCCCGAACAAGGAGCAGTGCCTGAGTCAGGGCCGCCGAATCCCCGTAGTACGTCTGTGTTTAATCTAAACCAAATGCCGGCACAGCAGCCGAATATGTGGGGATTTTCTCCCTTGCAGCAGGTATTCAGCAATGTGAAATATGATGTCATTTGAATTGTCTCTATCTTATAATAAATTCATAAAAATCGATTTTCCCTACAGGCACAATCAATGGCTCACATCAATTTCAACCAAATGCATTGGAATCAAATGAATCCATGGATGGCTGGTCAAGCACACAATGGTTCCAATGTCAGTCTGAATCTACCATCTTCTCAAATGGGACACTATCCTCATGACCAACCGGGTTATCCGCCAGGCTGGAATAATAACTGGGGTGGCATGTATCCGTACCCGATGGGACTAATGCCAATGATGCCTGGTACGCAAAACCATAATTCAATTCACAGACATTCACTATGATCTAAAATTTTGTTTTTTTTTCCTTCTCAGGAATGGGCATGCCTCCACCCCGGTCAAGAGCTCTTTCACGGTCCCGGGCGGCATCACCAGCACTAAGCGTCAAGTCCAGAAAATCCACAATGTCGATGCGTAACTTACAGCGCAACAGTTACATAGACGATCTGACGGATGACGAAGACTCTGAAGAAGAGTTCATTCAATCTCGCAACCGCCGAGATCGTAGACATCGGGTGGACTCAAGTAGCAGTCTCGATTTTGACGAACCCGAGCCAGCGCCATTCGTGCGAGCTTCAAGCGTCAGACATTCGCGTTTCAATCGTGATCGTCGAGGTGCATCCTCAGCTAGATCACTCATTGATTATCCCGTAAGTCAGAAACGAGATTCACAACGTTCGCGGTACGAACGTGACGAGCTTCTACGAGATCGTTTCGATAAGATGTCGTTGTCGTCACCTAGGAAAGTTTCGGACTTCCCTAATGATTCGGACCGAGACAGATCAAATAACCTTAGAGCAAACAAAGAAAACTTGAGTTCACCACGCAAGATAGCTTCCGACTCACTGACCAATGATTCCGATGTGGATCAGGAAAGGCGTCGTCTTAGTAAGCAACGAACACCCAGTAGTGTTTCGTCGCCCCGAAGAATCGCTTCGGATTCCTTGACCAATGACTCTGATGCCGACCAACAGAGACGCAAGCAGCAATTGCAGAAAAATAACACACCTACGGCGACGTCGTCGCCAAAACGTCCAGAATCAGATTCCGTTACAAATGATTCCGAACCGACACAGCAGAAAGCCAAAACGATCGGAAACAGGAAACTTTCGGATGCTGAGAAAAGCAAACCGACAACAAAGACTACCAAGTCAGGTCGTTCTACACCCAAAAAGAGTCCATCCGATTCGCACACTCCGGATACGGATGGCGAACAGAAGCGAAGATTTCAATTCAAGAAAACGGTCAAAAAACATTCTAGTACGGAATTTATAGCGAATGATTCGGACGCCGAATTAGAACTTCGTAAAGAGGCGAAAAGAAAGAATTCCAACGTAGTCCAACAATCGCCGGAAGTTCAACCACCCAAAGTACCTGACGAAGAGGATCAGGAAGTTCACAACAAAACAGTCGAGCTCAAGAACCACATTAACGAATCAAAATGTGAGCAAGTGGAATTTGCCGTAGAGGAATCACCCCCACCGGCAATCGTAGCTCCCGATCGTGAGTGGGAGTGTGCATTCTGTACCTACGTCAATGAATCCGGTGTCAAAATATGTGCCATTTGTTGTAAAACCGTGCGCTCGGAAGCAAAAACAGACGCTGATATTCCACGATCACCTCCACCGGATGTCGTGCAGGAGCCACCTTTCGAAAAGCGAACCGTTCAAAGACCGAAAGACGACGTCGACAAACCGCTGCAATCTACCAGAGAGGGCGGCGGCGGCGGCGGCGATACGAAGAAGAAAGGTAGGATTCGCAAAATATCCTTTTGGCCCGGCACTAAAGCGAAGTAGTTGTGTGTGTTGTTGATTATACATCAATACTGAATCCTAGTTTGGTTGCACTCCCCCACACGAGAATCCATCTGTATTTCTGTAACCATTAGTACGAACAAAAAAGGACTCCAATGTATAGAACGAAAATTCGAATAAATGTCCATCCGACCATTTCCCGATAGTTAGTTGGCACTCTAAAGTGTGTTTGTGTTTCAAATAATAACATAATTGCATTTGTTTTTTTATTTTTGTAATTAAACTCAGAAGATTTTGATTTGTAATAAAAACGTGTTGCGCTTGAACCAATTCAGAGTTTTAATGTGTGCTGTTTTTCTATGTTCTCGTTATAGACTATGATGATGATGAAAAGGAAAACGGTGATGAAGACTCAAATAATATTTATGAAAATTTTGTCGAGGAAAATCCATTCAGAAATCAGGAGTTTCAAAACAAGTCCGCTGATACAGTTAGAAATTCGAAAAATAGTGGTGAAATTAAGCAAAATCTAGACAGTGAAATGGTTAAAGTGATGAACAAAGTAGTGAAGGAAAAAGTTTCGACCGGATGTGGTTCATCTCCACCGCGTGATTCCAACTCGCAGGTGAAGTTTCCCAGCAACAGAGGTTACGTTTCTACCGACAGAGCAACGATAGGGACTTCACCACCCCCACAAGATATGTCCACTCAGGTAAGCGTAGGCACTATTTCCATTCAGCGCAGAACGACCACGTGACTGTATTCTTCATCCAGACCTACGACACCGTTGAGGGAATTCGAGCGAAAGCCCAAGGCGACCAGGCTTCGGTTGAGGACAATCTCATCGGCAAACTAACATCGCCGTCAACGGGTAGCATCTATAAACGATCCCATTCGGTCACCACTGCGCCACAACTGCTACAAGTGGCCAGTCCCCGTTCCGGCAGTCGACTAAGCTTTTCGAGTGACACTCAGGTTCGATCAACCACACACAAGATCATGTCTTCGCACTTGCGCTCTATTTTCGTACCGACCACGCCTGAAAATGCTACCTTTCTATTTACTAATTTCTTTTTTCAAAACGCCTCTTCCGCTTTTGCTCTTGACGCCATCATCAAACATCACCAGTGCGACTCAACCGCCGCGTACAAACCGCTAAACACCAGTCTGCGAAGACGACAAGTACATAATTAATTATCTAACATTTGTGTTTTTTGGCTAATTATAACATCGATGACACTATCGCTGCGACACGTTTCTGATTCGGTGTGACTGCTGGCGGGTGGGCTAATTAAAACCTAGCGTCTGCCGCTTCACTAGCGTAATGACGTCAGATCGATAAATGATCCGAACTGATCAATATTGAAATGTAAGGAAATTAACGTTTATAATTCGTGAAACATCGTGCTACGCTTCGAGTGCACGAATAATTGCCTCTGGACTGGGTGGGTGCATTAAATTGCCTGCAATAAAATGATGCAGTTGCAGTTGCCCGATTCAATTCAGTAGTGCCAGTAGCTATTTGAGTTGATTTGTAACAGAAGAGCGTAGCTGATTTTACGGTAATCGATATTGATTAGTTGTGATTTTTGTGTTGCCAATTTTGTGAGTCAAATAAGTGAACTCTCAGCTTGATTATAGACCTTAGATGGTATAGATAATGTAGATTTGATTAAGAACATTGAAACATCATTTCTCGTTCCTTCTTTCTTCTTCCTTATTCATTCTTCTTTCTTCTTTCTTCCTTTTTCCTTTTTCCTTCTTTCTTCTTCCTTCTTCCTTCTTCCTTCTTCCTTCTTCCTTCTTCCTTCTTCCTTGTTCCTTGTTCCTTGTTCCTTGTTCCTTGTTCCTTGTTCCTTGTTCCTTGTTCCTTGTTCCTTGTTCCTTGTTCCTTGTTCCTTGTTCCTTGTTCCTTGTTCCTTGTTCCTTGTTCCTTGTTTCTTGTTCCTTGTTCCTTGTTCCTTCTTCCTTCTTCCTTCTTCCTTCTTCCTTCTTCCTTCTTCCTTCTTCCTTCTTCTTTCTTCCTTCTTCCTTCTTCCTTCTTCCTTGTTCCTTCTTCCTTCTTCCTTCTTCCTTGTTCCTTCTTCCTTGTTCCTTCTTCCTTCTTCCTTCTTCCTTCTTCCTTCTTCCTTCTTCCTTCTTCCTTCTTCCTTCTTCCTTCTTCCTTGTTCCTTATTCCTAGTTCATTATTCCTTTTTCTTTCTTCTTTCTTCTTTCTTCTTTCTTCTTTCTTCCTTCTTCCTTGTTCCTTGTTCCTTTTTCCTTTTTCCCTCTTCCTTTTTCCTTTTTCTTTCTTCCTTGTTCCTTGTTCCTTCTTCTTTCTTCCTTGTTCCTTCTCTCTTTTTCCTACCTTCTTCTTCCTTCTTTCTTCTTAATTCTTACTTTTTTCTTCTTTTTTCTCTTTTCTTCCTTATTCCTTCTTTTTTCCTTTTTTATTTTTATTTCTTCTGTCTTCCTACTTCCTTTTTGCCTTGTTGCTTGATCCGTATTCCTCGTTCCTTTGTCCTTGTTCCTTGTGTCCTCCTAGCTTCTTCACTTTTCTTTTTTATTTTCCTCGTTCCTTCTTCGCTCTTCCTTCTTTTTCCGATTCGTTTTATTTTCTATTTTGCTATCTTCCTTTTCCGTTTTTCTTTTTTCTGCTGTATAGTTTTTTATCTTAATTTTTCAAGCTTCTTTTTTCCGATCAATCTTTATCCGATTCCTTTTTCCTATCTTCCTTTTTTAAAGCTTTTTTTCTCGATGCGCCCTTTTCCGGTCTTCTTTTTTTCTATCTTAATTTTTCCAATCATTCTTTTCCCGATCTTTCTTTTTTTTGATCTTCTTTTTTCCTACCTTCCCTTCACGATCTTCTTTTTTCTATCTCACTTTTTTGATCTTATTTTCCTGGTCTTCCGTTTTCTGACCTTCTTGTTTCCAATCTTCCGTTTTGCGTTCATCCTTTTTTTGATCGAATTTTTTTAATTATCCTTCTTCCATCTTCTTTTTTCAATCTTCGTTTTTCGATCTTCCGTTTCCCTAACTCCTTTTTTCCTGTTATCCTTTTTTCCGCTTTTCTTTTTTCCGCTTTTCTTTTTTCCGATCTTCCCTTTACCGGTCTTATTTTTTTCGATCTTCCTTTTTTCGTTTTACTTTTTGATCGACCTTGCTTTCTACGCAGGTATTTATTGAATAACCTGCATTTCTTTTCGCTATAATCGCTATTAAATGAGCGATTTTTATATTATTATTATTGTATTTAATGCATACAACATCAATCTGCCTTTATCCGATCTCCTTTATCTAAATTCTTTTTTGTAACCTTTCTTTTTCCGATCTTCCGTTTCCCGATTTCATTTTTTCCTCTTCTTTTTTTTAAATCTTTCTTTAGAACATAGAAATCTTGTTTTTCGATTCTTCTTTTTTTAATCTTCTTTTATTCTATATTCCATTTTTCGTCCTTTCTTTTCTCAATTTTCCTTTTTCCGACCTTTATTTTCCTATCTACCTTTTCCATCTTTCTTTTCACGAGCTTCCATCAACCGGTCTTCCTTTTTCCTATTTTTTTGACCAATTCTCCTTTTCAGATCTTTTCTCTGATCTTTCACTTCTTGATCTTCCTATTTCTATCTACCTTTTTCCAATCTCTCTTTTTTGACGTAGGACTACGTCTTACGGCAAGTTTTGAGATAGGGTGTCATTCCAAAAAATCGAAAAATGCGAGCGTCACGAAAAATGAAAGGTTTTGAACGCTAATAGCTCAGCGGTTTTCCGATCGATTTTCAATATTCTTACACCAATCGATCGGTAAATCTTCTAAGAATTGACCCAAATGAAGAAAAGTATGGATCCTTGATGTTGAACTACTGAAAAATTGAAAATAATGAACCTATGTTTTACCAGAATTCTCGCTTCGTGATTGGTTGGAATATTCTTTGCGATGAACTAAACCTATACCAATTTGATATCTGTGCTTGGGAAGTACGCCAAAACAAACGACAAAGTTTCCTCATTTGAACAAGATTTCTTAATACCGCAATTAAACCTAGACCATTTTGATGTCCTTGCTTGGGAAGTACGCCAGAAAGAGTGACAGAGCCCCCTCGTGCCAACAGATTTCTTACGAACGCGAATAATCCTAGTCCAATTTGATGTCTGTGTCAGGGAAGTGTGGGAAAAAATGACACAGGTTCGTTATCCCAACAGATCGCACATTCTTTACTGCGAGACGATTAAACCTTGGCGAATTTGATATCTGGGTTAGAAAAATGTGCTACAGCTGTAGTGTTCGGTTATAATATGACTCTGTATGAATACGCATACTTGCCGATGCCGTTTCATTAGAAGTGTAGTGAAATGATGTGCTGTTGATAAAATGGGATTGAATTGGTAAAATCCCTTCAACGGGGGGAACCATAGGTAATAAAAACAATCTTTAATTTCAGTAAGGTAGCAGGAAAGCAATAGTTTGTGTTCTTGATTTTGTTAAATTGTTTTCAAATGCACAATATTTTGAGAATTGAACGTATGCAATGTTACTACTTTGATGTTACATACAACGCATGTATACATGAAGAATCGAATGATTACAAGCATAAATATATGCTACTATCACTACAAAGAGAGTTACGCAGTCCTGCGTCACCTATATATGCGGTCGTGTCTTGTACACAACCCCTCTGATTTTTTCAATATTCCTCTTTCTGATCTTCTCTTAACCGATATTCTTTCCCTCTATCCTTCTTTTCCTGATCTTTCTTTTTACGATCTTCTTTTGTCCGATTGTTATTTTTCTAATATTTCTTTTTCCGTTCTTCTTTTTGCGATCTTCCATTTTCCAACCTGTCTTTTTGCTATCTTGGTTTCTGCGATCTTTCTTTTTCCTTCTTTTTTCTCATTCTTTCCGATCTTCATTTTGCTTTCTTACTTTTTCTTATCTTTCTTTTTTCTACCTATTTCCTTTATTATACTCTCTTTTTCATTCATGCACTTTCCGGTTACATTTACTTTTTTTCGTTCGAATACTTGTTTTAAATTTGACAAATGGTGATTGACTGAGAATCCTTTTACTGCGATGTCGTCAAGGTAGATATTTAAATGCTGATTCAGGCGTTAGTCCTGCCATTGCGATAGTCATCTTTCGTTGAAAGTTGTTTGGACTGATATTTAATTTAAAAGGCAATCGAGTAAATTGATAATGGCCGCTTTTGGTAGAAAATGCTGAAATTTTCTAGATTCCATATCAAGGGATATTTGATGAAATCCAGACATCAAATCTCATGTGGGGCCATTCATAAAGTACGTTACGCTTATAGGGGGGATGGGGGGTTGACCAAATCGTGACGATTTGTGACGTAGGGGGGAGGGGGGGATGAAGTTGTGTGACGTCATATGAAAAAATTCAAATGGAAAATTAATTCGGTGCCCCTTAAGGTCCCTTCAAGCTTTCATTTTAAGATATAACTACTGAAGGCTTCTACAAAATAAACGAACTGATGCATTTTAATACAAATAGTTAAATTTTTTGAATGATAATTTCTTATTTTCAATATATATTTGTGAATAGGACTCATTTTATTCTTCTCGTATGAACTCTCCCTTAAAGCTTTACTGTACACCACTAAGGAGCTCTTTGAGTACCGTCTTACCTAAAAAATTTTTGCCACCGTCAATGTCAATCACACAAACTCCTGAGGCGCTACGAGGTGCTAACAGAAACCAAGAGCAATAGTTCTCCTCATTATTCGTGCTGAACTCAATCGATGAAGTTCCACGGCTGGTTTTAAGGTTCTTTCGTATAACCTATTCTGTCCCTCACTCAAATACTTGCGGACTATATTTCGCATCTCAGGTAACGTCGAATGATCGCAAAAATAGACAAAATGGCAAAAACCGTCAGAAAAGTTCTTCCAAGGCGTGTTGCTGCAAGACGGCAGCAGGAAGTTCTCATTCTTCCAAATGGATCAGACGAAGTTGAATGGATGGATGAAAATGGCGTGGATATGCGCGATATATTAATCGACTGTTCAGCAACTACTGAAGCGTATCCAATCGGAGCAATCGGAGATCATCTTCAAAATCCGTGGATCGATGACGTATGCTCGAAAATTTTAATTTTTTTATTTGTTGAAGTTCATTTTTGTTATTTAATAGATTGATTGCATTGCATTGATTTTTTTTTGTTGTGAAGGGGGGGGGGGGGTGTTTCCGTAACGTGACGTACTTTTTCTTGGGGCTCATGAAACTGTGATAAAATGTGACAAGGGGAGAAGGGCTTGATTTTGGGCAAAATTTGCGAGACGTACTAAATGGATGTCGCCTGTTGTGAAAAATTTCGCTCTGCGTAGTTGGTCTAAAATATCATCTATGCGTGGTAAAGGAAATTTGTCTGCTAAAATCTTTTGGTTTAGTTGTCTGAAATCTACAACTAAACGCCATTGTGATTCAAACTTTGAACAGCTTCAAACTGCTTTTTAGACAGTTTCGCACTGCGAGTTTTGATCACCGTATACTATGCTGCTACTGACAGGGATTCTGGCCATTCTATTTTAGCTTGAACTGCTTCAAGTAACTTGCAGTTCCAGGCTTCTTCCTCAGTTTATCCGTCACAATCGTTCAATATTCCTTTAACGGCCTTAGCTCCGGGATATCGAACGGATTCCACTCCTTCTGATGAATTGCTTGGTTCATGGTTCTAGCAATTACGAAAGCGTCAATTTTTAGTCCACAGCTGTAGATTACTTTCCAAATGAGAAACTATTGCCGGAACTTCAGCCTCTTTTTATTTGTCAACCTTTCAGGGAACTTTACCGATCTAAAAGAGCAAAATCTGGGGCTTGAACGTTCTAAGACTTGGCCCTTCTTTATCGACAGACTTCGCAGCCGGCTATAGGTTTCACCGTTCACCGTTTGTTCGTCCGTGTATACTCTATCTATCAGATACTCCGCTGTAACTATCTTTCTAATTAACATGCATTATTTATAAATGATTGTTTCATCCTCCATTTGCTTAGCTCAAGTTGCATAGCAAATCCGTTACACAGTGTCTCAAAAACGAGTTTGTAACTTTGCATCACCACTTGCAGAGTCTACCACCGTCACCGCACGAACTGAGCCCGCAACCACTACCGCATGCTCAGCAAAATGAACTTCCACAGATCATGCCACCTCATCCGGACGCAAACATGTCCTATTTGGACCGTGCCATTCATCAAATCATACAAACTGCTGCCGCCAAGACCAACTTCAGCACCGCTCGTCCGCTCGATCAGCACAAGTATCGTGCGATGAGCGATCTAAGTCGCATCGATAATCTAACGCCAACTCATGTGACCCTGAACGATCTACTGACGCAACGGCAAGCGGTGAATAAGGGCCAAACTGCTACTTTGCCATTAGATTGATCTAATCATTATTCTATTGACGAATTTTTCAGCCAACCAACACCATGGGCGATCATTCGGAGGATGCTGCACGGTTGATGGAATCTATGAATATAGATGAGTCGAACAGTTCCGCAGGTACAGAACTAAAAAATCTCCTAAAGGTAAGTGGCAGGTTTTGCACATTTAACCATTGAACTAGACGCTAGATTACATTTCAGGAAGCAGAACACTACAAGTTCACGGCTGAAGAGCTGCAGGCAGCTCTTGAACATTGTAAGGAAAAGCATCCGGTGCAATGGCTTCGTGAAAACTGGTCGAAACTGATCGACACGGTACAGACCCTGGCTACTAAGTATGGTCACGAAAAAAGGGAAAATACGATTGGTACAATATCCACGGTGGAGGCTCGTGAGGCTCTGCGCAAGCACAAGGGTAACATTTGGCATGCCATCACAGAATGTATCGAGCAGCGCCAAAGAAAGTATAGTGAAATTGCCTCGAAAGGTAACTATACTAGAGAAGATATTGTGACCAGTCTGACGGCGCATCATGGAAACCTAGAACTGGCAATGTTGGAACTGAGTAAAACACAGCTAAAACCCTTTCTGATGCGCATCTGGGGTCCATCGAATGGTGCCGAAAACGATTCCGGTAACATACTTCTGCATCAGGCGCTAAGAGAGGATCGGAGTGGAATCAGTAAGAGAACTCGCAAACACTAACCAAAACCCATAATAATTCAAAACTCTTTTCTCTCCTTCTCAACCAACCGGGTATCCTAACATTGCTATCCCTGGTCACATACCGATCGACCTCTTCCAGGCAACGAAATTCAGGAGTTTATCAGTGTGCACGTTGAAAAGGAATTACTTTCCGAAGGTTCAACCAATTCTACCAATGGTTTTGAAGCGATGATGAGTTCGGCAAACGAGAAGGTCGAAAAATCTCAGGAAAATGTTAACCCAGGTTCAATCCCTAATGGGAAACACGAACAATGTGACGGCATATCGGAGACTACTAACCACGTTGTAACTAACGGCAACGAACAACATCCGGCAGAAGAGGACTCTATTCCGTCAAATACAGCGATTCTGAAGGATATTGAAAAATTGATCGACCAAATGGAAAAGAATCAGGCCAACCAAAATGAAGCCGTACTGAAGAACATTCAACAATTGTTGTCCAAATTGGTTGACCGCAACGATTCGCGTCCGTCATCGCAAGCCTCGGTACGTTCAGATTCATGTGAGCGAATTGTTGTGAAAAGTCCAATTCCGTTACCACGTTCCATTGAATCGTCCGTTGATGAGACCAAGCCTATCTACGAAGACATTCGAAAGTTTATGACAGAAAACATTCAGGAAATTCTTCCAAGTCTCGTCGGTCAGGTGCAACAGGAACTCAGCTCTGTTACCTTCAAAGCCGATCGAACATTGGAAGAAGACATCAAAGAGACGCTGCTGAATGCACGGTACTCGGACGAGGACTACAAAAACATTCATAATTTCCCATTCAAACGAACCATCGAACCATCACACGACTTTCCGAATGCGACCGAAAACAAAGCATCGATAAAATTCCCGACCATACAGGAGGAAGAGAGCGAGTACGCTAATATTCAGAATTTCCTCAAACGAGCAATACGGAATGAACGATTGACTTGCGAGTTCGAGCAATACCGAACGCAAAACTATAGGTTTGACAGCAGCTCCGACGAAGCTAGGATGACCGCTGAGTCTACTGACTATTACGATATTGTGACGGTGAATCAGAAGATCCAACAGCTATTAAGCAAACGTGAGAGCAGCGTTGAGTCAGAAGCTGAATCGATCGACTCTCAGCGTGAATTACGAAAGTTGGAAGCAACATCGGATCAAAGTTCTGCCGAAGAAGAGATCTATGCTAATGCACCCGCAATAAGCGAACATTTATCGAAAGGTGAATCTGTCAAACCGTCATTGGATGATCAAACTAGTGATAAAGATTCAAAGCTGGAACAAACTGTATCGGAAAATAATGTCGAAACACAAGCTGTCCCTACCATACACGTAGATTACGTGGAAGACACGCTACACGGTGTTGAAGATAGGAAAACAAGCGAACACGAAAATGAAACGTCACCCGTACCCACTGCTGAGACTAAAGAAGTGGAAGACGTTGTCGAAAAACTTACAAAAATCGAGCAGGAGCTCACAACGTCACCCGATAAACGCGTCAGTGATGTTGAAGAAGTAAGAAACATTATCGAAAAACTAGAAAAGATCAAGCACATACTCGGCATGTCACCGGAAACTGACACCAAACCAATTGGTCATATCGTAGAAGTTGCTGTCGGAAAGATCGAGCCAAGCGAAAATGAGCTCGAGCTTGCACCGCAAAAATCCGTCGAAACCATTGATCGCACTGTTGCTGAGCAGCTGGACAAAAACGAGCATGAGCTTGATGAAACGTCACCTAACGAACCCGTCATTTCCATTGATCATATTGAAGAAGTTAGACAAATTGTCGGGAATATAGAAAAAACCGAAACAGAGCTAGAAACGTCATCCGATAAGCTCACTATTGTCGCTCCCGTTGATCATGTCGCAGAAGTGAGGCATATTGTCGAAAAGATGAGAGAAGACGAACGTGACTCTCACATTGAGCTGGTTGAAGAAGTGAAACATGTTGTCGAGTCCCAGCATGAGTTTCCGACGTCTTCGGACAAGCCAGTCTCACATGTCAACCATGTTGAAGAAGTGGAACATGTTGTCGAAACTGAGCATGAGCCTCCTACGTCCTCGGACAAGCCGGAAACACATATGAATCATATTGAGTTAGAGGAAATTGAGCATAAACCTCAGCCTTCCTCGGACGAGCAAGTCACACATATCAATCATGTTGAAGAAGTGAGACATGTTGTTGAAAAGTTAGAGAACATTGAGCATGAGCTTCATACGGCGGCAGACAACCCAATCACACCTGTTAATCACATCGAAGAAGTAAGACATGTCGTTGAAAAGCTAGAGAGAATCGAGCACGAACTTGAAGCACAACCTAACGAGTCTGGTACAACCATTGATCACGTACAGGAAAGAAAAGACATTGTAAATAATGTTGAAAGTCTCGAACTGGCGCGCATTGATCACGTGGATCAGCTGAAGCACGTTATCGAAAACATCGAAGAAATCGAACATCAACTTGACAGGCCGCTCGATGATCCGGAAACCCACCAGCTCACATTGGGTCCTTCCGTTGAAGAACACTCAGTTGCTGTTCAAGATAAGATAGGGGAAACTCCTTCCAATCGTATTCCAGTTAACGAGCGTTCCGCGAACAGTATTCGCGATATTTCTGTTAATGATGCAGGAGAAACGACCACCGGTCTTCCTCCATCGAACACTGAAGTTTCTACAACCTCCGAACAACCCGCCGATTTAGTCGATAGCCAAGATCCGGTTCCTTCGAGTAGTGAAGTCACTGATCCTCCCACTCAAATTGCCATCCCCACCACTGATCCAGTCAATAATACTCCGTCCCCGTCAAATGACCCTGCCTCCCCACATGTTCCGCAAGGTTCTAGCGCTTTGCCACAAGCGAATCAAGACCCACCAAAAGACGGTACGATCGCTCCTCAGCCGTCCAGACCATCAAACAACCTGTCCGATTTGGTACTAGACACCAAACGGTTGATACAGCAAATGAAAGATGAAATCGCCTCCGATATGGCAACGATGCAAGATGAGGACGAAATCTACGACGGCGAGTACTACGAAGAGGATGAATATGAGGAATGGAGCGACGAGAATATTGATGAGTGGGAATCGAATGAGGAGTACGACGTTGATGAGAACGGAGACTTCTACGAGTACGAGGATGAAGATGACGACGGTTCAGTAATGTTCAGTGAGATTGCTCCAGAGGATGTTCATCATCCGGAAACTGAGGAGCCACTAGAGCTCATTGAAGATGGAGAGATCTTCGTAGGAAAACCATACCTACCAACGCTTAGTTTAGCGCTGGTTAGGGAAATTGAACGGAACAGTGCCTCGGAGGTCAGTGACCTACCGCTGGACAGTGACTTTAACGATGCGCTTAGCGTTATCGAACAATCGGTAGGAGAAGTTTCTGACATCCTTGACTTGGCGGTAAGAGGATTGGAAGAGAATAATCATTCGGAGTTTGAGGAAATGTCCGAAGCGGAAACTGTGCACAACAGTCCGGAGGTTAGTGAGCTCAGTGAGGTGACGTTGGTAGCCGATGATGTAAATGAATCTACCGAGGCAACCTTGGTGGCCGAAGAAAACCGAAACTTCAACACCATGAAACATGTGCAATCTTTACTGAATGCCAAAACAGTTATTGGACAATTTATCAAATCTTCACAGATGGTTGAACACACAGAATTGCAACCGGAACCGAGCGAGCTGCGCGAAGCAACTGAGGAAGGAATCGTACAACCGGTTGAACTTCTTACGCAACACGTAGTTCAAGATGAAGTTCTTACTGTTGGCACATCGAGAGATGTGGATACCGAAACAGAAAAAACAACACACGTGCTGGATGCGACTATTGAAATGTTGACCTCAGTAGCACGGGATCTTAGTGAACAACTGCGACAAGTCTCATCAGTTTCCGAAGAAAACGACGCTGTTCCAGACACTGTAGAAGAAACGACCATTCCAGAGTACGCCACTGTAATTAAAACCAAAACTACCGGTGGTTTACAGATTGTCGCTGCTGATCAAAAAAACATCCAGGAAAGTACCAGTCCAACGAAAGCAGATGACGCTACTCTTCAAAAAGAATCCAATGAGACTGGCAGAGCTGAGCATTATGTAGCTGAAGGTTACAGTAATACAGATATCAATCAACCACATTCCTATGTTATCCCAGCACACATCACAAGATCAAACGAAGAAACGAATGTTGAAAGTGGAGCACAAGTTGACTTAACAACAAATCATGAATTTACGGTGGAAAAAGTGACCGACGTTATATCAGATTCTACAAAACGTTTATCTACGAGCGAATCGGAGCGAGCTAACGTACCCTTATCGGATGATCATTTTGTAGCTATTGGAATTGAAAATCTGTTATCACAATCACAAACCATAAATGCAGGAGCAATTAATGATGCACAAGCTAATGAAATAATTCATATGTCTGAAATCAAGCAGCACAACAGTACCAATGAGGACGGGGAGAGATCTTTCCAGGAAGACGGGCCTTCCAGACCGACGCAAATACTAGCGTCGAAAGGAGTCAGTGAACAACCGATTGTTGCGAATGCTGAGGAAACCAACGTTTTAGAAATACCTATCATCAACACTCAAACATTGCCGAATAAAATATTTGCTTCTAATTCAACATGCACATCAGATATTAGAAACATTGGCGATCAACCTGTTGGTGAAACAATGACAGTCACTGCAAATAATGAAGTTCTCTTGTCATCTGAAAATTCCACAAGTTCAGATCCAGCAAAGCTTACTAACTTTGATTCAAATCACGCAAAAACACAAACTACCACTATAGAAGCGAATTCAGCAGTGGATAGTGCAAATCTAACCCAAACCAATAAGCCTTCAGTTGATGAAAACCATGCTGTTGATACTATTGTCAGTTCTGCCGACCAAAATGGACTAACTCATCCCATCGCTAACGGAGAAACGTCACGAAATATTCTCCAATCATCTGAATCACGAGAGCCATCCGAAGAACCATCAAGCTTCATAGAAATTCAACCTTCGGAAGTGATCATTCATTCTCCAGCTTCAAATGTGCCACTAAACCCTTCACCACCACCGGTAGAACTGGTATCTAACATCTACGAAAACATTGAAATAATTTCACCCAAACAAGAAGAGCCACCACCTAAATCGAGCAAACTTTCCCTAAAAATACCCACCTCAAAGAGCAATCAAAACAAGAAAACACCAACTCCACCCACTACCCCACAGTCGCCCTCCGGCGCAAAAACAACTAAAATCACCAAAACCAAGCCAAAAGTCACAGCCTCCACTACCAACACCACCACTACAGACACGAAGAAAAAAACGTCCACCGCATCCGATTCCTCTAGCCGTAGAAACTCTCTCCGCAAAAGCTCGGTCGGCGGTCCGTTCGGTCCGGTACTGACTAACACCGTCAAGAACATGCAGAAGGAGTTCCTCAGCAAGACGAACAAAGACTCATCCAAGTCCGCCATCAGCAGTAGTGCATCGAAACCAAAGCCATCCAAACTGGTACAACCGAAGGCATTCATTAATAATAAGCTTACCAAACCCGTTGCATCCACTCAGCCGGCGAACGGTGAAGCAGGCAGCAATAAGATTACCGAACCGGGATCGTCACGCTCAACGCCGGGCCCTGCATCGGGCAAGGACACCCCAATCGGATCTCGGGAAGGTTCGGTCACTTCCGAACAACGGCGTAAACTCCGCAAAAAGTACATGGAGACCTGTTTCAGTGATGACTACATCACTTCGGACGATGACGAGAACCTGACAACCGTTACGGATACCGAGAGCCGAACCATTATTCGTTCTTTGGTGAAACCATACGAACCCAGTGAGGAACCGTTGGAAGTAAGTAACGACTAGCAACTAAAAGCCAGTCGTTTATTGTCCATGCTTTTTTTTTATCAACAGGTTCAAGCCCGTCGAATCCTGGACGCAGGTCATGTTCAATCCTATCAGCAAGCTGAACTGGCAGTTCGGCTGATTGAAATGCGCTACGCGCATGACAACGCCATCTGGGCGGCAACTCAGTGCCACACTATTGAGGAAGCTAAGGATCTCCTCCAGAAGGAATGTGAACTTTGTCTCGGTGTCTACCCGATGAACGAAATCGTTTCCATGCTCAAATGCACCCACTCGTGCTGCTTAGACTGCGCTAAAGTTTACTTTACCGAAGAGATCATGCATCGTTCGATCACCAACTGCAACTGTCCGTACTGCAAGGAACCCGATCTTAACAACGCTGACGTAACGGAAGACGACGTGCTGGAATATTTCTCCAATCTGGATATTCTACTCAAAAACATCGTAGACGAAGAAGTGCACGACCTGTTCCAGCGCAAGCTGCGTGATCGTACACTGATGCAAGATCCTAACTTCAAATGGTGCGTTGACTGTTCTTCCGGATTCTTCTCTCGGCCCCGCCAGAAGCGTCTCATCTGTCCTGATTGCGGGTCGATCACGTGTGCCTCCTGTCGCAAGCCGGTAAGTTCGCACTTTTGCATTTCATTACAAACTCCCGAATTTCATTCTAACGTTGCAGTGGGAGCCCCAGCATGAGGGCATCTCGTGCGAAAAGTTCGCTGCCTGGAAAGAAGCCAACGATCCGGAATTCCAAGCGCAAGGTGTGGCTCGTCACCTGCAAGCTCACGGTATCAGCTGTCCGAACTGCCACTTCAAGTATTCGCTATCCCGTGGGGGCTGTATGCATTTCACCTGTATACAATGCAAATTCGAGTTTTGCTTCGGTTGTAACAAACCGTTCATGATGGGCGCAAAGTGTGACGTTTCCCCGTACTGCGCCAAACTGGGACTGCACGCTCATCATCCTAGAAATTGTTTGTTTTATCTTAGGGATAAGGACCCACGGGAATTGCAAAGCCTGCTAACGGTACGTCGTCAATCCGTGAATCAATTCATTTCTTTTCATTATAAACTACCATTCTTGCAGATGCACAACGTAACCTACGATACGGAACCATCGGAAGTTCTAAAACGGGAGTTCATGCAGAATGCAAGCGCACTGATGAGGTGTCCGATTCCTCTACAAAAAGAAACTCCGGCCGGTTTGATGGATACGATCTGTAACGGTGACGTTCCGGACGGTCACGCTGGCTTGTGCAGGTAAGTCACTCGTTTGTCGATTAGCTTCCTTTTTGGTACGGTTCTATAGATTCCGTCTGGACGGCGTCTGGTGATGACGTTACGCGATGCGAGTTGATGCAGGAGGGATGGGTTTACAAATATACCTGCCAATCATTGGGAGGAATGTGCTAGTTGGGCCATAAATATCTAAGAACCAGGAAATGCAAAACTAAGGAGATTGCAATTTATTGAATTGAATTTTGTTTATTATTTGGAATATTCACGCAAACCGTACCTAATTATTATTTCGGACAGCGAAATACTGATACACATCTCCATGTCATTTAAAATTGGAAACAGATCAAAACCGTGGGTTTTTACGACTGACCGCGAAAGTTGTAATTGACGTCATAACCATCTCTGCCTTTTCGCGCAGTCTTAAATATCCAGAAGTCGCTACAACATCACTAGGTCTAGGGTTGTTCAAATAACTCGAAACGTCAGCTGCTCGAACACCCTGCATCGTCATCCAATGGATACAAAATTGTTGGTCTTTAATTGTTCATCCAGTATTCTCGCTACATGTCGAACCCGTTTTGGTATATACGCAAATTCGTATAGCTAATACAGTCGGTGGTTCACGCACCTGCTCCATACTCAGCCTAGCAACCTGCCACCCAAACCTAATTACAGGTTCCAATGCTCAAAACTCAATAGATCACTCGCGTCAAAAGCTCAATGATCAATATGACTTCTTTCAGTGTCTATTCTTGATCTTCCACAGGAAATGGAAGGCTATACAGACTTATTTTTGCTCATATTAAGCCCTAAAGAGGCTGAGTAATCTGCTTCTCATGGAAACCCAGTACTTTCGTTTTCTGTTCAATCATTGGCATTACCCTCGAATGATCGACTGAAGTTTTTGGAACGTCTTAGTAGAATACGAAACCTGGAATTGAATAGAAAGAAAATTTATCCCATTTAATTCTACTATGTATATTTATTCTTGACAAATACCTATTCCGCCCACGACTTGCAGGGTTCCTCAGTGTCTTTTTTGCGTGTCTGTTCGAAAACAGACACTGAGAAAGCCTGCAAATTCTAGGCGAAATACGTATCTGACAAGAATAAATATACGTAGTAGAATTAAATTGGATAAGTTTCCTTTTTATTCAATTGCAGGCCCCGAATGATGCCAAATACTGTTTTCTCTTACGATGAAATAAGATTAAGAAGTGATGCCCAAGCTACAGCCCGCGCAAACAGCTCTTCCGGAATGATTCGTGCGGCCCTCGGACTGATTTAGGGGATGGTGGACTTTTAATTTATAATTTTGATGCCTCAAGGGTCATCCAGTTTAATTATGATACCTCGTGCTTGTTGTGAATTTGAATGCCCTCCTCTATAAATGTTATGCTGAGCCCTAGAAAATAGTTGTTGGCGCCGTATATTTTACATTTAGTTATGCACAGTAAGGTAGTACAATGTGGAAGGCTGTGGTGGACCGGGCACGTGGCCAGAATGCCCGACGAAAGAATTGCCAAAACTAGTTTCAGCAGAGAAGCAGGAAGAGGCCGTAGACTCCGAGACAGACCCCGCACCCGATGGATGTGCGCTGTCGAGGACGTCGCACGATCAGCTGGTGTTGGAAGGGATTTTGGAGATAAAAATAAGAAAAACAAAGTCTCTACGGAATATTGCGAAACAGTTGCGACCAGTGTTGCGAAGCTCACACTCGTGTACTTTTTTTTATTAGATTATAGTAACTTTAACGCTTTTAGGTCATTCGTGACTTCTGCGGGGTTGGGATTTGAACCCGGGTCCTCGGCGTGAGAGGTGTGAATGCTTACCAATACACCGGGACTGACCCCTATTCGTCTACTTGACATCATTAAACAAGCAGCACTGATGATGGTTTTGCCAGAATTTGCAGTTTACTTAAAATGTAAGCTAACGCTTCTGTTTAAATTCTTCATCGAGTGAGCTGTCACAAGAGAACTCAATTAATTTTATTAAATTTTTTTCTCTAGGTATGTCCGATTTACTTCTATCAATACTTCCGAATCCCTTTTTCTATTTGGCACTGGTGATATCGTCGATGAATCGCGTGTAGTCGCCACGCCAAGCCCGAATGATGCTGTTTCAAGTAGTCAACCATATTGATCTCGCCCCGCAGAAGTCACGAATGACCCAAGCTGTTAAAGTGACTATAATCAAACAAAAAGAAGTTTCAGAAGTCGCAAGTCGCTTCCGACCTGGTCGAGCCATCTTGCACGTTGTGCCCAACTGTTCCTGATGCCGGTGGGGTTGTAGAAGAGAACTGTTTATGTGGCACTGTCCTCCGGCATCCTTACGACCGAGGGGATGCGCTGTGCTATCCCTCGCTATGTATTTGACAGAGGATAACATCGCGCTTCCAAAACTGTCAACGCTTCCAAAAGTGTCAAATTTCAATGGCAGTAACATAGCGAGAAAAAAAAGAAAAAAGCAAAACATCGATTTTCATTGTTCGATGTTGTACTCGCTGCTCTCGTTAATGGCGCATTCCCTTGCTTACGACGTGTCTGGCCCACTGTAGCCTACCGACTTTCGCCAGATGGGAATCGCTCCAAGCAATGCCTGTAGCTGTAATTCATACGCCTCCGCCACCCTCCGCTTTTAGTTTGTACTCCACCAAATATCGTTCGCTGCTCCTTTCCCTCGAACACGACAAGGGCATATACGTTCTTCGCGAGTAGTGTCATAGTTTCAAGACCATAAAGAACGGCGGGTCTAATAAAGATTTTGTACATTGTCAGCTTTGTACGAAGGTGTATGTTCCTTGTTCGTAGCGTTTGGTGAAAGGCACAGGGTGTTGTCCGCGGTCAGCAGGGATCCCAAATAAATGAATCATCTACCACTTTCAGTTCGTCGCCGTCAACGGTTACCATCCGTGAGAAGCGCCCTTTTGTCTTCTTTGAGCCTTCTTCTTTCATTTATTGGGTCTTCGACGCATTTATTTTTAGCCCTTCTAACGCTTCCGCTTTCAGTCTGGCGTAGATTGCTTCCACCGTCGCAAAATTCCTGGCTATGATATCGTCAGCGAAGCCTGGGAGTTGATTACCTTAGGTGAAAACCGTGCCTCTCGTCTCGATGCTCGCTCGTCGGATCACCTCCCAAAGCGCGATGTTGTACAGCATGCAGGATAAGCCGTTATTGAAGTCAATAAAGATGTAATGCGTGGGTACGTTGTACTCCTGACATTTCTGCAAGATCTGTCGGATAGTAAACATGCGGTTCATAGTGGCGAGCGTCCCCATGAAGCCCGCCTGGTAGTTCCTTATGAAACCTTGTGCTATCCGTAACAACCACTGCAACAGGACCTCGAAATTTTAATTAAATCAAATCATTCGTAGGATGGTTGTATTCGAAGATTTACTCTTTCTCTTTCTAGTAATACCGTCGCCTCGTAGGCGACGTTTACCAACGTTATGCTCCGATAGTTGCAGCAGTTACTTACTATCGTTCATGGGCACTCCTAGGTTAACTTCCTTTCCGCCTCCTTCTGCAGCTTCACCATTGAGGTATTAATTGTAAAATTGCTTCGACCTGTCGACCACCTAGTGTGCGTTAGTAATTAGATTCTCTCCTACACATGTCAGGTTTCGGTATGTAGCCCTTGCAAGTTTAGTTCACCTTCTCGAAAAATTTTTGCGTGTCATTAGCTCGGTTGTTCTAATTATTGACGATCTTTGTCCTCTTTCTGGTACTTTTTACTTCTCAGAATCGTGGTTAGCTGGTTCCTGGTTCGTCGGTATTTGGTCAAGTTCTGGTTAATGGCAAAGCTCACATAATTTTTCCAAGCCTTTTTTCCTCTTCATCGCTTGTTGGCATTCCCCATCAAACCAACCATTTCGTATACTCTCGGGCTCTTCACCTAGTGCGAATGAAGCCTCTTGTCTAAAGGCAAACTAGAACTAGTCTTCGCAGCGAGATTGATTGAAAAGTAGTAAAAAGCATAAAAGCAAAAAAGGGTGAAAATACCGACCCTTACTTACTTTACTTTAATGGCAACGGTCCGTTACCGATCCTGCGCCGAACGAATTATGGTCTTCCAGTACCGTCGGCCCTGGGCTGCCGTTCTCCAATCCCCACGAACACCAACTGAACGTGCATCGTCTTTGACAGCACCACCGGGTGCGGGGTCTGCCTCGGAGTCTACGGCCTTTTCCTGGTTCTCTGCTGAAAATAGTTTTGACTACTCTTTCTTCGGACATTCTGTCCACGTGTCCAGCCCACCGCAGCCTGCCACATTGCACTATCTTCACTATGTCAGCATATTTGTATACTTGATACAGCTCATGATTGATGCGTCTACGCCACACTCCATTTTCCATTTTGCCACCAAGTATATTTACGCTCAAAAACCCCAAGCACTCATCGATCAGCTTCCTTTAAAGTCCATTATTTGTGTGCGTAAAGGGTCACCGTGAGGATTAGTGCAAGGTGAGTTAAAATAGGTGATCTAGTTTTCACAGTTTGTAGAACAGAAGTGCGCAGAACGATTGGTTAGCAACCATCGACGTTGTTAAAACATTCAACAGTTTCCGCTTTGAAAATTTCGGTGATCGTCAAGGGTAACCCAGCGGGGGTAAAAAACAAATTTGAACATCAGAAAACCTCTCTTGACTAACCTTGGATTAGTGTTCTGTAGAGCGTTAGTTTTGTGCGAATTTGCAAACTACGGGACTTCAGCTGGCTATGTAATCCGTAGAAAGCCCGATTCGCGGCTGCAACTCGTCGTTTCACTTCGCGGCTTACATCGTTGTCACATGTCACGAGTGTACCAAAGTATATAAATTCCTCCACTACTTCATATCGTTCCCCATCTAACTCCACCTCGGCACCAACACCACTTGGGCTCCCACGTTCCCTGCCAGCAACCATGTACTTCGTTTTGGTGGTGTTAATGGTAAGTTCCAATCTCGCCGCTTCCCTTTCAAAAGGCCTGAAGGCCTCTTCCACTGCTCTACGGTTGATTCCGATGATATCGACGTCATCCGCAAAACCAAGAAGCATATGAGATTTCGTGATGATAGTTCCATTCCTTTCCACGTTTGCCTTTGTAATGCACCTTCCAAGGAAATGTTGAATAGCAGGTTAGAGAGTGCATCCCCTTGCTTCAGTCCATCCAACGTCACGAAAGCAGCTGAGGTCTCACCCGCTATTCTAACGCATGATTTGGATCCATCCAGCGTCGCACGAATCAGCGTAACTAGTTTCGTCGGAAAACCATGTTCTAGCATTATCTGCCACAGCTCATTTCGTTTAACTGAATCATACGCCGCTTCAAAGTCCACAAACAGATGGTGTGTCTGCAAGTTGTACTCCCGGAACTTGTCTAGCAACTGACGCAGGGTAAACATCCGATCCGGCGTGGAGCGACCCTCACGAAAACCAGCTTGGTACTCGCCGACGAAGGACTCCGCTAACGGTCTCAGTCTGCAGAACAGGATACGGGAAAGCACCTTGTAGGCAGAATTGAGCAATGTAATTCCTCGATAGTTTTTACACTCCAGTCGATGTCGCTTTTTGAAAATTTGGCAAATGAGGCCATCCAACCACTCCTCCGGCATTTGTTCTTCCTCCCCGATCCAGACAATGATCCGGTGGATTGCTTCGTACAGCCGCTCGCTCCCCGCTTTCATAAGCTCAGCCGAATTACCGTCCTTCCCAGCAGCCTTACCGTTTTTCATCTCGCTGATTGCCTTTCCTCCTCCTGTGTTGGTGGCTCCACAGTTTCACCATCACTTACAATTCCTATCCTGTCCCTGCTGATTTTCGCGTTTACCGCCACCGCCATTTTGTCAGGTTGCCAAGCACTATCACTTTAGGCATGGATCCGACCCTTAGTCATGGATAATACGCTGTTCGCTCGCTGTATAGCGATACTGCCAAAAGAACGTAGTGCGGAATACAGAAAAAATCATCGGGACGATATTGAAACTTACGGGGGACATGCGCACCATTGCTGTGTTCCATCGTACTAAGATGCTGCGGATAATATTTGACGGAGATCAAACTGAAAGCGAAGAGTGACGGAGGTGTATGAGTCACGAGCTAGAGGCGCTGCTCGAAGAAATTCTTATCGTACTTCTGGTGAAAGTCGGTAGGTTACACTGGGCCGGGCCCGTCGTGAGGATGCCGCCTAGTGAGCTTAGATGCTGGTTTAACAAGCCAGTCGAATCTCGGCTAGGCGGTGCTTGCTAGATACAGTCAGTAAGATCGTTGCACTGGCCCCGTAATTTTTCTGTACTCTAACAGCCGACTGCGAAGTCTGTCGATAATGAAGGGTAATGTCTAAAGGCAGTATAAACCCAAGGCTTTGCTTTTTACGACTTTTGAGATGCCTGCAATATTGACAATGAGTTGCCCAAGATCGAGTTGAATGGACGACTGCAAGATGCCTGCTTGAAACAGTACGAGCTTCCCGGCCCGGTTGACGATGACGCATAGATGCAATATTGATATTGAATGATATTGAATTTTATATATGGTTTAAAAAATCCAGTCATTTCATATTATTATTACGAAATTAAGAGAACAAATGCATTCTCCATTACATTCAAAATTGCAAACAGAACCGTACTTAAATTATTTATTTTACTTTTATTCATCCTTTTTAATTGAATCTCAAATTTTAGAAATTGAAACTGAGTTTTGTTTTATTTTCTATCGGTTTTGACTTTATATGTTCATTTGAATGTTATTTCATCTTTCTTTTTAATATGTTTTTTACGTTTTTGTCAATTGTTTTTTTCCCCTATAATTTATATTAGTTTGCATTAATTTCTGTCGGTTTAACCTATAGGTATTACTAAATTTCATGTCATGAATGTCTTGCTTTTGTTTATCTTTTATTTTGAGGCCATAGCAGTGCACCCTCAGTTCCACCGCACAGTACTGTTGATAGGCTGATTACTGTTCAGAATTAATTCATAATTTATTGATTTTCGTAAATAATTAATTATTTGTAAGATATTTTATTGCAAACTATGTATGCTGGGCATTTTATTTCAATATACCAATAACATCCCACAGAACAGACCAGCAAGGATTGATTTATCCAGTTGTCGCATGTAACTACATATCGGCAAGGCCAACAACCGTAAATGTACCACGAACGTTCTCGTATCGCCAACATGCGTCTCATTCTGATCGATGTTCTGTGTTTTGTTACGCATATATTTTCTAGCGCCCACTACATAGAATATTTAAGCTTGCTGACGAAGAATAACAACGTCGATCCCATCGGCCTGCTGAGCGTCGACGATCTTGAGTCGCTCGTACGGCGGGCCAACAAGCGCATGCCACCGAGACCGTTTGGAGTCGTGGACGGAATCTATCGCGACTACTTAGCGCAGGTGAGGACGGGCTCGAGCTCATGCGCCACTAAGAGTGCGTTTTTTTTCTTTTTCACTTACCTCTTCCAGAACGCATTACGTTGAATATTTGGTAGGCGCGGTATCCAAGGCACAAATCGATCCTCTGCCAATCCTGGACCTAACAGATTGCGTCCAGGAATTGCGCAGGCGGGGAATGCCACTACCGGAACGCGGTCCCTGGGATACCGACGAAATCTACCGCGAAATGTGCCAAAAGGTGAGACCCATTGACAAAACTAACACGACAGTCCGAACTAAGCTTCGCTTTATTCTGCGTAACAAACGGATGCGCTCTGCGTGAAGGAGTTGCAATGGTGGGGGGTTTTCAGTTTTAAAACTAATCCCGTTAATTTTTTTGGTTTATCCTAACTTATTATTGATAAAGTTTTTAAACATAATTAACGTAGTAAGTAGTCGCTCTCTTTTTCTGGATCCGAGGCAGACAATCCGACAAGTAAGTCGAATGCTGACAATCGTCGTTTGGTATAACACGCACTCCTATCCCATGATTACTTCCAATGTGTTTTATCTCTTTTCAGATCGTCAAGGAGCAAATTCCACTTAACTAGATTCCTGCTGGAGAGAAAATTGATGTCCACACAGAAACTTCATCGTTATTCTTTAGAACGGATCGATCGCAAAAATCAAGCAGTCGTCTCATTTATATCATAACATAGACTTTTTAAATAATCAACCACTAATTTTCGTAGCATCCAAAATTTTACACGTTGAAGTAAGGGTTCTGGTACACTCTCTTTCTACTATATATTTTTTTCTCAATCCTTGGCTTAGTAATTCGTCGAGATTATAAATCGAAGCCAGAATAAATTTAGGTGATTCTCAGATTTAAATAAGTGTGGATCAAAAACAATCTTTTTTATTTTAATTTTAAGTTGATAAATTTCCACTATGGTATTAAACAACAACAAAAATCACTTGAGCATCAGTTTCAATCGATCTTGAACTTGTGTGGCACTTGATGACGTCCCTGAATTCCGCTTCAGCATGCTGACCAAAGCCTGCAGTTGATTGGTGTTTTTGGTGCTAAACGACGAATTCGTTTTGTTGGCAGATTTCGCATTGCGTTTCTTAGTCTTTTTCCGCGACTCCAGTGGTTTGTTTTTCTTGGCCTTTGCGATGGGTTTTGTAGTTCGAGCTTCAGCTTTTGCCCCCGAGACCTTTGCTGCACGTTTAGAATCGTCTTCTCTGACGTTGACTCGCGTTTTGTACGAACATAAATTGCACGTATATTTCTATCAAAAATACGAAATTTAAAATGTAAATACGAAAATAATAAACATAATTTACGATAAAGCATTCAAATTGAAAAATATGCATATTTGTTTAGTTTACTCCAAAGCGCATGCATTTTTATGACTTATTGCAAAATAAACTAACACGAAACTTACGGCTGTTGTTTTTTTACGAGATTGCATATATTTACGAAAAAGTCGCTGTTTCCTAGACCAATCCAGTGCATCCTCATACTTTTCCAAAGTTCTATCGAACTTATCGGTAGCGTCCACTTCGGTCACTTGAAAGTACCCGTGCATCCATAGAGTTTTACATTTCCTGCACATCCATTTTTGATTGCTTTCTCCAAGGTCGGCATTAGCACTTGCGGTCAAGCTGAAGCAAACAATAGGTGAAATGTTATTAAATTTTGTCTCTAAAATTAAACTATAGTAGTTTTTTAGCTTTTTAAGAAAGTCACAACTGATTCATGAAAATTTCTATGCGATTTTATGAATGCTACTAATACCTAAACTATACCTAACAGAAAAAATCAGGCCTAGATTACTTCCTTCAAGAACTCTATTATGCTGATGAGAGCTTCAGTTGACAAAACTTTCTGCGGCTGTCAGCGGAAAGTCGATGAATCTAGGATCGATGGAACTAGACGAACTTTGTCTTAGAGAATAAGAGTGACTATTTAGCGAAGTTTTCCAGCTCTTTCTGCGTTTCAGAATGATTGACGGGATTCCGTCAGGGCCATATCCCATGGAGCATTTTAGTGTTTTTTCAGCTGACGTAACCATGTCAACTAAGATAAAAAACTGCGACAAAGGTAAAGAAATCCACGGAACATTTTCGATGGCGACGGCTACATCTTGCGGTTCGAGATGTTCATTGGTGAAAATGTTACTGAAATGAGAACGGAACAAGTCGGCAATGTCAGCGGTGGAGTCGGCTTCGAACAGACCATTAGACATCGTAGAGGGCGATCAAAATTCTTTACGTTGCTCATTGCCCCTTGAGACGGCGTTGCAAATTGTTCTGGTAGGTGTTATACAGACGATCATTGAGTTGCTTATAGTTAGTATTTATTTCTACATATCTTATTTTTGTGGCATCAGTGCGATACTAGCTGTGTTGTCTAAGGGCTACACATTTCATCATTATAAGGTGATTGATACTTGACGGGTACGAACTGGTCGATAGCATATCGATGCAGCGAGACTCGAATTATAATCGCGGAGAACCTCATCCTAATCAACGTGGGCCAGAAAATCGTTCATACCGTTGAAATTGGTCTTACTGAAGTCATATGAGAGGCCTTCGGAGGTATCCTGAAAGAGTTGCTGTGGCCTAGTCTCTAATTGCGTTTGTAATTTCCCAGATCCTGTTTCGCTTGCTGTCACCGATAGCACAAGGTTTCCGTAAGGAATTACTCAATGTGCTGCATGGGAGCTCGCACCAATGCAGTCCAAAGTTAGAGACATTGCAAGTAGGTCGACAATACAGTGCCCATGCAACATATATTTGTGGATTTCAAAGCCGCATGAAATAAAGTGTAACGCGAAGAAATAGGAGAGACAATGCACGGATGCTTTCTTTGATAATCTGAAGCGACTCATCAGAATATTGGACCGACCTCTCAGGAACACTTCCTAGTCTCTTCGAAAAGACACGAGGATTGAGTCAACGTGACGACCGAAAGCGGAGGCTGGGAGGATTGAACTGAAAATACCAGAAATGCGGCGAAAACCCACTTAGTTGGTTGCTGGTCTAACAAGCCACTCAAGCCAGTCGTCGTACGTTCGAATCTCGGCTAGGCGGTACTGCTGGATAGAGTCAGTAGGATTCTTGCACTAGCCCCGTAACTGTCCTGTACTCTAATAGCCGGCTGTGAAGTCTGTCGATAAAGAAGGGTCAAGTCTTAGAAAGACGTTAAAGCCCAAGGCTTTGCTTTTTTTGCGGGGAAGGCCAACAACACATAAAGTTAAATGCTCGAAGGAGACGAGCGTACGCTTCTTATGGACGGCAGTCGTTGACATTTAGGAACGCCGCTTACCGCGGATAGGGAGATGCTACGATGCATTTAAGTAGGAAACAGAGCCTACTTTACTCTTCACAAAACACTACGATCAAAAAGCATACGCCGCCTTAATAAGCTGACAATGTATAAAATCTTTATTGGAACGGTAGTTCTTTTAGGACTTCAAGCCGGGACGCTGCTCACGGTACAGTGGACATACGTGCCCTAGTCGTGTTCATGCGGAATTGATATTGACGACGAATTCCCCATGATCGAGTTGAATGAAGATGACAATACGAACCACCCCTGCTGCGGCTCTATGCTGACGACGACGACCTGCCTGTAATACTTAATCCCCTGCTACGTCGAAATCAGCAATTTTATTAAACGCGATTAGCATCGTATTGGGAAGAAATGAGCCGCCATCGATTCTATGAATTTCGAAACAGTCTTTTAGATTGAAATAAAAATTCTGTTCATGAAAATATACTCGCTGTGTTCAGACTGGCAACAAAAAATATATGTGCGACTACTTATCTAAAAATAGAACACTTAATTGTTCACAAAAACGTCAACCATGCGGTTGGGCAACACAACTCTTTTGATTTATTATCGAATGTTGGAATTTTTTAGCATAATCGGTCGAATTTGTTTTTTGTTGCCAGTGACCTGACCGGTAAATCTGGAAGACAAACGGTTTTCTGACACGAGAAGCCGAATTTCTACGTTTTCATGGTATACTTTTGAATTTTCGATTTGATTGTTATTTTTTTTTTTAATTCCACGTGATCTTCAATTTATTTGAGTAGGTATCTAGAAATTTCATTTCGATCAAATTGATTTTATATAAATAACGTCAATGTCAACGAAGTTTCAGATAAGTTTAGTTTATTCAAATGTGAAGGAAAATATTCGACTGTCAAAACAATAGTAGAAATTCTTCCAAATCCTTGAAGCAGAAAAATCCATTTAAAAAATTAGAGGGGTTGTTTAGAAAACACATAAACATGCGAGGATTTCTAGTTGGACAAGGCTTCATTATTTTCAATTTTTCAATAGTGTAGGGGTACCTGGGGTAATAAGCACCGTCGAGGCAAAATGCACCCCCTTTTTCTAAGCCAAAACACAATTTAAAAATAAAAAAAAAAAATTCTACCATTTAAATCGATGTTTGCTTTAGCTACTATGTGAATTTGGCAGTTTTATCTAATAAGGAAACGTAAATAATAATAAAAATATGTTTTCTATAAATAATCTGTAACTTTTTGCTTCGCTTTACTAACACTTTTTAACTACTCCGACGATATTAATCGCTGGTAAATGTTATAATGCTATTAATTGTGGTTTGACTTACACAATTCTGTTAAAACATCAGAAGTTTAGATATTTATTACTTTTATTTTTACATTTTTTGTGTAAGTTCGGGGCAAAATGCACCCCGTTACTCGGGGCAAAATGCACCCTCAGCAAACATGCTTTATTTACTTTGCTTCTTTTTGAAAATGACACGTAATTATGTCCGAATGTCTAATATGTTGTCAGGTAAGGACCAAACACAATGCATACGGATTTTACTACGTTGCGGATATTTGACAGAAAACCCATGGAAAAACTGTTAAATTGCCGCAACGTAGTAAAATCCGTATGCATTGTGTCTGGGCCTGTACTGTTAAACAACTGCAGTCAGGACTGCAGGCTGTTAAATACTGTGTTTCAAAAATTATGCTACTCGGGTACACGGAATTCCAAAAGAAACACACCTCCAATAATTCATCTTCCTTCCCTCTCTTAAGAACTGTAATTACAGCATTTGGTAAAAACTAGAAACGACATTGACAGTTAGCACGCACGAATTGTATTACAATTATTGAATTCATTGATGAATATATTCCCATTAATTGACCCAAACCATGCATGGGTGCATTTTGCCCCGGCTAGTTGCGTTTTCAGACTTTTGCCTCAGTATCATAAGTCACTTTGCACGCCTTTTTTACAAATGTTTTCAGCATGATAGCTTCAGAAACTTTTAACTGATACATATTCATGAGATTATGCTCAGTATTTAAGATTGATATTTGCTTTGAGCTTTAGTAGGGAAAAACCACAATTTCCTTAAACGGTGCATATTACCCCAGGCTACTCTACACTTACGAATTGAAAGTGTTCGATCGGGAAACCGCTAAGCTATTAGCGTTCAAAACCTGACCACTTTTCGAGGATTTTTTAGAATGCCACCCTATCTAGCCAAACCTTGCCGGAAGACGTAGTCCTACGACAAAAAATAGTCCAAAGTTAGCATCATCATGAAAGAATGTGGACTGATGATCAAAATTGACTGGCAGATGAAATGGAAAACGAAATCTAAACAAGAATATAAAATTGAAAACTGAGTTATTGAAATAAGCAAAGTATGAGAATTAAAGAAAAAAAAAATAAAATGTCCAATGCAAAAATAAACATTATTTTTATAAAACAAAAGCAACAGGAACAAAAAGCACTGGCCAGTTTTGAAATTTTCAGAGGTTGCAATCAAACTTTATTTGCACCAAAAATTATAACCCGCTTAAAAACCAATACATATATGGAAAGAGGGAAACATCATCAAATTGATCGCTCTGGATACCTAGAATTTAACGGTTGCAATTTGCTACTAGGCCTGTTAAAAAACTACTTACGATAATGCTGATTTCAAAACTATTTGAAACTTATTTTCACTCGGTAACTTTTGTGCGAATTCCCACAAATAATCGTTCATTTTCACAACAACAAAAATTCAACTAACCACCCGCTGTTTTTTGTTCCAAACATACAAACGGTATGCTCCACTTATGTTCGACTGACATATCGAAAATAAAAAATAAAATGCACGTGAGTTTGCTACCTAAACAAAACTTTTATGCTGAAATGTTTCCGAAATAATTCTGTATACGACAGAGGTGCCAAGTTTTATAGTTTTAAACGTTTAACGAAAAAGCGAAATTAAATCTTAGCTGATGGTGCCGGACCCTTGGCTTCTGTTGTTCAACTTTTGACACACCAAATCGGTATAGATTTGCCCAAATTTGAATACCCGCTTTTATAATCTCAATAAACTTGTGAATATTACACGAAATGCGCATAAATAAATTCCATAAATTCAGAGTTTAGTTTCATGTTTCTTAAATTAAATACAGGTAAATCTGGCACCATTGGAAGAGAATATTGAAACGTCAAAGCCAGACAGGCAGACAAGAAGGAGAAGCGAGTGATTTTTTTAGTTCAGCTGGCTGGCGGGTGCGCACTTTTCTTTTCATGCTGATCGCAGAGCGAAAATATTTCGCTTAATATCAGTTTTACCGTAACTAAAGTATTCCTCATATTTGATATTTGAAAATCAACAGTCTTGGCTAGTTTTTGGAGCTATTTCAATTAACGAAAATGTCGTTCATTGCACGTAATGTGGCACGAAGCCTGGTGCAGGTAAGTAAATTCATGAATGGAGCTTTGCAAACGTTTATGTAACCACTTGTATGTTTGTAAAATCATTCTCTCCGTCCTTGATGAAAAAGTTCTATTTTGGTGTTAATAATTTCGATTTTTCTTTTCAGCTTTCGTCTCGTAGCATTCATTCAACCGCTGCCGTTCAGGCGCAAGCTGTAAGTAAACATTTTTTTATAAACTCAGCGTAATCTTATCAGCATTTTTTTTGTGTTTTTTGAAATGCAGTTGTCAAAAACGGATGGTCGCATTACCTGCACTATGATTCCCGGCGATGGCGTTGGACCGGAATTGATGTACGCTGTTCAGGAGGTGTTCAAAGCCGCGGATGTTCCGGTAGATTTTGAGACATTTTTCCTATCGGAGGTAAATCCAGTGTTGAGTTCACCCCTAGAGGATGTCGTGCGATCGATCAACAAAAACAAGGTCTGCCTGAAGGGCATCTTAGCTACCCCGGATTACAGTCACACTGGCGAACTAGAGACTTTAAATATGAAGCTTCGAAACGAACTGGATTTGTATGCCAACGTTGTGCATGTGGTCAGCTTGGACGGTGTCGTTACACGCCATAAGGGTATCGATACTGTGGTCATCCGTGAACAAACCGAGGGAGAATATTCGGCCCTTGAACACGAGTCGGTCCCTGGAGTGATCGAGTGCCTGAAGGTCATCACCGCTCAGAAATCGGCTCGCATCGCAAAGTTCGCTTTTGATTATGCCACCAAGCACAACCGCAAGAAGGTCACTTGCGTTCACAAAGCGAACATCATGAAGCTCGGCGACGGTCTTTTCCTGAAAAAGTGCGAAGAGGTTTGTTGAAATGAATTGTTCGAGTGAAAACAGTATTATTTATTTTATTTTATTTGTCCAGATCGCTAAACTTTATCCGCGGATTCAGTTTGAAAAAATGATTGTCGACAACACCACCATGCAGATGGTGAGCAATCCCAACCAATTCGATGTGATGGTAGCACCAAACCTGTACGGTAATATCATTGACAACTTAGCATCTGGACTTGTGGGCGGTGCCGGTGTTGTGGCTGGTGCTTCCTACTCCGCCGAACATGCTGTTTTTGAGCCAGTAAGTTTAGTAATTAGACAAATTAGATAAGTTTTAAAACGATAAACGCTGCAATTACAGGGTGCACGACACACGTTTGCAATGGGTGTTGGCAAAAATATTGCAAATCCAACTGCCATTTTGTTGTGCTCCTCGAAAATGTTGCGCCACGTCAACCTGATGCACTACAGCCAGATGATCTTCCAAGCTGTACAAAATGTACTTAAATCAGGCAAAGTACGCACCAAGGATTTGGGCGGACAGTCGACAACCAACGAGTTCACCAGTGCTGTCATTCACAATCTCCGATAAATGGCTGCTGCTACTGCTGCTGCAGGGCTCTACTCGACTCGACGCCACGAACGTGTGAAGAAAACCAATAACTAAACTGTATTAAGTGCCACCTACGTGGCATACCACCTTCGCCTATGTCGATTATTACTCTCAGATATTTCGGTAACGTATAATCGCTCCGTATTCGCTCGCGTTCTCTAATCGAACATATTTATTGTTACAAAACAACCAAAAGCTAATAGAAAGTTTAATTAATTTCTAGCCAATTCGAAATAAAAAAGAAAATGTGCGTTCCGTTGTTAGAATTGGTCTTTGTAATATATTTATTATTTATGCGTTCAGAAAGTTACTTCTTAACTCTTTTTGGTTTAGCTAGCTCCAGTATGCGTTCACTTGGTTTAGCTTTAAGCGCTCGTGGTTCCACGGTAAAGGGATTTTCGCGAAATTCGTTTTTAACATTCTTATACACCTTATGCTGGGAAAGCTCTTTAACTCTGTCGGATGCTAAAAGGACTATCATTAGAAGATTGTCATGAATACCTTGTTATAACTATTTATACCAACTGCTTTCAGAACCTCTTCCGGTATTCGGCGGTCTTCTCTGATGGGACCCTTAGTACGTCGATGTCTTTCGTAGGGAATACATAACTCCAATAGTCTTGCGGATGGTACTGCCTTCAAGGCACTCGGTTTAACTGGGTGGTTTTTCGGTGGACCAGAATATTTTTCCCTTTCCCAGCGAGGTGTTGAAAGGTTGATAATGCGTCCAAGAAGCTGAGAATAAGTCATGCGCTTACGTGGCTTAGGTTTCAGCTGCTTCACCTGCTTGGGACGGGCGTTCACGGCCAACCATTGTTTATGATATTGCCACTGTTCTGGTGTCATTTTTGTAGATTTTGCACTGGAAGTGGTATGGAAATGGACGTGATGAATTTGACTAAAGTCTAAATAATCTTGTGTAAAAAACCCTAGCGGCAAGGTACTTACGGCTCAGCTTGTAACTGGACATTGGCCAAGCGGCTATAAACGGTGAACATGCTGCGTCTAATTCGCTTACTAAATCGATCGTACCAGCAACGATTTATAAAGCGTTTGTACTCCTCCCGAGCCGCTATCAGCTTTCGGACTTTCGGGACAGCCAACTGCTGTATACGATTTGAAGCAAACGGCTCCTGATAGGATCGAATCATCTGAATCGTTCGACCATACTGGCTTACTGGGCGCTGGTAGAACTTGGCACGATGGTATCTGGCTCTTGCCAGTTTACGAATCCGACGTGTAGCTTTGTACTTACGTGCCGACGTTGGGGAAGGACTTTCCGGGGCGGAAAAATTACAATCAAGTACCGGACAATTGCAGGGAGTGTACATAAATGATCTTCTATAATGACTGAAATTTGGAATTTTGATCGCTTTTTTCTCACTGAAACAATTCACCATTTTGATTGCAACGAGTTTTGTTCTGGTTAATCGTTAATTCGTTTTGAAAGGTTTTGCAATTTGTTCTTTTCCGTATTTTTTTCAGCAGAGCTGGCAGTGCTTACTTTGATAGAACAGAATTGATTATTTTGAAGGGCAAGGTATAATTCAAGCTTTAGTTTTCAGAAGGTCGCGTAATCAACCCTTTTACATGAATTATGCGACCTTTTGAAAACTGAAGCCAAAGCTGTTCAATACTAAAAGAAGTACTGTGGGTGAACATGTGTAAATTTTCCATCTCTATTACTCTTATCCGCTGCACCACGTGGTGCCAGCTAGCCTACACTACCTTAGGAGTCGTACACAAACAGGAAACGGGTACTATCCCCCTTGCATGATGCAGCCTTCTTCGAGCGTCTGTTTCCCACGATAGGGGCGGCTCAAACAGTGGCTGTCTCGGAGCGAAATGAGGTGCCCGCCCACTACGTCTAAGTGGCAGCTCCACTAGCGGGAGAAGGAAATAGCGCAGAAGATGGAGGCCCAGAGGCTCGTGGTGGCATAACCTAGCCCACGATATTCAGACTGTTGATGTAAACCTCTCATAACAGCTGGTGAAAGTCATAGCAGGTGACCGTGGACCGAACCGGAGGACATGAACTAAGAAGTAAGTAATGAGTTTCTTTTTAATCCAAATATTTGTATACAGCACACGTTCCAAACTGATTGTCAAAATAGACCTTCTGTATTGTACAAAATGCATGAAACTGTAACAAAAATAAATGGCCAGAAGAGAACAGAAATAATATCTATGGAAAACTGGCCATTAGAATGTTTGGTTAATAACGAAAACAAAGACACAAATTCCTCCGACGTTAATAATGCTTTTAACTTAATTAGGACACATTTTTAAATTAAAATTTACTTGCTAGGGTGAAACTTTCTCGATGAATCCTTTGCCATATCGAGCAAAGTTTGGGCAGGCTGGAATGGTGCACCGTACAGATCGGCGTACGAGCGCATCTTGCTGACCAATTTATCCGCACCGTACTGATCAACCCACCGGAATGGGCCGCCGGTGAACGGTGGGAAACCGAGACCGAACACAGCACCAACATCACCCTCCAGCGGATTGTCGAGAATTTTCTCCTCCAGACACAGCACAGCTTCATTGACGAATCGTGAAACCATTCTGAGCTGCATATCCTCGACACTGTTGGCGCCGCGTGACTGAAGCGAGTATTTCTGCTTCAAAATGGCCAGAGCTTCCTGGTTTACTTCGCGATTTTTGCTCTTTCCACCTTCGTACACAAACACTCCTTTGCCAGATTTACGACCCATAAAGCCTGCTTTGACCAGGTCGTCCATCACTCCCAGATTTCCGCCGCTGAACCGGTCTCCGAACGCTTTCGCCAAATCGACCGCAATGTGTGCTCCGACATCTATGCCTACTTCATCCGCCAACGTAGCTGCACCGACCGGGAAACCAAAAGATTTTGTCATTTTATCCAGCTCCTTTGGATCGACACCTTCCTGCAGCAATCTAAAATTAATTTATAACTAAATTTCAGAAGATCACAAAATTGTTTGGTCTAATATACCTGATAGCTTCAGACAGCATAGTTGACAAAATTCGCGTAGTGTAGAAGCCGGGGCCATCTCCAACCGTTATGACAACTTTGCCCTGTTTAAGTCCAACCTCGACGGCAGCAGCTGCCGTTTCCTTTGACGTGCCCGGATGAGTGATAATTTCCAGCAGCTGCATTTTATCTACCGGCGAGAAATAGTGCATACCAACGACATTCTCTGGTCGCGCACTTGCGGCGGCAATTTTCGTAATCGGAATAGCGGAAGTGTTCGTCGCAATGATGCAGTGTTTCGGAACGACCTGTTCCAGCTCCTTGATTACTCTGTGTTTGATGTCAATATTCTCAAACACTGCCTCGATAACAATATCCGCATTGCGGAACGGTTCGTAGCTCAGGGTAGAGTTCAGATTTGAAAAGATTAAATCACGTTCGATCGAGCTTATGCGTTTCCGTTTGATAGCATTTTGCAAACCAGATTGAATCTGTCCAATACCTCGGCCTAGACCAGCTTCAGTTGTATCCTTCATCACAACCTGGTAACCTTTATCAATGCTAACCTGCACAATACCGGCACCCATCAAACCAGCTCCCAAAACGGCAACCTAAAGAAAGAGATTGTCAACATCTCAAGCACTTGCTAATAGTTTACCTGTGGAACTTACATTCTTTGGAGGATTGGCTGGCTTGCCAAATCGGTTTTTCTTGCATTCCGTCTGGCCACGGAAGAGGCCAATCAGACCCTTGGATTGCGGTGTTTGCGACAGCTCTCCAAAGCCCATTCGCTCGGCTTCCGAACCTGCTTCAAATCCTCGATCCACACCAGCGCGAATTACATCTAGAATCTGAAACAGTTTGTGATTAATAATCCGCTTAAACCTTCACCGAAAAACGATGGTAATTACCTTTAAGGGAGCAGGATAGAGTCCTCCGGACAGTTTCATCACTTGCTCGCGAGCTTTGCCGAATATTTTACCCTTAACCCAGTCGATCGAAAAGGCAAAGTCGGTGACGGCATTCACCAGACCAGTCTTTTTCCGATTTACTTTCAGCGAACCGGACGCCAGATCTTTAGCTACTTGGACGGCAACTTTTTCCAGATACTCGATGGTGTTCTGTTCGGCTGGCTTAAGTCCGGGGCCCAAAGGATTCACCAACATGTCCACAAGTCCTAGCTTTTTCGCTTTATCAGCTTTCACATTCTTACCAGTGAGCGCCATATCCAGCGCTGTTGGAATCGATGTTAGTTTTGGCAGCCGCTGTGTACCTCCTGCTCCAGGTAGAAGGCCCAGCATTACTTCGGGGAGGGCTAAGTTCGTTTTCTTATCCTTTACCGCCACACGATAGTGACAGGCTAAAGCCAGCTCGAGACCACCACCCAAACAAACCCCATTAATTGCCGCTACTATTGGTTTTCGCGAATTCTCCATTTTGTTAAATTGCATCTGTCCCTCGTAGGAGATTTTGGTCGCCTCAGCGGCAGTCTTGCACTTCTCCAGCATGGTTATGTCGGCACCGGCGATAAAACATCCCGGCTTAGCGGAGATTACCACCGCCGAGCTAACGGCCGGATTGGTCTCGACCTCCCGGAAAACGGCATCGAACTCTGCCTGTACTTCGGCGCCCAGCGAGTTAACTTTCGCGTTCGGGGAGTCCAACGTCACGACCAGGACATTGTCGACCAGTTTGGTTTTGATGTGTTTCCCAGCCGGTGCGCTGGCTAGGAAGCGACTGTGAAGCATGGGGGCCGCTCCTGCGGAAGAATGATGTTATTGTAAAGTATGTAGGTACTATAATATTTATTAGGTAATGTACCTAAATAAACCTAAATGCATTTTTGAAATATTTTTCACTGAATAAGTCTAGGAATTAAAAATCTTATATTATACTACATATTTATCAAGATGGTTCTTAAAAACAGCGGTTTGAACACTCCGAATAGTCCGAATAGCAGGCTTTCTTAGCACAAGAAGAACAACCAGGAAAAAAGCTAAGGACTTGTGCTAAGTCCCCTATGAGATTCGAATGAGTTCAACAGTTCACTTGAAATTCTCACAGCACTGTGACACCTTGGTTTGACCACTTTCTATGTATCTATTGGCTAGTGATGACCGTCGGTGCCAGATGACTTAGGATAGAATTTTTTAGGCGGCATTTAAAACAGGGATCGCAGTGCAATTTGTTCATGTTGTTCATTCTAAAGATGTTGGTCGACATTTGTCGGGCTTTTTTACCTTACTGAGAACTAGCATTGATTGTTAACCTTAAAAAAAATTGTATCAGGTTTGTACAAGACACTTATTAGACCGGTCTTTACGGGCATAAAACGTGGACAATGCTCGAGGAGGACCTGCGAGTACTCAGGATTTTCGAAAGACGAATGCTAAGAACGATCTTCGGTGGCGTAGAGGAGTACGGAGTATGGGGACGGAGGATGAACCATGAACTCTCACAGCTCGATAAGGTGAACTCAGTATTCAAAAGATGGCTAAAGCTGGAAGGATGCGGCGGGCAGGGCATGTTGCAAGAATGCCGGATGACTACCCTGCAAAGATGGCATTTGCTTCAAAACCGATAGGAACAAAATGCTTTGACCAGGTGAAGCTCGCGGTGTCCGAGGAATTAGAGAGCGGTAGCCCGTAACCGAGTAAATTGGCGAAACTTTGTTCCTCAGGCTTCGTCTTAGGGCGGCAAGCCAACTAAGTAAGATATATCAGGTTTATACTGAACAAATACGTACAATGAATGGTGTAAATTTCCGTTCTGAGGCCATTTATTGCTTTATTTTGTCCGACTTAGTTCCATAAAAAAGCTCGTTCTAGTAAAAAAGCAAACAGAAAGTTTCAAGTCCATATTTTTTCAAAACACTATTTTTTCTTTTTTTTTTTGGGGACATTGGACCACTGCGACCAGTTCTTTGAACTATTGTGGTGGTGTGCACTCATTTGCTGTATGCTTTTCCTTCAGAAAAAACTCAGAGCTCCAAATGACCGTCTTAATTCTTTCGTTTCATTTTATCAATGAATCAATGAACAAGTGCCACCGTTAGTTCGAGTTTTTTCCAGCGCCTTAACCTTACTGCATCTATCAGTGAGTGACTGGATGTTCATGTGTATATGTGTATACACTTACAGAGTCTTCCTTCTTGGAATACGGCACAGCCCGCTGTCGCGACCAAAAGCTTTCTGATTTGGATAGAAACTCGGGCCCGCGGAAACAAAGATTATTTGCGCTGAAGTTCGAACCTCTTCCTCCCTTTGTAGCCTCGAAACTACCTCGAAATCTGTCCACAACACACGCCTTGCTGCTGAAATTTTGTGCATGTTTATCACACTGTTCAGAAATCGCAAACCAAGTACATCACTTCGCAACTACAAACGGGAAATGGACATCATTTTGAGAGGAGCTACTTTAAACTTCCCACCTCCCCCCTACTTTAAACTAATGACACTTCGAGACTCCGAGATGTTTCCACGCGAAAGTATATTACGTAAATGTAAGCGGATTTACTAGCGTCCACAAAGACGTGGAGTTCCAGCATCCAATATGTCTCATATTCAGGTGTTGAGATATAACACCATTGAACTCGAAATAAGCTCCACAAGGAGCGTCATCCAACGCCTTTACTGCTCGCATATCGTATCGATTATTGATTCATCTCAGTCTACACTGAATGCCCAGATGTCTTGCATCAGAGTTCGCCCATGGATTAAAAAAAGCTTATCAACCCCAGCGAATCGAACAAACTTCTAGCTACCCGAAGCACTTCCCCTTTTCGTGGGGATATCTTAGCAAAGCCTAGGTGCTACATTCCCTTAGCGAAACTTGGCCTTCTGTTTTTTATACGCGACTTTGCAGCCAGCTGTTAAATTACAGCACAATTGCGGAGCTAGTGCTACGATCCTATTGACGACTGGTCTCGTTTATCTTAATGACCCTTTTTGTCGTCGATTAAAGAAGCGTTCGTGCTCGGTTTTCTTCCTTTAATTCGAGTGGGGCTAGTAGAAGTGCTCGCTGCGTTCGTCTAGTGTAATATAATTGCGGACAAGTTGGATCAAGCTCTGAATTGGTCCATCGTCCAACATGAAACCCACAGGTGAATGATTCCGATACTGGCTGAGCGCTCCTGTAGATACTTCAGCCGAGTATATCCCTTGGTTGGCCCCAACCTCCTTACCAAAACTTCAACGGAACCTTGAGCTTCAGGTTGTCAAGACCATTGCGTAGCTTATGATTAGATGCCAACTCGTGGTACCGTAATGACTGCATAGACAGTCAAAGAATCTGTAAGTAAAGCTTCTATTGTTGAGGATTCAAATAGAGTTGAAAATGCTAGAAGAGCAAGAGCGGATTAAAGAACAAGAGTTGATAGAAGAAAAAGAGATTAGGCAAAGGAAGCTACAGTTATAAAAACAAATGAGAGCGTAAGAAGCTAAAATGTTGGCTGATGAAAAAGTGTTCAAAGTCACAATCCATCCAACCAAACAATTTACAATACCACGTCTTTTCATTAGATTTGCCATTGAGATATTATAGTGAGCATTAACAAATGCTCCGTCTATAACCAGAAATGCTGATAATTAAACTTCTTTCCTTTCGAAAGTTTTTACTTACAATAAAATGGAGAGCAGTAGGATCTGTTGACTTGCCACTTCCACATACGAACTGATTTTTACTTAGCAGTTCACAAAATTACATCTTTAACGTATTCATCAAATAGCTTTTCCATTGATTTCCGGAATACGGTCTAAATATTTCGGACTCCCAGTTGCCTTCTATAGGTACCTAACTAATCTAACAAGCCGATGTTGGCATGTATGAATCTCGGTTGAGCGGCTGACTAACATTGGATTGTAGCACTAGTCCCGCAACTGTCCTGCATTTTTACAGCTGAATTTTTGGCAAAATTTTATCAACTCCCGGAAATTTGAATGGTCTAAATCAGTGATGGCCAAACTGCGGCCCTTCAGGATAATTTATACGGCCCGCGGACTGATTTGAGGGACGGTGGACTGATGAGTAAATGACACAGGGGTCAGTTTAGTACTAATGACTCGTGCATGTTGTGGATGCTTTCCGGCTCAAACCTTTCCTAAATTCCTTTCCGATGGACATGGTGGTTCCTTCCTGACGCTGGTCTAATAAGCCAGTCGTCGTATGTTCGAATTTCGACTGGGAGACGCTGTTAGAGTCAATAGGATCGTAGCAACTGGCCTTGCAATTCCTGCACTCTAACAGCTGGCTGCGAATTCTGTCGTATAAAAACAAAAGATCAAGTTTCAATAACGGAATGCAGCACCTAGGCTTTACTTTTGGTGATTCCTAAATGGTTTTCGCTGCCGCATATTTTATATTTTGTTATGCGCAGGGATAGTCAGAGGTCGTTGCGGCCCGTCGCACTCATGGGACGATCAGATTTGGCCCGCATCATGCCTATGCCTGGGCACCACTGGTCTGATTGAATCAATTGCCCATTCTACTATTGATTGTGTAGAAAATGTATCGGCTAGACTATATTGTATTCAGTCAAGGCATCTTTATATTTGGACTAATTTGACGTGATTTTGGTGCAATTAAATAATTGTCTGGCCTTTTTGCTCAATTATTCTGGTCTACCATTCCACCATGAAACATCCCTATGTGATAGAGCTCCTAACAGAGCTTGCTAATTTACGGTTGTGTTATAGTGGTTTGTTTTCCCCCAGTAAGAAAAATTCTACAACACCTACGACACTGTCATGGAAAAACCAATAGCACCAGCAACATCTTGCAAGTAAAATGTGCGTACGGTAACTGTAAGTAATCTCTATAACAACATATTTCACCTGGAATTAACACACTCTGGCCCTCAAATTCAGAACTGTAAGATTCCTAACTTGTTTTTCGAGGATGCCTGAAGTATCCCTTCAACTAATCATTAGCATCACATTAAAAAAAATTGACTGTTACAATATATCTACATCATTGTGTGCACACAAGAATGACTGATTTTTGTCAGGGAATTTATAGAGTAAACCATTTGAATACCGTTTGTTTCAAAATCAGCATAATGAACAACCATTATCTACGTTAATTCAGGTATAAAAATACAGGTCCTTATCAGCATTTACTGCTATTGCAGCTAATAACATTTTTCCATTCGAGCTTCTAAAAACGATTTCGTAACGTCTCATATCAAGGAGTGGATCGAAACAAAAATAAAATAAAACAGAACTAAACAGATCTCAGAGAATTCACCCTTTTAAGCTTTTGCCTGATTACTTGCCTAATAGGATTCTAAGCATAAAGCAACCAGTCAATTTTTTTTTTTGTTCTCAAAAAATCAAAAAATTAGTGACAAATAAGGTTTGAATCATGTGTCCGCAATATTTCAAACACATTTATTTCCTTCACAATGCCAATTGCATCACGATTCGGCTATTTATGGCAACTCTGCTCAAAGCTCAACGTTCCGTCACTTGCGTGCTGACTTGCACCCCCGATCAAAGTCCAACATGGATTATTTCACCGCTAGATTAGGTAAACCCAGTGGAGCTGAATAGATAAGCTCCACTGGTAAACTGGTTCCGTAAGTTTCAAAGTCAGGAGAGCCTACGGAATTGTACCGTCCGATTCTAATTCCTAGTTCCAGCAGCGATGAATAACTTACCCCTGAATTTCACCGACCGAGCAAAGGTCAAATTCCGCTGCAGAGATGTTCCTATCAATCTCAAACTGGCCATTTTGCTGCAATGAACCAAACTGTTCGATGAATTTCCTTTACGGATACTCCAGGAAGTGATTACAACTTAAAAAAGAGGCACTTTGTTACGTCAAATGATAACAATAATTATGAAATAACTTGATTCACAATGATTGATAACAAAATACTATCGAAAGGAGCGGAGTACAAAATTAAACTACTAGTTGAACTGCGCTGGGCTAGTGCCAGTGCATATACGCAAGTGCTCAGCCGTCGTCGTTCCGTTGCACAATGACTTCTGTCTGACAAATTAATGATTGGATGAATTTCTCTTTTTCTTCGCTCATTTTTATTGTCTTTCCTAGGCAGGGATACCAGATATGCGGATTTGGTAAAAAATTTACCAAAAATTACAGCCTTCGAAATTTTAATAAAATGCCGAGTACCGTGAAAGCACCAGTCGCCGCGCAGTTTCAATGGCCGCGCACTCGGCCATATTTTCATTAATTACATAAAATTAAGATAAAAACATATAATTTTATGCATACAGTTCTGCTGTTACAGTTTTTCTGTGTATGTTAAAGCAAAATAGACAACCAGGCGACGCTTGAAGAAGCAAAGAAAAAATAAATTCAAGCGAGTGATACTACAAGCACCTACAAGACGCCATCTTTGCAAATTGATTAGCTGACAAACTAAAAAAGTGCATTCTTGAATTTAGGAGTTTCTTGGGACGCGTAGCAAAAATATTCCACAAAAACGGAAACGAGAAGTGCACTAAACATTTCTTCATATGAAATGCTGCATATTTTGATCGTTGTTGCATTTTTGCTGATATTTTCGAGTGTGCGGCGATTGGTACAGCTAAAATATTACCTTATCCTATCGCCGCGCATGGGTCTTTGGAAGATAGCATCTACTTATAGAACCAGGAAAAGATTATGGAGAATGTTCTATTGTACAACAGTTTCTCTAAAGAGAGGGATTGTTTTGCATTTGGATGTATATAGAAGTATTTTTCATATATTTTATATGATTTTGCTTTAAAAGACAAATAATAGAAAAGAACTATTGAAAAACATGTTTAAGATAGTAAAATTTATAACAACATATTAGCAGTTGAATATAATATAAATGTTTATTGAAATAAATGAGTACGAAAAGTCCGCGGCGATTGAACCATTGATGCACTGCAATGTAAACGGAGCAAAATTATGTGCGCGGGGATTGGTACATGTACATGATGCACTCGAAGCCGTGTTTCGCTGGTTAGAGGCAACAAAACGACGTTTTTAATATTTTTGTCTGAAAGCGTAATAAAAACACTAACCGAAAATGTATATTGCATAAAAATATGTAAAAGAAATATTTTTATACATGCATTTATGTATCAGCCAACGTACTAAGTGCGCGGCGACTGGTGCTTTCACGGTACCAATGTTTAAAATCATTAAAAAAAAATTGGGCAAATGATTATGTGTTCAAGAGTTGCAAGATTTATGAGCAATTACGACGGATGCCTCACTATCCCTTCCCCACCAGCGATCACGTTTTAAGCAAAAAAAGTACCGTGCCAGCATCATATTCAAGACAGTGCCTAATTCTGGACAATTGCCGATTTGACTTACGTATTGACAAAATCCTAGCTATTTTAACAATGTAATAGCTACATGTGATGATTTTATATTACTAAAATGGTTCTAACAGCTAGATTGTTTATAATATGTAGGTCAAATCTGCAACTGTATAAAATTAGGCACTGTCTTGAATATGGTGCTGGCACGGTACCAGTTTTGTTTTCGTTTATAGTTAATTTATATATACTCGTTTTTATTAAATAAAAAGAGAAGCTATAAATGCAGTAGGAAGATATATTTAAATTAACTTTTAAGTCGTTCACGAAACGAAACAGTATTTCACATATCACTGTTAGTAAAAATATCGAAAATAATTGAGTCTACAACAAAAAGTATTGAAAAATAAACAGCAGGTTTGTACAGTCGCTTAAAATGTACATAATCGAAACGGAATGTTTGCACTGGCTCCAGAGCGGGTGGCCTACGGTACGCGGCTTATTATCACCGACAGATATCCGTTCGAATAGTACAGTTCATCATATTCGTCGATATAGTTAGTGTTCCGCAGTGGTTTGTAGTCCTTGAACGGATTATCCTCTGCTCGTTTGACAAATACCAGGTCTTTCTTCTTCATTGCCCGCTTGCTGATACTGTAGATGGTAGCGCAATCCTGACACGCCTCTGTACGTGTGTAGGATGTGAACACGATTGGAATGTTGACGTACCGGATCAACCGAACAAGGGTAGCGGACCAGGTGTCTTTGGTGGATTCGATATGTTCATGAAAACCACAATTATAGCTCACAATGATCTGCGGTCGTTCCAGATGCTCGTTTGGCTCCAACATGTGGAAAAGACCCTTGAAGTAGTGCATCTTAATCGTGCGAGTTCCTTCGTATTTCAGCTCAATTTCATCTTTTATGGAACCTAACTGCGGTCCGATGAAATATATTATCACGTCTCTTAACTGCGGAATGTAGGTAAATATTACTGAACACGTGTTGTAGTCGAAGTAGACTATTTCGTCCTCTGCTCCGACAACGTAGATTACCAACGAGTTTTGCAATTCCTGATGCATGCCTGTTAGATACAACCCATACAAAATGGTGCTAATGTGTGAAAAGTTTGACACAAATTTGAGATCGTTGAAATCTTTAACCGATATAGGTTTGAAAGGAATGTTAGTTTTATATGCCACGTTTACCAAATCGAATGAGTTTCTCGGGAATCGGCTGAGTTCAAACGGCGATAGTTTCGGAAAACCAACCGTTTCTAATTTATTTGGGTAATCTGAAAGGAAAATTTAAATACATTTTCAAAACCCATTAAACAATGCTATTCAACTCACCTGCATCCAATAACAGATTGATTCGATACATCTCACACCAACGCTCATGATGTGCTGCGTCCTGGTCCCGATGTTCAACACTGCAGTAAAGAGCCTGGAAGCAACCTTCGCACGGTTTCAAGTTGTTGGTGTCATACTCGTAACAGACCCGACATATATTGGGAAAACGTAGCAATGTATACTCATGTTGATAAAGTTTCCGTTGCAGCATAGCAATGATCAAGCATTCAGCGAGAGATATGGCGCACTCCAAATCGCGCCGGTTGCCTCCAATAATTTTATCGCACTCATTCCTTACCTCGAGAACATGTTTTATTTGTTTCATTGTAAGAATTCTAGTCACAGTGCGACAAAAATCTTTATGCATCTTCCAATCTTCCTTTTGATGTTGCTCGCCGCAATACCCGATCAGTCGACAGCCTTTGCAGTATCGAAGTTTTTGTCCCATTAGTATCATCCGATGTGCGGCTGCTTGGCTGAAGCAAACGTTGCATCGCGTTGGGTTAAAATTGTTGTACATACGCTCCTCCATGGCACGCTGTAGAAGTAAATAGAAATTTGCATAAACTCATATGTCTGACAAACAAAGCCGATATCGATAATTACCTAGAATTTTAGGAGCGGAAAATTAAATTTAAGCTTGGATCCAGATAGTTTTTACAACTTTTACTTTAATCGATTTTGGGTTTAGACGTTTAAGTAAGCAAAGTCTAACTAATTTTGAAACTATTTCGTATATCCGTGTCGACGGCGTTGCTGTATTTATATGACTTTTTGCGGGTTTTGCGTGAGAAAAATGGGCGAAGTTTTTTGCTTTTGTTATTATTCCTATTTTGACATTTCGTAGTGAGACATCGATTCGAAGCGTGAACCCCGCCGATGAGCTCACCTCACATACTCGCGCTTTTTCCAGGGGCTTGCGATGGGTGCCATGTTTTTGTTGCCAACATCTCAGCACATCTCGACAAGGTTGGCAGCAAATCTACCTGTCAGACGGGCGCTATTTCTTGCATTTCTTGAAATAGCGCCCTTCGTTAAGTCGACTGTCAAACACCGTTCGTTAAGATAGGGATAGCACCCCGCTGGCTTTTTCACAGTGCACTAACTTGTTCTCAATCAATGTGATATATACAAGTGTGGCAATGTTGGTTAAGTGATGTTAGTACAATGAATAAATTTCATCATGGTGTGGGTGGAATCGTAAATCGACCAATCACGATGAAGCGTGACGTCAAACTCCAAAAACAAACCCCATTGTCCGGCGCGATTTGTTTTTGTAGTTTGACGTCATTTTGTGATTTTTCGCTACTAATACCAGCAAATGTCTTCATCCGCCACACCTTTTTAAACCTCATTGGTGTTCAATAGCCGCCATTATCGCCCGCTTAGGAAAAATTCGGATGCCCGGCAGAAATCGAACAGAATCAATATGGCGCCGGCAAAATTTGACATTCAGAACCGGTTCGTCTTCTTCGTTTTTCGCTCGCTTTTCTGTATGTCAAAAATGACATTTTAATACGGAAAGATACGTGCTTCACACGATGCTGCCTAATGTTGCAGTTCTGCAGTATAGGCACAGACAAACAGACATAACTCTTGGAAGAAAAAAAAACGAAAATTATCGTACCTCACATTTAGCCTGAACACTAGCACCACAGACAAACAGACATAACACTCGGTTTCCATTCATCGTACCGATTAAACCGTCATTTCAAATTTGGGCTTAGTTGGGAATGTCTCCGTTTTGGTCAAAGTGGCGCTTTTTGACGAAAGAAGGGGAATTCCCCATAAAAAATACATAGCGCATAGCGCCGTAAATACAAAAGATAAAACTATACTTTCTTCAACAATAATGTCGATAATAATTAGCTCTACAATTGCCCTTCCCCCAATTTTTCGAATTCTGTTTAGTTGAGGCGCTGCAGTCAAATGAGCATCTACTGAGCAAAAACCTACACTCAAAATAATCCACACGTCCTTTCCACCTGAAAAATCACGTAAATTTCTCTACAGGGAGTTACGTGACTTTCAGTTGAACATTATTTGAAAATATAATAACATCTATCTGATTTGCAAGTAAATGCACCCATACTAATGCAAATTACGTGAAATTCACGTAAATAATACGGGAAAAGTTGGATGGAAAATATTCACATAACTTTTCCCGTAATTTCGACGTGAAAATTATTTTGAGTGTAAAAAGAAGCCTGACGAAAACTGATAGTGTTTTGTGCTGCATTTCAGGTTGTATCTGCATTAAAGTAAATGCTGAGAAATGGATCAATTTAGGTAGCTTTTGCTCATGCTTGCCACTAAAGCAAAGCAAAGCCATGGGTTTATACCGTCTTTAGACATTACCCTTCTTTATCAACAGACTTCGCAGCCGGCTGTTAGAGTACAGGAAAATTACGGGGCCAGTGCAACAATCCTACTGACTCTAACTAGCAAGCACCGCCTAGCCGAGACTCGAACATACGACGACTGGCTTGTTAGACCAGCATCGTACCTCGAAGCTAGCTGGGCGGTGCTTGCCACTAGATGGACACAAATGCGCAACGTGCCATAATTGGGTTGTTTAGTGCATGAGAAATGTCTCATTTAGACACATTTATGCACGAAGAACACCTCCAGGAACAGATAACAAAATTTATTTTTGCATTTAAATTGTCTACAGCTTCGATATTATAAAAAACATTATTTTAAATTTTTATTAAAAGACACTTGCGTTTATATAATGACGTTCGTGAGTCACGTTGAAAAACATGCATAAGACACGTAAGATGATTTCAACAGGGACAATATTTCATCACTGTGACATCAAGAAATGTCAAAAGCTTTCGCAAACGCGGCGGACTATAGTTGATGTTGAATGTAAGGTTGTCGCAAACTATCAGGCAATCAAGCAGTGAATGTCGTGAATGGTTTTTCGATGGCATGTAGTCTTAAATATTAACCTGACATAATAAACATTAAAAAATTTTTTTTTGACGTTTATACAATAAAAAAAACCAAATGGTTTATGTTTTCTTATTTTTTATGCCAATCTGCGTCATATGCCATTAAAACCCATATACCATTAAACAACCCAATTAAAGTAAACGTTAAGGCTGATACAGATTACCCGTCATAATTTCTGTCCATTCCGTTGCTGTTGACGGTTGCCGACGGTAAATCTGGACCGGTCTTTTTAGGTGGACCAATCAGATTGCAAGGCAGTTTGACAGTCATTCACAGACGTTCGTCGAGTGTGTTTGACAGAGCATGTCTATGCTGGAGCCATCTGTGAGATTTTTCAACTTTTTCAATGATCCATTGAGATTGTAACTTTCAATATTCAATAAAATAGTAATAATTAGACTAAAAAGTTATAAAAACGATGGATTTCACTATTATATCTACTTGATAAATGCAATGGAAAAATCGATTTCATATTCGAAAATTCTCAAACGTGATATACTGGAAACTTATGTAAATTCATTAAAATTGTTCAATTTTATGTAAAACTTCCAGCAGTTAGCTGTAAAAATCTATCTGTAGGGTACAAGCTAAGCTAAATGAATCAGCGAGAAAACAAATCTAATAGAACTAAGTCTTTTGCTTCAGTGCAGTAAAACCTCGTCTGAATTTGAGGAGAATATCCCAAATGAATGAGAAAGAGAGGGAAACAGAGAATGTTCTATGCGAGACGCTCTGCGTGTCCGAAACAAAAAAATCAGTTTTTGGAACAAAGTGATAGCGATCGGACGTGAGTTTTGACTCTTGGAGTCTTGCTTGGACACTACACTATCTTTTTGTGAAAACCACAGAATAGGAACACGTTTTATGAACCGATTGGTATGCAAACCAGCGAAATCCGTACGGAACTTACTGAGTTATTATCGTTCAAAATCTATCACTTTTTCGTGTCACGAGCATTTTTGTTTTCGCAGCATGCCACTCTATTAAAGTAAGACGTAGTCCTACGTCAAAAAAGTGAGCAGCGCGTTTCGTTACTAAAGAAACAGGCAATATTTGTTTGGTTACATTTTATTTAAAAATATGCGGTAATCAACATGATGCAACATCATGTGACATAATTGTTCAGCAATGACATTATAATAACACCATGTTGCGATGAAGTTTCATGTTACTATATATACACTAATATATTGGTGGCACATACTAGGATAAGTATTGAATAACCTGAATCCAAGGTATCAATAACATAAAGTTGCTTTTTTGTTGCGTGTTTCAATACTGTAACCGGTGTAGTTTTTTGCAATTTAAACAAGATCTAATAGCAACATGGAAGATGTTGCAAGTGGTGCTTGGCAAGGGGCACACGAGTATAGGGGCCTTACCCAAGTAACATTTTTGTTGTATAATAGCTTATCAGGCACTTGTTCCACGGGGATTAGCTGTACAATAGTTTAATAAGCTATCATACAACAAAAATGTTACTTGGGTAATGTCAGAACAAAGACGGTGGGATCTTGGCGGGTGAAAGCGGTGAAAGTGAGGTGACGAATATCCCGAATATCAAATAAAAATATAACCCGCATTCTTACTGGCATCAAGGGCATGATGTGTTGCTATCTCTTTCTCATGTGGGAGTGAAGAGAGCAACTTTCAAATGGTCCTCGGTAAAGGGGCATTTCCCAGTAAATTTTTTGGTTCTTGTCAAAATTAACATTTTGGTACCTATGCGTGGGACATCGAAAATGTATGAATTTGACAGCCACTTCACCCCGTACACGCTTAAAAAATTTGACCCACTTTCACGAAAAGTGGAACAGCTCAAAACATGCGTATATTTTACACACTATTTTGAGTAACTCTTACTCCTTTTATGAGTTCCACCGTAGAAGCTCATTAATGAGCAATATTTACTCAAAAATGAGTGCCATTTCACCCAAAACTGAGTAGTACTTACACAAATTACGAGTAAATTTAACTCAGTTATGAGGTCGACCTAAACTACTCAGAATTTAGAAATTGCCATTACTCAAATTTTTGGGCTGTTCCACTTTTTGTCATAGTGAGTCGGTTTTTACTCATTTTTGAGTTGAAAGTCACTCATTTCTGAGTTAATCTTATTCATTCGCGGGTTAAATTTCTTAAGCGTGTAGACCGGCATTGACTGGTTAAATTATCCGATTGAAGATTGTTTCTGAAGGGTTTTATGTTTATGATATTCTTCTTCACACGTGCTTTTGTTTACGTCGAGCATCGATAAAAAAAATAAGCGAACTGGCTCCATGCAACAAAAGACGTTTCGACCATTAAATTTTGTGTTTTCGCAATTTAGTTAAGACTTCTAATCGAATAAATGTTTTCAAGTAATTGTAGAATACTTACACGGATATTGAACACGGTATGTGAACGAAGCATACGGAAATATGGTAAATATAGGATCCTATTTCTATAGCTGATGATATTGTATTATGTAATTCGTTCCAAACAATTGACTCAAAACCATGATTTGAATTAGTGAGATATAATAAAAATTTCACCAGAATTTCCCACATTGCTTTTCCAGTTTCTCCACCTAAGCGATTCTACCGTAAAACCGGTGTTGTTTCCAGCAATGGACGATACGAGATCACGCTGGACCAACGGAAGCTTAAAACCCCGAAAGGTGCTCCGTTCTTTGTGGAAAGTGAACCGCTAGCTATCGCAATTGCGACCGAATGGGACGCTCAGAGGGAAGTGGTGGATCGATCCAGTATGCATTTGGTTAGTGAGATACAAAATTAATCCGAATCTCTAACGTCGAACTAATTATTAATGCTTCTTTTTGCAGACAGCCCTCAGTAGTACGGTGATCGACAACCCCAATAATTTGCAGAAGCCGGATATTGTAAATTATCTGGTCAATTATTTAAACACCGACGCTATTCTTTTTCATACAGCGGTAATCATTGAATAGTTACAATTTTCTGATTGTTTTTAAAACTAAATTATTTTAGGAAGAAAAAGGACTTAAAAAACTGCAACTGGCGGAGTGGAGTCCGGTGATAGATTGGTTCAACAAACGTTATGAAGTGCAGTTGGTTGCCACCGATGGGCTGGAAGTACCTAGCTTCGCTCCCGGGACAGCAATGAACATTAGTCGTTACTTGTCGTCCTACAGTGTGGCAGCTCTGCACGGGTTTATGTTTGCCGTCGATACCATCAAATCGCTGATACTAACTTGTGCATGTGTGGACCGTTTCATATTGCCGGAGAGGGCAGTTTTGTTGGCCCGACTAGAGGAGGAATATCAGCTGGGACACTGGGGACGTGTCGAATGGGCCCACGATGTGCAACAGCTTGACTCGCAAGCTCGTCTTGCGGCCGCTATTCTTATGGTTCACTTTAATTCTAGTAATGTTTCCATAAAGCAAAAAAATGTTTAGGGCTTTCGGAAAAAAATGAAAGAAAGTACAATTTAGCATGTTTTTTTTTATTTTCTAGTATTAAATCTTATCTAAGGCGGGGCATTCTTTTCAGCTTGCTCCAAAACTTGGCTGCTGTTTCGCTTTCGTTGCTATCCAGTCGTCCATGAACTGGTTGTACTGTCGTTGGCTCTTACACACAATAACTAGCGATCGTGGCCGGCAACCGAGCTGACGAAGTTGCTCCATTCTCCTTTTTGTGGTCTCGAGACTGTGCATCAAAATGCGCGGATTCAAAGCGATGTCATATGGAGAATAGTTTAGCTCGTTTAACAAATAGTCAATGACGCTTTTGATTTTGGTCATGCGCACGTTTTGCACCGAGGGCACTTTTATGATTATAGAGTTTGCTACTTCCTCATCGAGTCCTAATCGTTTTTGCAAGTATTCCAAAATCGTTCCGTGGTCACCGAGCAATGCACGATTTTGTTTGGTTAGCTCTAGCGATTTTTCTAGGATTATGTCCGGACAGCGAACCATCCAAGGCATTAGCTTTTTACCTCGAACTGCCTTTGCGCGGGCAATCCGTTCCGCTACGATTGCTGGTGAATATTTGAATGCCCATAGATCGGCCAGCACGTCCTCACTATTCATGTTCGCTGTGAATTGTTCCAGGTTTTCTATAAAACCATCTTTCGGTATGTTGAACATAAAAGTACGACGAGCGAACTGACGGGCAACGTCTGCCGCCGGTATGCCAGTGTGATCCGCGAAATGGTAGATGCGATTGCCATTGTTTGGAAATAGTTCACTGTTCATTTTATGAACAATTTTTAAAACTTGTAGAGGCTTCAACACACACAACGGTATAACGTCATTCAAATCTCTAACCGTTTTGAGACGGGCGAGCGAGTTAAGTTTGGAAATTAATTCCTCGTGTTTTGCAGTTAACATTGCAAGGTCCTTGAGGATAGCCTTCTTATGAACGCCATTCTCCAGCAATGCTTCGATATTGTCCAACAAAGAAACGGTTCCTTTACAAACATCGAAAATTTTCTTTGCCTCTCTATTGCTGCAGTTTAACAACGCTATAACTTTAGTTTTAACATGATTTTCGAAAAAAGTCTCTGACAAGGAATTTTCAAACAAGGGCTCAATGCCTTTCGATAGCACCTCGTCAAATGTCTTCTCCAGTGCCGCCTTCGGAGTACGAATCATCCATGGCTTTACTTTTTGCAGCGGAAAAGACTTCAGCATTTGCAGTCGTTCAGCGATGGAAGCCGTGGCATGGGCAAGAATCGACAGATGGCGGATTACATCCATCGGTTCCATGTGCTCCAAACAATAGTCTAGGTTAGTTAGAAATTTGCTCAGCGACAATTTGTACACTCGAATGTTGGAGGACAGATAACGGGAGATAATATCTATGTCTAATCCGGTTTTGGCCTGTAGCAAGTATAATCGATTTCCGTGCTCTACGTCCTCATCTAACGAAATCTGGACCACCTGTTTCAAAACGTTCTGTTTAATCTTTAACAACGGGACCAAGTGATTAATATCCTTAAGACCTTTGAATTGACTGAGTAAATCTAATTTTACTGTAAGTTCATCTGCAAAGTAAAAATTTAAACGAATGTTTACTTAGCTCTTGATATTAGCTCAATGTTTAGTCCTACCAGTACGAACGGATAGTATTTTCGGGTACTCAACTATGAAACGATCCGGAATACCACGACTCAACAACAGCTGAATGTTATCGGTAATCATCTTGGGTGGTAACGCCCGCAACGTTCGGCGGTTAGCTTTGTATATGTGCAGCAAATCTTCCCATTTGCAGCTGATCAGTTCATTGATTCGACTCAGCAGTTCGTCCTTCTTCCAAATGGCTGTGCTATCAATTATGCTGGATTTACTGCTGAGGGACACGACCGACATCGGAAGGTCATCTCCCCGATTTTGATTGTTATTACCATTGTCCGTTGAAAGAAATCGCAGGCGCTGCACGGTTCGAGGTTGATACTGTTGTGTTGAACTGCGAAAAGCTGGCCCTTTCGGCAAGAGTGCAATTGCGCACCGATGCACGGGCAACACAAATTTCAACATATGAAATATTCAATTCCTGGAAGTTACAATGTTGTAAAATAAATTGATGTTGGTTAAATGAACAAAATTGTATTACAAAATTATTTGCCTTCGTTGAGCTTATACAAATACTGGCCGGTAGGGTTAAGGGTAACAGTTTATGTTTAGCTCCTTGTAAATCAAGTTGACGCAAACACATTTACACTATGAATCACAAAAATACCAACTTTTTATCGAATGCTTCGGTTTATATTCTAATGGAACTTTTCTTTCCCTGAGCTTGATACAAGGACAAGCTGGAATTGAGCAGATCCCTTCAGAAACGATTTTCCTAATGCTGTTGTGCTGTCAAACTGCGGCACGGGCACGGCGGCAAATGCACGCAAAACAACGATGACGTCACGGATCAGCTGGCTTTGACAGCAGGAGTTTTGCCAACATGTCATCCTTTTGGCCGGAATCGGGTGTGTAAATCCTTCTTGCCGATAAATAAATGGTGTGTAAACAGTAAAAGTAACCAGCTATAGTGATCCAGAATGATTAAACTAGACTCACTGGTAGAAGACTGTGACATCAGTACCCAGGAAGGCATCGACGAAGTATGCCGAAAAATAACGTCCAAAGAGGTTTGTTTTTTTTTTCAAACTATTAAATGCTCAAAATTACAATCCATTTAACCACATTTCCATCGCGCAGAAGGAAATTGACTCCCGTCTCGAGGAGATCCTCTCGCAGCAATGTCAGCTGGAAGCGAAAATGCGCAACATCGGTCTGGCCCTTGGCAACCTTTCACTGGTGGCGGACAAGAGCCAAAACCTATCGGCGATGATTGGCCACACCGCACAGCTGGCGGAAAACGTAAGCGCAAAAGTTCGCCGGCTCGATGAGGCGCGCAGTCGTGTTTCCGAGTGTCAGCAACGGGTGCATGATCTGATCGATTTGCAGCTGTGCAGCCAGGGTGTGATAGCGGCTATCCGGGAGGAGGATTTCGAAAAAGGCGCTGCCCACGTTAACCGGTTTTTGTCGATGGACAAGAATCTGTTGCAGAAAACGGCTGACGATGTTTCGGGATCTATTACGTCCGTACGCAAAGCGGTGGATACGCTGGAACAGGCTGCCGAACAAATTAGGCAAATTGTCAATCAAAAGTTTGATGAAGCTGTGAAGAAGGATGATTTGGCATCGGTTGAACGGTTCTTCAAAATATTTCCCCTGCTGGGCATGCATGACGAGGGACTGGAAAAATTTATGAACTACATCTGCTCAAAGTTACAAGTGAAGGCACAAAAAGAACTCCGATCGTCAATGGATATTGCTAAAGCGGAAAAGCGAACTACCGTGGCATACTCGGACACGCTCACAATTTTGCTGGAAAATATTGCGCGTGTCGTGGAAGTAAATCAGGCCATCATTGAGAACTGCTACGGAGCGGGAAGATTAATCCAAGTCATAGCCATTCTTCAGCGGGAATGCGACGAAGAAGTTGCCAAGTTGATTTTAGAGTTCAACAAAAATCGCCAGATTGGCAGGAGAGTTGCGCAGATTAACGACTATATTAAGAATTCCGGTAACACATCAACGATGGGTCACTACCGGAAGGCTTCCGGTGGGGGATCGTTTGACAAGCTGAACGCGAAAGACATTGATGCTTTGATAGGAGAGATTACTATCATCCATTCGAGGGCAGAATTGTACATAAAATTTATCAAGCGACGATGCGCGGTAAGTTTCGAGATCCTTTTAGTCCATTTGAATGGTATTAGCTTGACTAACTTCACTATTTTGTATTTCCAGGTCGATCTTGAGAAGAGCACCCTGAAACCCGAGGAAAAGGAAGCAAAACTGACCAAACTGGACGATTTGATTAAAAAGTCTCGGCTAAGCACACAAATGCAGGAAGTCCTGGGAACGTACTTGCTCTTTGAGCGCTACTTCATGGAGGAAAGTGTACTGAAAGCAATCACCTTGGATAACCTGGAATCGGGTCAACACTGTTCCAGCATGCTAGACGATGTTTTTTTTATCATTCGGAAATGTATTCGACGCTCTAATGGAACCCAGTCGTTGGATGGGGTCTGTGCCGTGATCAACAATGCGGCCAGTTGCCTGGAGCAGGATTTTACCAGTGCACTCAAATCCCCCCTCAAAGCTGGCTATCCGACGGGATACATGGATCTTGCCCAGTCTGCTCTGCAAAATTCGATTCAGCAGGGTCGGCTGCAAACCAGTGACGTTGAACAGGCAAGGACAAAGTTTCTAACTACATTAAACAATGCCGACATGTCCACGGAATTCATTGAAACTCTCTGGTCAATGATGGCAGACGAAGTAAAGTTGAATTTTCCTTCCATGACCGCGCGGGAGAAGGAAAAGCTAGAGAGCTGTCTGTCATTGCTCAAATCAGTCGGCGATTCACTGAAGGCTCTGGTTGATTTTGGGCTTCAACAGTTGCGGGCTTCAGCCATTAAACCTCGGCTACATCCTTGGGTTGATCAATTCATCGGTCACAATCATAACCTGACGGAAGAAGAGCTATCAACGTACGAAGCCGGTGAAACCTTTATTCAGTTTTTGATAGTTCAAGTTGATGGCTTGCTAGCCATGTTCAAATCTTCGCTGACAGCAAGAAACTACGATGCCTTGGTCAGTATTGTTACTACTGAAATCACTACACGGTTAGAGCGAGCTATTAAGAAATCCACCTTCAATCGTCTCGGTGGACTAGTGTTGGATCAGGAATCCCGCGCGTTAGCTTCGTTCTTGACGGGAGCAACCTCGTGGTCCGTTCGGGATAAATTGGCCAAACTGCTGCAAATGGCCACCATTCTGAACTTGGAAAGCGTTTCCGAGCTGCCCGAATACTGGGAGTCGGCGTCAGCGGCTTGGCGGCTGACACCCAACGAAGTGCGAACCATTCTTGCGTTAAGGTAGGTGGTTGTTGGATATAAAATGACAAGTCATTATTTAGGTTTTAATTTTTAGAATCGACTTCAAGATGGAAGATATAAAGAAATTGAAACTTTAATGATAGTTGGTAAGTTATGCCTATAATAAACAAAATGTTATCGAAGTTTTAAACTGATCGGTCGTACAGATAAAGTAATATATTACCATAATAATTAATTGCGCTATTATAGTTTGAAGCTTTTTTCTAAAGCAACCGAAATGCTTGCACTTTATTGGTTACTTCTGTAAAGTCAGTGTCAGTGTCCAGGGATGGCACGATCACTTTGACTCAATTCACATTGATTTGATAGTAGCATCTCAGCCAAGCAAAATTTGACAAAGTTTTATACGGGACATTTGTAGACTTAGTTATTATCTATAATTTTGCTGAAAAAGGTTTAGCTGTATCTTTTGTATTTACAGTGCTACAATGCTAGTACCACATTAGTGACTAAATGAAAGTTCATTTAGTTACTAATGAGGTACTAGAATGGCAGCACCTTAACTACGAAAGATACAGCTAAACTTTATTCAGAAAAGTTATAGATAATAACTAGCTCTTCAATCGTCCCATATATTACTCTTTCAAGTTCTGCTTGACTGAGACGGTACCTACTGTCAAATGAATGTGAATTGAGTCAAAGTGATTTTGCCATCCCTGTCAATGTCAGTGCAAAGTAACGTTTATATACATAACTTATTACTGGCATAATAGATCAAAATAATGGTTGCAGTAGTTCTAAATCTCTATAGAAACATTTTAACGACCGACGAAAAAATGACGGTCTACCTTCGGTAATATTACTAACTAAGTGATAAAGCGATGAGCAAGCTTAGCATTGGCCCCGTAATTACATCGGTTCCATTCATAACTCTTCGATTGCCACCTAAATCCCACAAGGTCTTAGTATTTTAACATTCTTCGTCTACTTTAATGATGTTAACTTCCTGGTTAACGGTTCGCGACTCTTGTTGTAGACGACCTAAACATTGAGAATCTTTCCAATCGATCTTTGCCAAATAGTGTAGTAAACATCATTAGATTTTCTAGAAAATTGAACCCATTCGACTTTGATTACAAGTTGGACTATAAGCTCACCTTCAAACAGCAAACCGTTTACAAGGCCTGCAGGAATTTTGCCTTTATCAATATCATTTACTGCCTGAAAGCTCTCATTGTGCACTAATAATACACTCAAATCTAGAGTAATGCACTTCAGTTTGGAGTTCTTGCTTCCAAATAGGAGTTAGCCGAATCAAATCAGTACAACGGAGATGCATTCACTTTGCTGTTCGGAGACATCTTCTAACTGCCAAGCTACGATAAACGTTCTAGACAACCCTATTGGCAGGCTGCCATGTTTTATCCGCCAATATCCTACCGTGAGCGGAAATGAAATAGCACTTCATCGTTTTGCTACGTTTCATTCGATAGCCAGCAGCGTGATTTGGGCCAAGGGCATGCTTCCGCTGTCATGTAATTTAGCTCGATATAGAGATGTCAATAGTGTGCCGTATGCTCATTTATAGGACCTACAGCATATTCGTTGTCGCTTTTTGACCTCGCGAATGGATTGCCCGTCTATCACTGAAAAGCCTTGACATACACACTCGAACGCGTATCTTGTACAATAGCCCCTTTTTGCACGTATCCAACAGAAGCATGAGATCTTACAGAGCGTCAGGGATAAATTGTATTTCAGCCGAAATGCAATTAGCATAATTAGAGAGATGGAAGGTTGGTTTTAATCTGCAATTGACACACCATAAGACGGAAGCTGTAATGACCAGCAACTGTAAGGAGACCCCAATTACCCCTACCCATACATGTGATTGTCGCTAAGCATAATGTGAAGTACTTGGGTGTCATGGCAGACAATCGACTGATCTTCACTAGCCCCGTCGACTATACTTGTGGTAAGGCATCAACAGCGGTTACCGCGCTGTCCACTACTTACTTACTTAAAAGGCTTGCCGTTCTTAACGAAGCCTGTTGAACAACGTTTTTTCAGTTTACTCGGTTGTGAGCTACCGCTCTACCCTGCAAAAATGGTGTTCACCTCAAATCCGGTAGGAACAAGACGACCAGGAGCGCAGCGAGCAAGATAATTAGACCAGATAGAGCGAGATCTGGCGGAGAATATCGTGAAAACACCTGTCGCCGCGCACTAGGTGATATTTTCATCAATTTCATCAAATTGAGATCAAAACTCTTAAGTCTATACATACAGTTCTGTTGTCGCAATAAAACGACATGCATCCATTTGAGTATATTAATCTCAATTTGCAAATATCGATGAAAATATCACCTAGTGCGCGGCGACCGGTGATCTTGTTCCATCTGGTCTAACTATCTTGCTCGCTGCGCTTCTGGTCGTCTTGATCCTACCGGATTTAAGATAAACACCATCTTTGCGGGGTTGTTGTCCGGCATTCTTGCAACATGCCCTGCCCATCGTATCCGTCTAGCTTTAGCCACCTTTTAGATACTGACTTCGCCATAGAGCTGTGCAAGTTCATGGTTCATCCTTCGCCTCCATACTTCGTTCTCCTGTACTCCGCCGAAGACTGTTTGAAAACTCCGAGCACTCGCAAGTCCTCCTCGAGCATTGTCCATGTCTCATGCCCGTAGAGAACAACCGGTCTAATAAGCTTCTTGTACAGGGTATACTTTGTACGAGGGCTTAGTCTGCTCGACCGCAATTGCTTGTGAAGCCCACAATAAGCACGACTTCTGGTGATAATACGCCTCTGACGGTGACGGTTAATTGTCCGCAATAAACAGTGATCCAAGGTAGAGAAAATCTTCGACTACCTCACACTTATCGCCGTCGATCATACTACTGCCCAAGCGACGTCGGAAGGCCTTGGTTTCACTGGCCAGCATGTACTTTGTTTTAGATGTATTTACCTAAACCAATCTTTTCTGCTTCGCGCCCTAGTTTGGTGTACTGTTCAGCCACCGCCACAGATGTTCTGCCGATAATATCCGTGTCATCCGCAAAGCAGACGAATTGACTAGATTTGTTGAAGATCGTGCCCCGCTCCGTTTTGATATCCGCCAGGCAGGCTTGGCATACACTTTTCGCTTTGATTTTGCTCTTTTGATTACTGCTCCTCAGCCAAGCAGAATTTGAAAAAGTGGTGTATGGAGCATTTGTAGAACACGTAATTAACTATAATATTGCTGAAAAAAGTGAAGTTTTATCTTTAGTATTTACGGTGCTGTAGGGTAGTAATGCCGTTGGTAGCAAAAAGAGCGCTCTTTTTGCTACCAAGAGAGTAGCAGCCTTATAGCGCCATAAATACAAAATGCACAGTAATGCTTACTTCAGCAATATTGTAGATAATAACAAATTCTACAAACGCCCCATACATCACTTTTCCTAATTTTTCTTGGCTGAGATGTAGTAATCAAAAGAGCAAAATCGAAGCGAAAAGTGTATGCCAAGCCTGCCGCCCGGTTCATAACACCTTGTAGCGCTATGTTGAACAGCAGACATGCGAGACCATCACCTTGACGAAGCCCTCTGTGTGATTCGAATGAACTTGATAATCCACCCGAGATCCGAAAACAGCACTGTGTATCATCCATCGTAGATCGAATCAGTTTGATCCTGGAGAAGCTGTTCTCGTCTATGATTTTCCATAGCTCTTTCCGGTCGATGGTATCATATGCGGCTTTGAAGTCAACGAGCAAATGGTGCGAGGGACTTCTGTATTCACGACCCTTTCGGAGGATCTGCCGCATAGCATAGCACACACCATGGGTGGCTGATATGGTGTACCCGTAAGTACACCATACATCTGGCCATGTCCTTACAATTGTAGAAATGGGCACGTTAGTTGAACACCTACTTTAGCAGTCTACTTTATGCCTACTACTATCTACTTTGTGCGCAAACACTCACGGAATCTTCATAGGTGTTCATGTACCCAGTAACATACGATATGAATATAATATAAATATATAAGCGTAAAAATACAATGGAATGGAGCATATACAGGCAAAAATAGAACAATCTCACCAGCAATCCGTCGAATAAAATATAATTGCGTCTTTGGTTTTCCAATATCCAATAATTAATTAAATTTTCCCTTCTGATATTTAATTTTGTCACGGCCAAAGTTTTTACTACAGTAGGAGCTGCTTGATAAGCTAAAACAAATCATTAGAATAACATATTAGGCTTATCTTGCCGTGTGGCTCAGCCGTCTGCCCAAAATCGCAATTTTGAAATGAGGCAGCCGGGAACCACGTAGCATCGCACATCCTAGCTTAGCTACTCAATAGAGCATTACCGGGTACCGCCGCGTGGAGGCGCTAGGTAGCGGCTTGAGATGGCAAGAGCTGTATTGGTCGCTCTTTTGTTTGCCTTCCCCATTTCATACCCGCCCTGTCGGAGGATCTGTCGTAAATATTTGATCCGTTGTAGACCGACCTTTGATGAAGCCTATCAAGCCGGCTGTTTCCACAAATCTGTTCGCAATTGGTGATTGTCGGCGGAAAATGATTTGGGATAGCACTTTATAGGCGGCATTGAGAACGGTGATCGCTCGATAGTTCTCACAGTTCAACTTCTTTTTATAGATCGTGCTGATAACCCCATTCATTCCTTCGGTAGCTGCTCCGTACCTCAAATTCTAACAATTAGCCTGTGCATACAAACGGCCAGCCATTCTAATCCCGACACATTTTGGCTCGTGGCACAAAGCCTTTGCGGGATCCATTCAATTTCTGGTAGAACTTTCGCGTTTCCTCAGAACGATGCAGCCGCTCAAGCTCTGCATATTGCTACTCTTCCAGGTAGCGCTTTTTCTCCCGGAAGATTTGGTTTTGCTCCTTTTTTTCTGTTTATGTCTTTCCACGTTATGACGTGTCAGCGCATCTTAACCTCATCCATTACCCTCCTGCCTCCTACATTCATCATCAAACCAATCGTTCCGCTAATTCCGTGCCACATGCCCGATGGAGCTCTCCGCTACACTGCTGTTCTTGGAGGCGGCAAAGTCGATAAGTCTTAGACCCATTTCATAGGTCAGCTGGTGTGCGCTGAACCCTCCAATCACCGGTTTGTATTCCTACTCCTGGCCGACCTAACCCCGACGACTATCTTGGTATCATGTTTTGGGCATCGGTCGTATTCACTCTCCAATTACGCGTAGAATTCATCCTTGTCGTCATCGACATTTCTGAGGTGAGGGCTGTGCACGTTGATGAAGCTTATATTGAAGAACCGGTCCTTGATTCTCAACCTGTACATTCGAGGATTGATTGACCGCCACCCAATCACTCGTTTCCGCAGCTCGCTCACCACTATGAAAGCTATATCCAGCACGTAGGTGTTGCCGCAGCTCTGGTAGATGGTATGTCAATATCTGAACGTATGAACCGTTGAGCTCTTCCAGGACATTTCCTACAGCGCTACGACATCGGACTTGCGGCTCTTCAATACGCCAGCACTCGAGTGCTCCCTTGAAAGTTGAGAGATTGGCAGTTCCACGTCGCGAGTTTCCAATCTTTAGTCCATTTTCGTCACATGGGTCTATTCCGATTGTTCCAGTCAAAAGGTGTATAGGTGCGCAAGGCACCGACAGTGCGTATTTACCAGCCGATCTGTGGAGTTCCCAATACGGGAGGAGTTTAAAAAAGCAATCAGTGAGCTGAAAACTGTAAGACATTTCCACTGGGAAGGACGATATTCAGGCTGGACTTCTGCAAGCGCGGAACGAACGGTTTAACGAAACAATCCGCTCGTATCCATGGTCAGGATCTGAGCGGAACAACAAATGCCGGAGAGATGGTTGGGAGTTTCATATGCCCAGAAAGAAAGGGCATCGTCTCAAGTGTAAAAACTGTCGAGCCATAATAATGCTCAATTCTACCTATAAGGTACTCTTCCGTACCTTGGTCTGTAGACTGCGACCATTTACGGAGTCCTTCGACGTCGAGTAAAAAGCTGGTTGGTTTCCGTGAGGGCCGCTCCACAACATATCACATGTTTACCCTGCGTCAGTTATTAGATTATTTCTGAGGGTACAACTTGCAGACAGGGTTGATTTGCTCTTTTTACTTCGTTTTTGCTCTTTTGACTACAACGCCTCAGCCAAACAGAATTCAAAAAAGTGATTCATAGGATAAGTGTAGAGTTACTTATTATCTATAATATTATTGAAGAAAGTATAGTTTAATCTTTTGTATTTGTAACGTTACGGAGTGGCGATGACATTGGTAGCAAAAAGAGTTCTCTTTTGGTTACCAGCGGGGTATCAGCCCCATAGCCCCATAAACACAAAAGATAAAACTATACATCCTTCAACAATATTGTAGATAATAATCTACTCTACAACTGGCCTATGCATCACTGTTTCGAATTTTGTTTGACTGGGACGCTGTAGTAGGTACGGAAGAGTACATTATAGGTAGAATTGAGCATTATTATGGTTCGATAGTTTTTGCACTTGAGACGATGCCCTTTCTTTCTAGGGCATATGAGACTCCCAAACATCTCTTCGGCATTTGATTTGTTATTCCGCTCAGGTCGTGCAGGTTTTCTTGTCTTGTCAGTCAAAAGAGCAAAAATAAAGTAAAAAGAGCAAATCAAGCCTGCAGGCTCATCATCTGGACTTCAAGGCCGCCTACGATTCAGTCAATCAACATGCGCTGTGGCAGATAATGCTAGAACATGATTTTCAGACGAAACTAGTTAAACTGATTCATGTCACGCTGGATGGATCAAAATCAAACTAACAGGTGATACTTCAGCCTCTTTCATGACGTTGTTGGATAAACTGAAGTAAGGGTATGCGCTCTCTAGCCTGCTATTTATTGCTACCTTGGAAGGCGCAATTCGAATAGCAAATGTGGAATAAAACGGGACAATAACCACGAAATCTTGCATGCTTCTTTGTATTGCGAATGACGCAAAGATCATTGGATTCAACCGTACAATAGTGGAGGAGACCTTTGTGGACGCTGAAAACATCTGAGTGCTTTGGGTTTTAGAGCGTGAAATTCTGCGATCAATACTTGGTGACGAAATGGAAACTAGAGTGTAGCGCGCCACAAGCTTTATCAAGTACATATACAAATATGCTAAAATAGTGAAGGTACTGTAGTAGACTCCGAGGCAGATCCCGCACCTGATAGATGTGTACTGTCGAGGACAATATACGTCCAGCTAGTGTTCAATGAGATTGGAGAACGGCAATCCAGAACCGACAGCACTGGGGGACCATTATTCGTTCGGTATAGGTACTAAAGTAAAGCAAAATAAGCAGGGTAAATTTTCTCATTACTCTAGGAATCCGCGCGGTTAGGGATTATCATCAAATCTGCCAAACTATATCAGTGTACTTTGAGGTAGGCTGGAACCAAAGATGCTGATACCTGATACCTGGTTATGGTGCTGAAGTAAACTTCGATGGGGACCGATGTGAAGTGAATGAAGCCTTCTACCGCGGAAACGATCGTAGAAATACATGTTTTCCACAGTAAGAGGTCCTCAGTTTGTACATCTGTTCTCTGTTATTTTAATGGATCCAAAAACAGCCAAGTAGTAATACATTATAATTTGTATACATATGAATCAATCTTTATTGTCATGCAGTAATTAACATTTCTTTTAGAAAACTGTCTGGACAAATTTAAAATGCTTTCGCAAATAATAAACATAGTCTAAATACAATCTGTCTGTTTCGAACAGCACCTTCTGTGGACTGGTAACTTGCAATCAATGCCAAGCATCGTAAAATTCAAACATAAAGTTCTTGTATCTAATCCTATCGAACGAGTGTGTCATCTCTAATTGAACTTAGTTGACCTTAAGGGCGGACGACTGCTCCTTGACCCAGAAAACACCACCGTTCAGGGCAATGGTACAGGTCATCCGGACATTCTCGCTGAGTCCTTTCGGGGCTACCCAATTGAAGGAGATGCTCTTCGGCGGGGTGGCGATTTTCTTGTGAGTAACAGCCGACTGCAAGTGAAGAATAAGGGTTGGGGCGATTAAGATGTGTATAAAAACAAAGTTTTCATTAGTAAAGCTACATTCCTTCCTTCCAACTTCCATCATCGATAGCGAAATATTATGCACTTACTCGTGTCGTAATTTACAGTTCCTGACTATGGTGGCTAATTTTATTCTAAATGTTTAGAAGACATGTCACGACACATTGCGGTGTTACTATATTTATTCCTGATACGTTCACTTGATGACTTACGGAAATCAGTGCTAATCTAAAGCTAGTAGTATTGCCGTATTACCTTATTCGATTTGCCGCAGTTTAGAGTCTGAATATATTTGTTGTCCGGAGCGACATCGAACGAGCCAACTGGCGTTTCGCCAACGCGAGCCTGGCAGAGCAATCCCTTGATCGTGTCTTTGGCGCTGTTTCCTTGCACGGTGACGGTGACCGCTTCGCCGGATTTGATTTGTTTCTTTTCCAGAAGAATTTTGTACGGCGCTGCTGATGACTGCGGGTCGGTGTGGTGCTGAGGAATCATGTCACCGCAAGCATCGGCTGGTGCGCCAGCCGAAAAGGACAGAACGGGAACCGCGCACAGCGCAGCCATGGCGAGTGAGATGAAAACGAATCGGTATGCCATTGTGTATCTAAAAAAAGAGATTAAAATGGCGTTAACGTTAAAATGTGATTCTCCTAATTATTGCATTTAAAAGATCATAAATCTTTAGGTATAAATCGTTAGTTAGTTTTGTTTTCTGGTTGGCCTCATATAGGTAATTAACTGATCTAATGAGCCCTATATATCGTATCTTAGGTAGCTTGCACTATTAGTGACTTGGATTTTAACGTTAAGCATGCATTATATACAGATAGGAATAATTATTTTCAGCATACCCGTTTATCAGTATTCTATCCGGTAATTCAGACCAGTGTCCTGATATTCGCTTATTTTATTTAACCATCAGTAGCTGGCTCAACTACTACTATGATTAAGCTGATTAATGGAATGTCATTTCGAAAGGCTGATCACCATACGCTTATCGTTAAACTCAGTTTAGCGAAGCTTTCGCTAATTACCGATCACTAACTTTCCTTTTCTTGTAATTAGAATTACTGGAAAACCTGTGGTAGGTACAACAATTATAGGCATTAACGTAAACGCTCACTCAGCTCCTGTTATAATCTCTCACTACACAAATTGTTACTGATTTAGCTTCACTATATGGACTTCACTAATAACGTTAGATCGAAACTATTTAACAATTTTATCTATAGTTAAGTACACAAAAGCCAGTATTGTATTCTTGCGAATATTTTTTAGTTGAAATTATTTCTAGAATCAAAATCAGAACATTTTGAATGTAAAGTACATTCAAGAACTCCTTTTAAGGGGCATTTTTCAAAGGCCGAAGGGCTCCACAATTTGCATGAAATTTTGCACATGGATATAATTAACGGATCGGAAACATTATTTTAAAATTCAAGTTCTCCTATTTTCCCAACAACAACTTATGAAATTTTAAATTTTGCATTATTAAATCAACTTCCTAAACTCGAAAGTACATTTTAAAAAATATCATAATATATTGCCATGACCATGGTTTATATAAAAACCTCATTTAACAATAAATAAGAAAAAAAGGTCCATATCAATTTAAAATTGTTTCGAATTTCCAGTTTTGCGAGGCATAGCATATACAATCGCTAATATCTGAACCATAAATCAACCTCCTTGTTACCACCGCACCGGCAAACATGGTAACCTTGGCGTCAGTTGTCCCAGATTATTGCAGAAATGCATGTGGATAAATGAGTAGTTCTTGCTTGCCTGATTCACTGAGCCTGTCACAGCAAGTGAGCTGCAGTGAGCTTGATTTTCTAATCAAGTGTGTGTAGTATAAAATCGGCCGGTTGCGGTCAATCAGCACGTCAAGGTCTGCAGTTGGAGAGTAAAACTAGAGGCCAATGTTGAATGCATTGCAAATTATGCGCCAAAAGAAAGGTTTGACATTCGCTGGCAAATGTGTTTTCTCTTTTGGTTGGCAAATACGTTGTTTAAACCGATTTTAATTTTTTTTTAAAGTGTATGAAAACTTTAAAATTAATGGAAATCGCTGTATCAAAAATTTGTGTCATAAAAACGTCTTGCTAATTATGTACAACTACATTCCCTAGTCGTTCTTAAAAAATATGCACCAAATCTTGATAACAAAAAACTTGTGAACAATTTTGATTTTAATATTCAAGATATAATTCACTATTTTAAAAGTTTTCAATAATTTATATTTAAAATATGCGTTTTTTCTGTCTCGGGTTTGTTACAAAAACCTTATTGGTCGTTTTTTGGTCGAAGTATTCGGTATTCTTTCCTGAATCCTGCTACATAGACTGAGGCCCTTACAGGAAACCTTTGCAAAGCTTTGTTGACGAACCCCAGTGCAGTTTTCGAGAGAGACGCTCCACGACGGACCACCTCAGGATAAATCCTCCATATATTCCGAGAATTCAACTTGCAGACTCAATGTTTTGTTTTAATATTTCAAATCGGCGTACGATTCAGTTAAATGAAATGAGCTGTGACGAATTATGCTTGAACATGGTTTTTCAACTGATTAGGCTGATACGTGCTATCCTTGGTGGTTCAAAATCAAGCGTTAGAATAGCTAGTGAGACATCGGACTCGTTTGTGACATTACATGGTAGAAGCAAGGAGACAGATTGTCAAATTTGTTGTTAAACGTTGATTCGGAAGGTGCTGTTCGAACGGCAGACGTGCGGAGAAGTGGTACCATCATCACGAATATGCTCATATGCTTCTAGGCTTTGCTGACGACATCGATATCATCGGTGTTAATCGTAGAGTCGTGAAAGAGGCGCATATGCATCTTAAGGAGGAAGCTGCGAAGATCATAAGTTTTACCAAAACAAAGTAGATGGAGGCTGGTAGAGAGCGTAATAGCCCTTCACATATTAGAGCTGCAGTGGTAATAGATGGAGATACTGTTGAAGTGATTGACGAATTTGTTTACCTTGGTACGTTAGTGAAATGCGACAACGATGTGAGCCGTGAAGTAAAAAGGTGGATGGCGGCTGCCAATTCGGCCTTCTACGGATTACGTAGCCAGCTGAATTCCCGTAGCCAGCGTACGAAACTCGCACTTATAAGATGCTAATTCTCTCGGTGGTACTCTATGGCCACGAAGCGTGGACTTGAGTGACCATCGAACTCCTGGCGTTTTTGAGCGTAAGATCCTGCGATCAATTTTTGGCGCCAAATTAGAAGAACTGTGGCGCACGTGTATCAAGAAATATTTCAATATATCAGGTATCCAAAGATGTGGATATTGTGAAACGATTGAAACACTTCAGACGCCAGTGGGCCGGCTACGTAGTAAGTAGGTATAACGATAGGAAAAATTGGTATCTGGAATGTCAGAATGTCTCGCCATGAACAGGCACGAGCTGGTTTATTTGTTCAAGTGCTACATCGACTCAGAATGGAGATCGCTGCTATTCAGGAAGTTCGATGGCCAAATTCCGGAGAAAGGGAGTTCCGTGCAGTAGACCATATTGTAAGCGCTTCTTTAAAGTACCATATCTGCTACAGTGGCGGTAGAAAGGCAGGATATGAAGTCGGTTACGTAGTGTTGGGAAAGCAAAAGCGACGAGTTATCCGGTGGAAACCCGTAGATAACCGTATATGTGTGTTGAGAATTAGGGACAAGTTCTTCAACTAGAGCCTAATCAACAGTTACGCATTAACAAATGACAAAAACGATGATGCTAAGGAAAAGCTCTACGATAGACTCGAGAGGACCTATAGAGAGTGCCCAAAACATGACTTGAAAATCATTATCGGAGATGCAAATTTGCAGATCGGGAGGGAGGAATTTTTTCGTCTTGTCATTGGAAGACAAAGCCTTAATCTGTCGACCAACGATATCGGTCTGAGGCTCATAAATTTCGCCGCGGCCATCTGATAGCCTCTACTTTCCACGTCTGAATATTTGGAAACACATCTGGAGGCTTCCAAATGCGGACTCTAGTTCTCAGATCGATCATGTCTTGGTTGAAGGTCGACACTTTTCGGATGTCATCGATGTACGGTCTTTGCAGGGACCAAATACCGACTCTGATTACTATCTCGTCGTGTGTAAGATTCGCGTTAGGTTGTCGAACGCCGCGAATTCTCGCACTGAGAGAACGCTACGTTTCAACATCCAGCGGCTGACGGCAGATGGCGTGGCAGTGGAATACACCAGATAGGTTGATGAACGTATCGCAGAACAGTAAGAAGAAAGGGAAGATATAAGTGGGCTTAGGAGGAACATCCAGGATGTCATTGAAACAACTACGGGAGAGGTGCTAGGTACGATGCGTGAAAGACAGCGTAACAGCTATGCTGATGCCGAATACCAGAGAGTGATAGATGAGAATAATCAAGCCAGGAATCGCATGCTCACTGCAGCTACGCGTCAAAACAGAGAAAGCTGTGGAGAGACTAGAGCTGCGGAAAAAAGAACCTACCGTCTAACAAACGCGAGTACAGACTGCGCAGACTAAAGCAAACACTCTCTAAACTGTTATTCGACATTGCCCAATGGCAAAAAACGAGCTCGTAATCCAGAGAATTAGAAGCCGCTGGTTTAGAATATCACAAGATACCTATTCCTATGTAAAAAAATGCAGGAAATCGATTAGTAGTGGTTTCATCCTGCGCAGACTTCGGGAAGTGGTCCATTTTGCCCTATTATACCCTCCCACACACATGTTTATTCTTCTGTCTTTGAATTAGTTTTGGTCGTTCTAATTAGGTTTCACTATGTATGTAGGGGTGTATTGGGGAAAATGGACTATTCTTGCATTTCGCACAGTACGGAATGGATAGGATATGATTCTTCTGATATTTTGACAACGTTTGGAAGCTATTTGGGATTATTTCACGGGCGGCAAATAAGTTTCTATACTGTTTAATTAGCTTTTAACATGATTTTTGGGGAAAATAGGGCAAAATGGACCACTTCCCGAAGTCTGCGCGGGATGAAACCATCACCAATCGATTTCCTGCATTTTTTACATAGGAATAGGTATCTTGTAAGATTCCAAACCAGCAGCGGCGTCTAATTCTTGGGATTACCAGCTCGTTTTGCCATTGTGCATTGCCTTGAAAGGTGCAATAAGAAGAGCAAACATGGAAAGGAACGGGACCATTATCTCGAAATCTCTCATGTTTCTTCGTTTTACGGATGACATCGACAGCATCGGAATCACCAGTAGAGCAGTGGAAGAGGCCTTTAGGCCTTTTGAACGGGAAGCAGCGAAATTGGGACTGACCCACGAAAGGAAACGTGTGAGTCCAAACGGTGTTGGTCCCGAGGTGAAGCTGGATGGGGAACGATATGAAGTAGTAGAGGAATTCATACACCTTGGTACGCTCGTAACATGTGATAACGAGGTAAGTCACGAAGTGGAACGACGAATTGTCGCTGCGAATCGCGCTTTCTACAAATTACGTAGCCAGTTGAAGTCCCGTAGCTTGCAATTTGCACAATACAGAGTATACAAATATCCTGATATAGTGAACGTAGTGCAATGTGGCAGGCTACGGTGGACTGGGCACGTCGTCAGAGTGCCCGACGAAAGAGTAGCCAAAGCTATTTTCAACAGAGAATCAGAAGAGGCCGTAGACTTCGGGGCAGACCCCGCACCCGATGGATATACGATACGCAATCGAGAACGACGCACGGTCAGCTTGTGTTCGAGAGGATTGAGAACGGCAGCCCAGGATCGACAGCACTGCCGAATTCATTGGCGAACCGTCGCCAATAAAGTAAAATAAAGTGAGTACGTTATTATTGGTTGAAACCAAAGTCTCTGTTTTGATTAGTGACATTGATTATTTAAATGATTTTTGCTCGTTAAAATCTTTAAGCTATCGAAGGCAGGATGTTAAATAAAGGACTGAATGGTTTAGTAGATGAATCAACATTTGTTACTGTTTTGATTTAATTACCAAACTAAATACTAACGCACTCTACGAATATTTTTCGCTAGCAGACGGGAACTAGGTACCGTGACTGTCGATAGATTAGTGTTACTATTTTTCTCGATAAAAAGAGAAGTAGTAGAGCAGCAAACTTTGCATCATATTTTAAATATATTTTCTAATAAGTAGTTAAGCGGAATAGTATTATAACGCTGTGAAAATGAACCGAAACAGCAAGGGTCAAATGACTCCCTCAGGCCCTTCACTGTATATTTATAGTGTGAAATGTGTAAATTTTATTGTGTAAATATATTCAACTGAATTGGCGATTTGGCTGGCTGATTTTGGAAAGGCAAAAAGTCGGTTTTATTTCAACTGGTCCTCAGATAATTCTTGTTCGGTCAGACGTAGTCGCAAATCTCAGTGATCAAGTTGGCACAAAATTCGTCTCGTCCAGTTCCACGATCAACGCTTTCGGCTCATTAGTTATTCCTGTATGGCCAATAAGCTGTCAATTCAAGGCATTAACAGAAATCTATTGACTCAGAATTGGAACGTCCAAGACGCGATGATATTCATGAATTCTATTTGCGTTATCTTTTGATGTGCAATCTATCACCACCAGAGGCGGCTTTTTTTGTCGCTTGCCGCGTGCGGATGGCGATTACAATAATTCCCACCAAGCGACGAACCCCGTGGGCTGACGGATAGCATGAAGAGGAGAGGGTGCATATTTTATGCAACTGACCGCCAGCTGATCACTGTTGGATCTACCTATATCTAACAGCTACCACAGTTCGTGGCGTGTATCATATGAATATGGAAGTTGCTGGCAGAACAAGTTGTTATAAAAATCGCTTTTGGGTCAATGTTGCCGTCGCATGCATAATGAGCCGTCAATTAATCAGATGCAAAAGAGACGCGTCCGCGTATCGAGAGTGAAGTGAATGCATGTAGCCTACCTGACGCTGCAAAACGTCTCTTGCTTTAATTAGCAATCTAATGTAAAAAAAACACAGAAACAAAAGGCGTTAGACTGTGGGCCGGTCTCCCCGGCTCCGCTAATGTGATGGAAGGGTCGATTGGGTGGCTGAAACAGCATTTAAATCGAATTAGAATACTCGGCAGGTGTGCGGGAAACCTGTTTGGCATGAATAATAGTGTAAATCTGAGGAACTGCTGGTAACGAACAAGTTACAAAAACCTGTAATTCATTAATAATCGCCTAGAAATTGATAGGTAAAAAATATGATTTGCAAACTTCTATTTCGGCTAGGAGTGCGGTCACTAACCGATAGTTTTTTTTTGTGGTAGTTTGGGGAAATAATACAGGAAGGATTAGTCATTGTGATTGAAAGGCTTTGGGCATGTGAGGCAAGTGAGAAACGCTTTGTCATTGGTGATCTGCAAAAAAGTATGGGGAAACTTCTTTCGGTACCGACATTAGGAAATTCGAATGAAGGTGGTGCATGCGAATAACCGGCTCTAGAACAGGTTTTTTTTGACAAAAAAATGGTACTAATAAAATGATTTTGCAGAGGTCTATTAAGTTACGGGAATCACACGACCTCACACGTTCAAAGACAGTTTTGAAGGTCAAGTGTTTCTAAAGGAGATCTTAAATAAGTGTGTTTCATAAAAACAAGATTTGTTTTGTCGATTGCTTTATTTACGTTTCACTTTCAACTTAATTGCCCGATTTACCTGGGATCGGTGAGAATAAAGTTGTGAACAAAGAAAGCGAGAACTGGGATTTCATAATCTAGTCAATCGAATGTATTACTCAACAACTGTTTCCTTAGAATAGGTACACGAGTTTACTTCTAAGTCAGTAAAAATGCTTATATGTTAGTTGTTGTTGATTCATTTTATAACGGCTATTAAACCAGCTCTTTTATTCTAACATCACAATAAAATAAAGCAATCGTATGATTATTTCCCCTAAAGACCTTGTGAGATACAGCCAACGCTGACAGTCGGCTACAATCAACGGGTTGACAGAGATCGTGAAACAAACGCGGAACCTATTTTCTCATTCGATCGCGACGAAGGCAGACGGCCGGAGGCGGCAAAAAAGGTAGCTCGACCATTTAGTTGCATTATTGCCATTTGCACGATCACGTTAGAAACCGTGCAACACTAGCATTTCCGTTCAGATGTACAACTGGTTCTGTTAAATCACCATTTTAAATCGGTTGGAGCCTTTAAGCCTTTGTTAGAACCCCTAGGTAACAAGGAGATTGTTATCAGAATTAGTTTGCACAAACGAGAATATAGCTTTCGTGATGCTGCTTTGCTATTTGTATAAACTTGATAAGCTTATACGGTTCAATAGTGGTGGACATTTAATGCCTATAATTATTGTTTACCCAGTTTTCCATTAATATTCAGTAGGTTATGTTTGATTGGTACAATCGCAATTCAATATTATTGCTCGAGTTTTACTCGTTGCTTCAACTGCCATCATAAAGCAAAATTTAAGCGCAAATTGCATAATTCGACTTTATTCACTCTTGTAGTTAAATAATTATAATCGAATAACACAAGCTTTATTATTCGGTCGTAAAACTAGGACAGTATTCAAAACCCAAAGCCAATTATATTACCAATGATTTATTGATTATATTCACAGACTATTTCAGAACATTTGAAAGTGTTCATTTTTGCTATTTACTTGAATTGAAAGGTATTCTTGGTTAGATAGTATCTCTCTTGTTAAGAGCTAAATCAATGATAATGAGTAACCAATTTCACTAGAAAAACAAAGAATAAAGTACCTTTAACGTAAGTAACCGTTTGTAATAAACGATTGTAATTTATACCATTTCTAAACTCAATGCAAATGTCATAAAACATTTAAATCAGTAAATTTCGGGTAACAATACTAAAAAAGTGTATGAAAACCAAATGAAAAACGCGTGTTTGTGAAAGATATATCTTTAACCTATAACGATTTCACAGAAAAAGTTAATAGAGCAGAGAAAAATTACCTTTTGTGGTTCCATTGTTGTCCTAAGTTGCTCAGCAAAAAGTTTAGGCAAATATTGTGGATACAAAATGGCAACCGATAGTCGCGTTTCATTAATTCTGGCGTTTTTAGAATCACCAAACATTAAGACAAAGTTGCTTACTTTTCCAAAAAACTTTTGAAACAATTCTTTCATATATGGCGCAACTTATTAGTATCGTGCACATAAATATTGATTATATCTATTAGTTGGCTTGCTGTAGCACAACCGTTTTGTCATGGGTATTTGTTATTTCTCGATAGCACAGTAGACTGATTATTAAAATGCTTTAATCTGATTATCCCTAAAAGTTCAAAACAATTAAAAGCATTTTAATTTGTGGAAGGTAATTAGAATAAGTCATTTATTAATCATTTTTACTCCATTATTTTTCCCAAGCTTGTCTCACATCACTTTAACGGTACCTCTTCTTTTTCATAGACTCTTAAGAGTAACACCAAATCACATTTTTGCCAAAAATAAAACAAAGCCTCGGTTGCTTAACCTAGATAATATCACTAATTAAGTTAACATATCTGTTGCAAGTGGAACTCACCGTTGTTGTTTCACACTGATTAGTAGTAGATGAAAACTTTTGTCAACTAATTCAACTGGACGACAAAACTGGCGGCGGGACACCCTGGGCTGAATTGATCCTCTCGAATCGAACTCACAAACAGCTTTGAGCCATGTGCTTACCGGTCGGCAGCTTTTGTTGGCTCCAACTCCAGCATCGACTCGCGCGCCAAATTGCACCCTCGCTCGCTAGCTGAGCCCCGGGTGCCAGCTTGCTCTAGCAGAAATGATTTAAAGGTTGTGCAGTCATGCGAATATCGTTTACGATATTTTAAATTTTTAAATAATTTAATTGACAATATGTTAAAAAATAAAACATGCAACGCGTAATGGACAAAAAAATTGTCACGAGGTAATGCTAATCCTTACACCTGCTTCATACTTAGCAAATTAAAATATGGTTGTTCATAAATTTATAAAAAATCAAGAGCTGTGAAGAATTCGGTCAACTTCGAAAATCTGGCATTACTGGTTATATTTCGAGCCCCCAGCCCAGTTATATTCACTCGATTACGAGCATTATCGAATCGTCATTCTCTCGGAGGCTGTCGTTTCTCCAGCAATCAGAGATGATCGCGAGAGTTTTATTCACGCGTGGGATAACGCAGTATAGTTTTGCCCTTTAAATACCTATACTTTGCTGTCAGTAGGGTGACAACGGTAATAGTATTCTAAAAAACCCAATTTAATCAACCTGGTGGTGCAAGGAACCTTTGTTATACCATCGTACTTATCATTTGAGATAAAAATCGACACGTCTTTGGAACACATTTCAACTTTTGGTTAATGTGTTAGTATCATAGGTTCATGTCACTTCTACTGACAGATAATAAATGTTGAGAATTATAAATCCTTCAATTTGATATCAACATAATGAAAATCGGTTCAGTCGTAAAAATAAAGATTAGCAAAACGACGATTTTTGGAGCTACTCTAACTCAGAAAGGGGCACCTCAAACACCAAATGAAAAAGTACAGATCAAAATTTTTCTGAAAATAAGAAATTTACAAAATTTGAACAAAACCAGGGTATTTTTAAATTTTGATACATCCTTCATGAAATTGCTGATTAAATGATTAAGTTGTTATTGATTTGAGCATGTAAAAGGCGAAGTAAGTTGTAAGGGGTTTATATATACATAGCTAGAATTTATAGTTTTTTTTGGTGACATTGAACTATGCATAATTTTTTGTAATGCAATTCTATTTGATTCATATCAATCAAGTTTTATAGAACAAAATTTATCAAATTTTTATTAATTATCTTTTGATCGTCAAAACCAATTCTTATGAAATTTTGCATATGTATTCGCAATATTAAAAGCTCTCGTTCAATATTAAAATATTTGTTTTTGTTATATTATTGTCACTTCAACAGCTTGGGTCATTCGCTGACTTCTGCGGGGTTGGGATTTGAACCCGTGTCCTCGGCGTGAGAGGCGTGAATGCTAACCACTACACCGGGACTGACCCCATTAAAATAATTAAAACTCGATAAATTAGCTTGGTTAAAATCATTGAAAATTATTGTAAATTTTAATGTGTTGTGCACGATTACTTATAACTTTCAAATTACAAATCCAATCAAAAAACTAATCAATAGTGATCTATGAGGCTATATTACCTTTTAAAGTCTAATAGCGTATAAATCGCTTTGGTCATCTCTGAGAAACAGCCAGTCAGCAAGTCAGTGAGTTGACGTCGTTAGAATTGTTTTTACTTACTTATGTGTCCATGTCCGCCGGTCCGGCAGAACAAGGGGATGAAATCAGAGATCTCCACTGCTGACGGTTTCCCGCCATGGTTTTTACCTGTCGCCAGGACAGGTTCTCGTCTACAGCCCGGATGTCGTTGGCTAGGCTGCGTCGCCATGAGCCTCTAGGTCTGCCTCTTCTACGCTGTCCTTGCCGATTCCAGTCGAGTGCTTCTCTGCAAACCTCGTTCGCTCCTTTCCTCAAGGTGTGTCCGATCCTCTTCCACATACGTTCACGGATTTCTGTGGCCGTTGATGACACCGACGAAGGAGTTCCTCATTGGATATCCAGTTATCAGGCCACCAGGCACAAATGATGTATCGCAGGCACCGGTTAATGAATACCTGCAGTTTTTGCGTTGTCTCCGCTGAGACGCACCACGTTTCGCAGGCATACAGCAGTATGGATTTAACGTTTGAATTAAAGATTCGGGTTTTCGTACGTGTAGAGTGATCTGGTTTGAACGCCAAATGTTTCGCAGACCTGCCAGATCAGGGGTGGCCTTCCTGATCCGTGTGGCTATATCAGTCTTGCTACCACCATCGGGCGTTGTCTGGCTACCAAGATATTGAAAGGCGTCTACCTGCTCAACTTGTTGTCCTGCTACTGTGAAGTTGGTGGAATTGTCAGTGTTCACTGCCATAGACTTAGGCGTCTACCTGCTCAACTTGTTGTCCTCCTACTGTGAGGTTGGTGGAATTGTGAGTGTTCACTACCATAGACTTAGTTTTCGCTACATTGACTGTGAGACCTGCTGCCTAGGAGCTCTCGGAGAGGTCATCTAACTTGCTCTGCAATATCGTTTCGGCGTTGTGCGAGCAAGACAATGTCGTCGACTAGGTCGAGGTCATTTAACTTCTCCTTCGTTAGAGGATTCCAAGGCAATCCTCGATTTGGTCTACTGTCAATTGCTCCAACTAATATCTCATCCATAACGATGAGAAACAGAAGCGGTGATAAAATGCAGCCCTGTCTTACGCCAGCAGTAACCCTTATGGGGTTGGACAAGACGCCGTCGTGCAAAACCTTGCACGAGAACGCCTCGTACTGAGCCTCGATGAGATGGACTAGTTTATCCGGAACTCCTTTACGCCTAAGTACGCCCAGATGTTTTCGTGGTTGGGTCGGTCGAACGCCTTTTCGACGTCAACGAACACCAGCAGAAGAGAGTCCTGGAATTCGTTGATCTGCTCCAATATAATGTGGAGCGTTGTGATATGGTCTACACATGATCGGCCAGCACGGAATCCAGCTTGCTGCCGCCGGAGAGTAGCGTCGATCTTCTCCTGGAACCGGTTGAGGATTACCTTACAGAGTACTTTGAGAGTAATACAGAGCAATGTGATGCCTCGCCAGTTAGTTCGTGATGAAGACGTTCTTTATGCCGGTCCATTGCTCTTAGACTGTTCCAAATGCATCTTCCAGCGCTGTGCTGTTTAAATGCTCCAAAACTAGCTGTACAAGCATTGAACAGAGGTGTTTAGACATGTTTAGACATTGAAAGCAGCTATACAGCATGTGCTGAATAAAAGTTATCGGTCAAACGTTTAATAAGCAAAAATTGTTCCTTCGGTCGGGCAACTTTTAGGATTTGCAGCCGACTTTCATACCATAGCCAGAAACTTTACGACGGCAATCTACGCCAGACTGTAAGCGGAATCTAGGAGGATTAAGCTTTGTCCTTAGCAAAACGTTATGATTTAGAAGCATACGGTGCCGTACGAAGCTGACAATGTACAAAACCCTTATCAGACAGGTAGTTCTTCATGAACTTGAAGCTGGACGATATTGGGCAGACTACAAGCCGAAAGCGGTAAGTGGCGGAGGAGCATAAGTCACAAACTACAAGCACTGCTTCGAAAGGGTCTCATCGTACAACTGGCGAAAGTCGATAGGCTACGGAGAGCCGGACACGTCGTAAGGATACCGGACGACAGTACGACGAAAACAGTTCTCTTTAATAATCGGCATCGGCACCAGGAACAGGGGTGCTCGACGTATAAGATGGCTCGACCAAGTCGACAGTGATTTGCGACTTCTGAGACGACTGGGAAATTGGCGACGAGTATTCTAAAATCGAGTTGAATGGAGATGACTGCTTCAAACAACACGAGCCACCCTGGCTCTGGGGTGCTGACAACGATGTCGTAAGGGGCCACTTTGCGTAAGGGGCGACTTTCTTTGCGAGGCGAGTGACGTGAGCCGGCAAATCCAAATTTGCTGCCACTCATATTTCGTTCGCTGTAAGTTGATTAGAAGCGAATGATATGATGGTTTTAGCAGCGATTAACAGCGTAGCGAAAAACGTCCTAGGCCGAGTGGCACCAAATCGACGTAACGAATGGTTTGAAGAAACGTCACCAAGAGCAGAAGGAGTGCGAAGAACTCGAGCAGCTGTATCGCTTTCACGACACACAGAAGATCTATCAAAGACTCAACGAATCTCGCAAAGGCTTAGTGCCGCGGGCTGAATTGTGCAGAGATGAAGATGGAGGTATCTTGACTGACGACCGTGCGGTGATCGAAAGGTGGAAGCAGCACTACGATGAACACCTGAATAGCGTGCAGGCGGAAGACCATGCTAGCGGAGGAAATGACCACATTGGTGTAGTAATCAACGAAGATGTGCCACCACCCCCATCGATAAGGGAAGTTAAAGAAGCCATCCAGCGGATAAAGTGCAACAAAGCAGCGGGAAAGGATGGCATTGGAGCGGAACATATTAAAATCGGCCCGGAAAAGTTGGCTGGCTGTCTGCGTCAACTGATTGTCAAGATTTGGGATACGGAATGACTACCGGAGGAGTGGAAAGACGGGGTTGTCTGCCCTATCTACAAAAAAGGCGATAAGCTGGATTGTGAGAAGTACCGCGCGATCACTATCCTAAATGCCGCCTTCAAAGTGCTGTCCCAAGTCATCTTCCATCGACTATCGCCAATAGCCAATAGATTTGTGGGAAGTTACCAGGCCAGCCAGCATCATGGAGGGTCGGTCTACAACGGACCAAATCTTCACCCTGCGGCAGATCCTCCAGAAGTGCCGCGAATTCCGTATCCCCACGCATCGCCTGTTCATCGATTTCAAAGCCACATTTGATAGCGTAAACCGACAAGAGCTATGGAAAATTTTGGACGAAAACGACTGAGTTTATTTGACTTATGGCTACGATGGATGGGGTCCAGTGCTGTGTGAGAATTTCGGGTGAATTGTCGGACCCATTCGAATCTTGCAGGGGACTTCGACAAGGAGATGGTCTTTCCTGCTTGCTATTCAACACTGCGCTTGAAGGTGTTATAAGACGAGCGGCGATCGAAAAGCGGGGCACAATTTTCAATAAATCCAGTCAATTTATCTGCTTTGCTGACGACGAGGATGGCAGAACATTTGAGGCGGTGGAAGATCAGTACACCAAACTACAACGCGAAGCAGAGAAGATTGGATTGAAGATAAATACGTCTAAAACGAAGTATATGCTGGCTAGCGGGACCGAGCGCAACAGGGTCCGCTTAGGCAGTACCGCGGTAACAGACGGGGACGCGTTTGAGGTTGTCGACGAGTTCGTATACCTTGGCTCACTAGCAACAGAGGACAACAATACGGACTACGGACTACACGAACACTTGCGGTCGAACAATCTGAGCCGCCGTACAAAGTGCACACTGTACAAAACGCTAATTAGACCGGTTGTCCTCTACGGGCACGAAACGTGGACACTGCTAGAAGGGGACCTATGAGCACTCGGAGTTTTCGAATGACGGGTGCTAAGAACCATCTTTGGCGGAGTGCAAGAGAACGGTGTTTGGAGGCGAAGCATGAACCACGCGTTCGCGCGTCGCTGCGGTGAACCCAGTATTCAGAAACAGGTTAAAGTTGGACGGATACGTTGGGCAGGACATGTTGTTAGAATGCCGGACAACTATCCTGCAAAAATGGTTTTCGCATCGAATTCAGGAACAAGACCAAGAGGGCACAGCGAGCGAGGTGGCAAGACCAGATGGAGCGAGATCTGGCGAGCACTGGGTGTGGGTGCCCGCGGAACTGGAGACCAGTTGCCACGGACCGAAACAGATGGAGATATTATACTGCGCAAAATGCATGGGATGCTCGTTAGCATACTGCACATCCAGCCTCAGGTTCTTTATGACCAAGCTTAATGCAGCGATCGGATTAGGTCCAGTTCCATTTGTTCTTTTACTGAAACTTATGGTTCATTATTCGGGTTAAAAACGGGTGCACACTTTTAAATTTTTTTCACTTTTATTTCATTACACACTAGGCAGGCTTAAATTAGTTTTACTTATCGAATTGTTCCAGGTTGTTGGAGTCGAATGGACCACTATTGATTTGAATTATGTTATTAGCTCCAGCAGAACTAATCTGCCAATGCTGTTCGAAGCGCAACACGCATTGAACCTATTTGAATACGGTGTCTCTCTAAAATTAAATCGCCATTCAAACTGAATAACTGTAATGTTTATGGTGTACATCCTTTTGTGTTCCCAAGTAAAGGATAGCAAAGTCCGACTTGTTCTTTGAGTGTGTGCAGCATATGCAAGGTTAAAGTTGAACTCAAAGAATTGTCCTTCAGAAATAGGTTTCAGTATATAATCCAGCGAGCTGGCGGGCAAAACTCTTGTTTCATATTACAATTATGTACTTGGCAATCGTTACGCAAGTTGCCATTACTAAGAAGCTGTTGTTTCTTAACTTTTCGAAGTCAAAGGAGTTAGATTTGAAAACTTCGCGACTGCAATTTAACAGAACTTCCAACGATGTCCGCATTCGTTGCACAACACAAACGTTGTCATCGGTTCGTCAGAGCTTCTCGTTTGTAGCTGATTGTAAGTACAGTTGCGTTTCTTACATTTGCCACACTTGAGTAGATCTGTTTTAGTGCCCTGATTGGTGGCCAACTGGGCGTCGTTGATAGCCTCCTTTACGAAACGGTCTCGTAGTGTTTTCATTTCATCACTGGCCATTTCCTCGGGAGTCATTTTGGCAAGGCGCTGTGCAGTGATAGCCCCGCTGATGAAATTGCTTCTCAGGCTAGGATTTTTGGGATCTTTCAAATTGGCGACGCGCGAGCGGACTCGGTTTTTGTACTTCATATCGGTGTTTTTGAACTCAAGATAGATAGCATCTTCCAGTTCATCGGCTAGTTCTTCCGGCGTTTGGCAACCCTCCGGAGGTTCACCGTCAACTCGCAAAGCGTTGGCTAGCATTTCTCGGCACTTAAGGCGTACAGCATCGGTAGTGGATGGTGGTGGGAAACTCGTCTGCGTCGGTTTCTTGGCTTCCTTCTCTCTGTCCAGTTCCTTCTTGCCACTGTTGTTAACATCGGATTTATTAGAACTCTTGCTAGACGATTTGCTCGATGATTTCGACGATTCCTTTGTGGATTCCTTCGACGGTGGCGTGGCAGCCAGAAAACGTTTCCAGCTCTTGATCAAGGTTTTCGCTAGGCTGATCACTTCGTCGTCTTTGCTGCACTTACGGAGCTCGTTTACGGTCATCCCAATGCGGGTTTTCGTCAGAATATCCAGATCGATGTTTAAACGTTGCAGCTCACGGAGTAAATCCAGCGCTTGCTCTTGACCCTGTAACGAAAATATATAAATCAGCGTATGGACAACTTAATATTGACTTATTTGATAATCATTTAAGATTTATCGTAACCCATATCTATCGTAATTCAAGTAGAAATCGCCACGAATTAATTTCAAAGCCGTTCTGGCTAGTTCTATTTCGAATTCGAAATAAAAAGGATAAAAGCATACAGTTTGATCTCCAAAAGAAGATTCTGTTCAGCGAGTAGAATATAGGAGAATCAAATAATTGACTTAAAACCTCGCCTCCACGCGGTCATACCCGGTGATACTCTATTGACTGATCTTAAAACTAAGATTTTGGGCTGAACGACAAGGACTTGGTAGCAGGTAAACCTAATGTTATTTTAATTACTTGATTCGTTTTAGCTCATCAAGTACCTCCTACTGTACAATGGAAACTTTGATCATAACAAGTTTAAATAATGCACATGGATATCAAAAGAAAAAATATAAATTATTGGCTATTAGATGCACTGATGGAAACTCAAATGAGGCAATTGTTTCACTCGATGGTTTGCTGGTGAGATTGTTCTATTTTTTGCCCGTATACTCCATTTATACTACGGTATATACATTTATTTATTTAACTACATATTCACGTAACACAAGTAACCTTATAATGGTTTTCAAAGTTTGCGTACAGTGTGATTTCTGCTAATAATCAATCAGTTCTAATAATAATCAGTTTTCTGCTGAGAGGAATGTTTTACATGATATTTTGAAGACGGCGTAGCTTCTAGCACTTTTGCACACGCTCGGCAGACGGTTCCAGAGACAGATACTACGGTGACGAAAGGCTTTCCTGCCAGCATCAGTTACACAACTGGTTAGCAAAAGATTGTTTGTTCTATTTGATTGGGAGAATGAGTAAAAGTTTGAAAGATAAGTTGGCCCATCAAACAATATTTTATATGTTTGAGTGCATATTCGGAAGTTGAGAAAATTTTCAAATGTACACCCAACCAATGAGTTTTGGAAGCTTGAAATGTGATCAAAACGGCGAATGTTATGGACGTAACGAGTGACGGAATTAAAAGCCAACTTGAGTTTTTCGAAATTTTCGTTAGATACATTTGCAAACAGGACACTACCATATTCGAACAAAGGAACAATAAGAGTTCTAGCTAGTTGTAAACGTATAGGTTGTGGAGTGTAATGACGTAGTGCTATTAATGAATGCATAGACCCATAAACTTTCTTACACACGGCTGCTACTTGAGCATCCCACTTCATATAGCTATCCATGAGTATGCCCAAGTTTTTGACAACCGCTGAATAGGGAATAATCTCGTTTCCAACCATAACTTGAGCAACTTCATCAAAAATCATACTTTATTATTGAATCCTTATGGTTTACTTTGCTCTACTAACATATCTTCTGTTTTCCTGTCATCTATGAAAGTAGTATGGGTTCCCTGCATTTTCAAAAGTAGATGCTATCACTAACATTCCTACCCACTTCCCCGCCGATTGTTCGGACGTAGCCAGGTATATAATGCGATAATATAGTCATCTACGATGTGGGCAACCTCATATGCTAATGCTAATCAAATAATTAACTCAAAACCTATATTTAGAGATTTTCTGTTCTAATTTCGAAAAATAGCTTTTTCAACCACAGGAATTGCTCGAATAAGGTGATGAGTGGTGCTATACGCCCACAGCAATTTCTCAGATGTCTATCGATCAATAGAGCAGATTTTTGGTAAATTTGGTCAACTCAGTATAAACTTATTAACTATCAAAAATCAACTAAATTGATTGGAAGGGAACTGAGAGAATGCAGTGGGCGTGCAGTACCATACACCGCTTTTTCGAGGGACTGCTGTAATTAAATTGAAGATGCCTTACATTCAGTTGAATAAAAAATCAATTGAAACGTTTTTGCACAATCTAAAATACTTTGTGGTAGGTATTTGATTTACATACCCATTCTAAATTTGTTTTGATTTACAGAGTGATAATTACACCGGGTTTTGGTCAGTTTTTATTAAAAGCAAAGCAAAGTCATGGGTATAACGTATAAGCGTCCTATCGAGAACTTGACCCTTCTTTATCGACAGACCTCGCAGTCGGCTATTAGAGTACAGGACAATTACGGGGGCTACTTAGTGCAACGATCCTGCACTGACTATAGCAGCACCTCCCAGCCCAGCAGTTTCCATTCAATCATTCAAATCGAAGACGTTACATGAATTATAAACAAAATAAACGCATTCGCTGTGGTGATTCGAAATAGTTTATGTAACATGTCTCCCGAGGCTGTACTATATGGACTATATGCAGTGAAACGCAGTGGATGTTGAAAATATGTTAGAACTCTCAGGTCAGAATGAATCTGATTAGTTAAAATGTAAATTTTGATTTTGAGTGCAATAGATCAGTGTTAAAACTTATTCAGCTTTCAAATATCGTGTAAACAAGTAAAAACTTGCCGCTTGCCACCTTATTTTACATGTTTCTTTATGTGCTGAATGCTTGTGATAACGCGAATTTGGAGAAAAGCAGAAACTGCAGCAAAAACAAAGCGCAGTCACTTCGCCCGCTACGCCCACTCACTGCTTTGCATGTGTGCGTAAAAAAGCTTGTCGGCTCACAACTCGACTCAGCAGCAGCCACACTGTTTGTTTTCCTTCCTCCGTGCTCAATGCTCTCGTTCCCGTACGCGAGGTTCGGTTGCTCCTGTGCTCACCCGAAAGTTTCAGTGGGCCGACAGGTTCGCTATCCGACAGTCTTCCATTACTGTACACTCGAGAAAAAACGATGCGCGTTCCATCTTGCGAGCTGAAAATCCGAAAATTTACACCTTTACTTACCGTCCCGTCGGACGATGTCATTTTGCCGAGCTTCTTCTGGATCTTGAGTACCTCTTCCTCCACGTTCATGGTGCTTCTAAGCTGGATTTCCCGGTCAAAATCCGATTGAAAAATGGAGCACAATATTTTTTCCCGATACCGTTTTCGACGCCTCTCAAGTGCGAGTGGAAAAAGCACTAGAGACGTTCTCTCGCACGAGAATGCTGATTGTAGAACGGAGACAACGAACAAAGAGTATGTGTGTCTCGTTTTGGCTCGCGCGTAAAGTAAACAGACTAGTCGCGCTGTTCGAGCTGTTGATATTAGTCTGGTTGTTGTATTAGCGAAAGAAGGATAGAAGTACTTATGCCTTTGTCATTCCTCCGAGGACTCCGTTAAACAACGTTTACAGTATCGGTTTCTCTCGCTCTCTCTATGACAGAAGAATAAAATGACAGCTCAAGTCTCGATTAACATTTGAAAAGGGCCAATAAACCAAACGACAAAACGGTGCACCGATAAAAATAGACATGGCGTTATCAAAAGAACTGTCACTTGAATCCCTCTCTGTGCTTGAATATCAATGTGCAAATATTGTTGCAGTTGAAAACCGTAATAATCGACGTGCGACATTCGGTTTTATTCTTGTTCTGTGTGTCACAACTACGTCGCACGTGGTGCGCTGTGTTCGCACATTGATGCGAATCGAATATCGCACGTCGATCATTACGGTTTTCAACTGCAACAACAATATTGAACATTTTGTTACAACATGCAAATCATTATTGATTTATTCGATTTAACGTGAAATGAAATATTTCATAGGGTCAACACGTTAAACAACCATGTTTTCTGACAAACTTGCACTCAAAATGGTAATACCACAGAGAACAGGCATCCAAGCGAAAGGTCCCTATTTGGATAAACTTATGTCAAATTAGTTGGGAAACTATATTGTGATGATGTCGCTGAAGGCGCATAAAATTCTACACTAAACTCACAGCAGTTAGCTTCTGGCGCTAGCATAACGCTTATTGTACATATATACTAGCGCCAGAGGAGCCAAAGGTTGTCAGTGTGCAAATCAAAAGAATCATTTAGTTGGGAAACTATAGTGGTGGTGACGCTAGCATACAGTGGACCCCCGTTCATTTGAACGATTCCTCATGCAAACTAACGGGGTTACTTTTTAATTTGAACAACTGGTAACCCGAAATATGCTGAAACCTGTGTGAACTGGCCGCCCTGCTCTTTGTTATTGTTTTGGTGGTTTGTTTTAGCTGGCAGTTGCAAGTGCGAATATTGCATTTTCCGATCGGATTTCTATCATAATCGTTAGGAAAACGAAATGTGAAACCGATTAAACACGCTAGGTCAGTACAAACATCTCGTGTTTATGTGCATTGTCTGCATAAACAAATGATGTCATGTTGAGAATGACGTTTGAACCATTTTTAATTTGCACGTCGTGCAAACCAACGGGGTCCAAATTAAAAAGTGTTCAGATTAAAAACGGTCAAACGAACGGGGGTCCACGGTATTAGGTGATTTTAATTTGAAATTTTATCTAAGAATTCCCGAAAAATCTGTTCCTGAATGGAGGTCTGTTCTCTGTGGTAATACACTGAGAAAATTTTTCGTATAGTTTCTATATGAGTCCCACACAGATTTTTACAATGTGTCCGGTAAATGAACTTTATGTGCCAAACAGTTATCATTTATGTGTAAGCGAAAAATTTGTACATACTTACTATTCATATGCATTTAATTTTTATATATATTTCTGGGTGGGTTGTGTTTATATCTGACACCTGTTAAACATATGGAATTTCATATGAAAATTTACCATTAGTTATGTGCAGAATATTTTGAGTGTAGTCTAAGTTTTTGCACTGCAAATCAACTTGTTTTACCATTGCCATGGTACACCTGGCGTAAGTTAGGAGAGTACGCTCTGGGCCGGCCACGTTGCAAGGATGCCGACTATGCAGTAAAGTCCATTTTCTTCAAGAACCTCACCCGCACCAGGATTAGAGGGGCAGAGACACTCAACGAAGAGCAAACACATTCCATCAATAAGACTGGCATCTCTTCCCCGCGCCCAGTCTCGGCCAAAATTGTAGCTTTGTATACATGCATTGGTGGGAAAAATGTGTGCGAGCGTAGCAATGCATTGTATTTGTATACGTATTTGTATACATCCATATTCTAATTTCCACACACTACTATGTGTTGGTTCAACCACAGACAAACAGACGAGACACTCGCGATAATTCCATCGTCCAATCAAAAACCACTCATTTTTCAAAAAAGCATATTTCGCAACATGGCCACACCGCGGCGCGCGAGTGTTGCTTTGAGTTTTCAGTATAAAACCATTCAAATGTACAAAACCCTACAGCATAAAACCCTGCAAATGCAAGCTACTCCGCGACATGCATAACAGAGGGTGCTAGTGTGCAAGCAAAATGTGTAGGACGATGGTTTTTAAAGGATTTTCTTCTATGTGTCGTGTCAGTTCGTCAGTGCTTCTAGATAGGGCAAATAACTGCGTCTTTCCACTCCTCCGGTAGTCGTTCCGTATCCCAAATCTTGACAATCAGTTGATGCAGACAGCCGGCCAACTTTTGCCGGTCCATTTTAAGATGTTCCGCTCCAGTGCCATCCTTTCCCGCTACTTTGTTGTTCTTCAGCCGCCGGATGGCTTCTTTAACTCCCCTTATCGATGGAGGTGGCACATCTTTGTTGCTTCGCTATATTAATGTGGTCACTTCCTCTGTCATCATGGTCTTCCTCTTGCACGCCATTCAGCAGCATCGTGGTGCTGCTTCCACCTTTCGATCACCGCATGGTCGTCAGTCAAGATACCCCCATCTTTATCTCTGCACATTTCAGCCCGCGGCACAAAGCCTTTGCGAGATTCGTCGAGTCTCTGATAGAACTTCCGTGTGTCGTGAAAGCAAGCGGTACAGCTGCTTTAGTTCTTCGTACTCCTTCTCTTCCTGGTGGCACAAGCTTTTTAACTAGTCTATAAGAAAATTATTTTTCGGGTAAAATTAAGAGAGTGGTATGCCCCTAGCTATGCCTCCCCAGGTAACCAATAAGCATTAGCACAGACAAACAGACGGGACACTCGCGTTAATTCCATCGTCCAATCAAAAACTATTCATTTTTCAAAAAAGCATGTTTAGCAACATGATCACACCGCGGCGCGCGAGTGTTGCTTCGAGTTTTCAGTATAAAACCACACAATTGTTAAAAACCCTACAGCATAAAACCCTGTAAATGCAAGCTACTCCGCAACATGCATAACAGAGGGTGCTAGTGTGCAAGCAAAATGTGTAGGACGATGGTTTTTAAAGGATTTTCTTTTATGTGTCATGTCAGTTTGTCAGTGGCATTAGTATAAGCAGTAAATCAATCGTTTATTAGCATCCCTGGCGTTTTATACTGCAGGTTGCTGTTTATCGGCCTTTTGACTGCATAGCTGTTGTAAATTGGCATCCACAATTCTATTTAAATTCTTCTTGTCGGTAACTAGCTGCAAATAAGCATCGTCAGCACTATGAGAGTGCTAGCAGTAAACTAGCCGCATATTTTGCCAAAATAGCATTTAAGGCAACTTGCATTTAAATTGCATTGGAAATGCTTATTGGTTACCTTGGTCTTTAACAGAAATAGAGACGAACTTATCACGGATTTTACGGTAAAATCAATGTACAATAACATGTGATACCTAACATTGTACAACAATAGCGCTGATGTTGTTTCCCTATAGGGGAAAAGCAAATTTTCCATTGATCGCGATTGTTCGGATATTCAAGAAAATAAACAGAAACTGTAATACAGGGGCCTACCACATAATAGCATTTATTAAATATTAATCTTTTTTTTTTTCAATAGTCACATTTAGAAAATAACTCCATAATGGCCATTTATTGCATCGAGGTATTAACACTAAGTGGTTGGTAGATAAATAGCGCCCAGGTAGCTAATATTTGCAGAACATTTTTCTTAAGCCTTGCTTTGAGCTATGGTTTTGCAGCATTGCGCTTAGCACATGCTTTAGGCCACGCCACGGAGACTCACATTCGTGATGTAAATGCAATGCAATCCTAATCTATTTGATTGTGTGCCAGTGCGCTGCGCACCGTTGTGGGATTGAGACAAATATACTTGCAAATATGCAAAATTCCGCGTTTTCGAAACGCTGAATGCAACGGGTTAGCACTATAAAACAGGTTTTCATTTAGGCCTAACCAGTAGCTTATTGTATAGCCTGCGCGTTGTAAATGTAGCTCTGGATAGGGGTTTTTATGCATCAACTAAAAAATTGTCAAAATAATTTTTTGTGCTTATGACTGATTCAATACACTAGTCGGATATTTTTGTTTACAATTGAATCAATTTTTCTCTCTTCAAATTTGATTAACTAAGCAGCGATCTTGCTGGTTAGCGTCATAACATTTTTTATTATTGCACTAATTTGTCCACTCATAATTTTGAGTCACGAAATAAATTTATCTATGGATATCAATCTGCTACGAGGTTTTGAACTTAAATAAATGATTTTTCTTTTTTAAATTTAAATTCCCAATAGTTTTTGTTCGATTTAAAAACCATTATTGGATGTTCACAAGTATTACGAGTATGTGTACGCATTTTGCCATGGTCATATCACTAAATTTGTATTTCGCCATGCCATGCTGGCATTCTAATTCTAAATGGGCCCATTCGGAGAAGAGTGGATAAGTTGGGTTGGATTTTTATTAGGTAGTTCTAACTTCCCGGTGTCGGAATTTGTTTTCAAAAAGTCTGATTTTAACATTTTTTCATACAGTCGTGTAAAAAAATATGAATAATAAGCTTAAACTAGTTTAGGCTCAAAATAAGGTTGATTTTACATAATCAGAAATCTTTCGATTGCTCACTATTCAAAATCAATTAATGCCATAACTATTAGTCTTCTTAGTATAACGATTGGATGCATGCACAACAGCAATATTAAGGGAAAATTTTCAATGCAATGTGGAAACAAAGTATTGACAAATCAGATAGGTTTTTTACTGTCAGCCATTAGTGTTGACTATTGCCAACAGAATACAGAACAGAAATGGTAATTCGGCTTTGGATGCAGAGCCAAAGCTGTACCTACGCTGAATTCACGTTTTCCAATCCAATCAATAATATGGAAAAAATATAATGATAAAAATGTTGCACCACGGAAGAGCATTATTGTATTTCCTACTTCACTGTGTAGTTATAAATAAGGTCTAACATTCGGCTGTTCATCCCGACTAAAAATTTATTCTACGCAAAAAAATAACGGACTTTTTAAATTCCTCAAAGCTAATAGGCGAATTCGAGCAAAACTAAGAGCAACCGTTCGCTACCTAGTTGTGATTATTGGAACTACAAAAAAAGTGCAATTTCCAAAATGTTTGCTGGCACCTATATGGAGCTCAACTTTAAAAGTAATATTTTACTGAATTAACAACAGTGGGAATGATGAAAATGGATAATAATGGTAAGAAAATGTATTTCCTTTCATTTGATGTATATTGTTTCTGATTCGGGAGATTATTAAAGCTTCGCAAGTGTATTTATGTTTACGAACTGATAGGTTATATGTTTGGCTCTTGGCGCAAGTGATGCTAATCACGAAAATAAATCCGTTAGCATTTGAAAACACATTGGAATGCACTGAAGACTGAAAATAATTGGTGATTCTCTATCCAGGATATGTAAACTTTACAGCTGACTCTATGTACTTTTGCTTCATGCGGTACAAAATCAAACATTAACATTTTTCTGCCATAAAGTTAATTAATTCGAATATTTTCACTTACTTTAACGTAGATAAACAAATTTCTTCCAATATTACGCTATCTAAAATCCTGACAATTGAAAGGGTTAATCAAAAACTTCATTTTATTTCAGCTTTTTTTTAAAATGTATGGAGTTTGACAGCGATTTTACTTTTCATCACTTTTTTTGTGCAGCGCCTCCAAGCGGGTGATAGCTTGTCAAAAACGCCTATAAAAACAAAAAGAGAACTACAAAATAGAAACTGTTGGGTGTTGTTTTGTCAGCTTGTTTGTATCTAATAACCTATGTCTGATTAAGTGCATCGCTTGTAGCACGCTGTTTGTACATTGAACTGGATTTATGAAAACATTTTATGAAATGAAACCCAAACCGCGGGTAAACGGTAAACAGACACAAGAGACGCGCACATACAATTAACAAACGTTCACACACACTTTCTTACATATTTCTCACATACCAACATCACTTAATGAACACATTTACACTCATTACTACATACACTACACATTCACCGAAAAACAGTTGAATATTTTGGTAACTGGTAGAACTGTACCACACACAAAACCGACGGTATCTGGGCTCTGAAGCATTGAACTTTTGTCGTATGATTTTGCAAGCAACCGTTTTCGTGATTAATTTTGAGATGGATGTAAAAGTATGACGTAATAATACTCTGCCGTGTTCTCGACCACTCACCTGTGGCTACAGCAGTTTTTCCATTGAAACAATATGCATGTGCTACGCTTCATGGTTACATATTAAGTATTTTCTCTTGATTTTGAACTCAAGGATGATAAATACGTCCAACATTCTATGAAAATACTATGTTGTTAGTAAATAAAATGGACCAAACCGCACACTTTAGTCCCTATTTTGTTTCTTCCGCTCCCAGGCGGTTTGCATGGACCAGATGCTGAGCGGTCTCATGTAGCCGATAGCACGATAATGCCGCTCAGCGTACAGAGCTTCTGGGGTTTCGAAGTTCATACCAATTTTTTCCGAAAGAGTTTTATACAGACCGCCAGCCGTTTGGAACGCTTCGGTGAACATTCCCTCGTGAATCATGGTCGAAGCCAGAGCATATGTTACTCCGGTCCAGACTTCCTCTCCCTGGACGGTGGAAATGTCCACTCGACCGTCCTTGTTCGGTTGACTACTCGGAATATACCCATTAACGGCTCCGCTGTTTCCACCGCAAAACCGCATCACATTATTATCGTAGATAGTTTTCAGTGCAATTCGCACATTTTCCTTCGGCACAATTTCGTAGTCAAAACCGCAGCAGCGTAGGTACCAATGACCACAAAGTTGATCCGACATGATAGAATTTTTCGAAGTACTTTGCCCATCGAATTTGTAGTACGACCCATTCCAAAGTTTCTCCTCAAATGAAGCCTTCCCTTTCTCCAGTAGTTGACGGTATTTAATGCAATCCTCGGACTGGTCCAGTAAATTAGCCATGACCGACATACAGTGTAAGCTGGCCAGCCAAAGTCCGCCACAGTACGCACTTGGTCCATCCATGACCCAGGTATCGTAAGTTTGATCCGGGGTTCGACTGTTCTCGATGAGTCCGTCATTATCCTTGTCCCACTCGAGGGTTTTCTCCAGCACCAGTTTGCAGGCTGCATACATGCTTTTGAGATAGGTCATCGCATCCATCAGGTAAACCTTTCCGTTGGTTTCGTTGATGTACATTGAAGCCGATTTGCGGTTCAGCGCCTTTTCGTCCGGTGATATTTTGTTCCGGTTATCCTGGATGTACATCTCGCACATGCTTTCTTTGTCGATGAACTCGATAGAGCTGAATTTGCTCGCATTTTCCGCATTTAGCTGGGCGTACTGGTTGAGCGTGTGGTAATCACGATACACCTGCAGAATGAACTTGGTGTTCAGATCCTTCCATTCGGAAACGTCATGGATCGGGTAGGCGTTGATGAGCTCGAACGGTTCCTCGTCTGAAAGTTGGATAAGAATGTAAAGACTTCTTATTCAGATTATATTCTAAGTTTGATCTAAATAGCCGAACAGTTCTGAACATACCTGGATCTCCCAAATCGTGCGGAACCGAAGTCTTCACTTTCCTGGGTATGACCTTACCATCGTACAAATGCTTCCGCCCTTCCGTTATCTCCCGATAAATTGTATCTTTGTAATCGTACTGCAAACTGACCTAAAATCAAATATCGAACGTACATGTCATCAGTTGATGTTAGCTACATATTTGCTGCTCTGTTTCTACATCTTACTTGCAAATTCGGCCACAGACTCGCAAGCGCATGCGATGCATAGAAATGGACATCATATGTGTTGTACATTCGGTACTCGTGACCTTCTAAATATGCAAACCGTCCGTATGCTAATCTGTGGAAAAAACGGAGTGCACAACATATTACATGAGAGGGTAATTTATCTAGAGCAATGAACCCGGTCATATCGAGCTAACCTAGGATCGTCATATGATATCTCGGGATCGTCCACAGTCAACCAGACGCTACCGCCATCCGCAATGTAGTACAGTTCATTGAATATAGCACTCTTATACCAATCGGGTAGGTCACTGAAAGTCAATTGTTGATGTCATTTATTAGTTTTTTCTCTCTTTCATTAGTAATTCAATCATCATACCTATCCTCTAGTATAGGCCGCTGCCATTCGTTGATCAGCGTTTCCCATTTGGTATAATTTTGTAGTGCATAGTCGGAAATAACTGGACCAGCATCACCGCCGGTGCCGAAATATTTTGTGTAGTATTTAAAATGCTCCTTCATCTTTTTGGTAAAGTGAATCTTTGGCATATCCCAGACTAGAGCAAACTCCAGCTCGGAGCTGCTTTCCGATTGTACTAGAATTTGTGCACCAACAGCAACAGCCACGTCTTTACCTGAAAGAAAAGAAAACTATTACATGCTAAACTAAACATGACTCTCATTAGTGAAATACTTTTCAAATTTTCATCGACCGATTTGTCCGTAAGGTTTCCGTTTTCCTTGAGATCGTTCCACAGCTTCTCCCCGTTTCCAGCGGGGTCAAACTTTTCGCACCACGTCATGTTAATTTCCGATGAAGTTTTACAGCTAACACAATAGGTGCACTGCATGTCGGCAATGGATTGCTTAATACTGACCCCTTTGGCGGACCCATCAGTAAGGGTGGCTCAGGCGGCGGACCCATGCGAGAACGATTCCGTTTCACAGTTTCCCTCGGCATCCAGCTTCCGATTGCCGGTGCCGTTTTTGAACGTGAACGTGATCGTAACCTGCCGATCCTTGCCGCAGACGTTCTCGACGGTCCACACGAAAACGGCCGCCGGCAGAGAGCTTTCCTTGTAGTCATGGGGAATTATCGGTGAGATCTGGCGTTGCGTCAGCCGGATGCCGTGCTCGCTGAGATCGTACTCGGACCAGGCCCGCGGGTACAGCGCTGTGTAGTTGCACTTCGAGGGGTCAATATGGCTCTCCCAGCTGGCCAACGGAGTTTTGGGTCGACTGCGGGTTTGAAAGAAATAATAATATTAATAATAAAAATATTTTGGAACTAACTTTGAAAACTGTGAGTCACCACAAGCTAGACATCGGAACAAACAGTGGTAAAACTGGTAATGGTATTGTCAATATTAGGAAATGAAAAAGATTGGCAAAAAACCAGTTTGTGCATAATTAACATACCATGAGGCAGTATTCTGTATGAATATTTTGGATTGCCTGAATTTGCTTTTGCTCTTTTTGGCATGGAATATTCAGATTTTCAAAGAACAAAAAATATAATGCGTTTGTTGATCTTCACCCGCCCGTGTTGATTTCAAATCAATTTATTTTACAAATATTTCTATATTTGTGAGTCGTTCTCGCCATATCAGTTTTGCGGTTGTTGTGTTTATTCGAATCACACACATCTTGGACCGCTAATTGGGCGTGAAGTGAGACTGGATTGAATGTCACATGAGTTCGACTGTGCTTCGATCATGGAAATGCAATCTGAACCGTGCCCCCTTGCGCCGTTTACATGGCGAGATTGCTTACTTATATGAATAATAATCGGCAAGGGGTTGCGGTTAAGATTGGAGATGGAGATGGATCCGAGGTGAGCCTACCGTCGTTGTAGTTACTCTGCAAACAATGATGTCGGGGTTCCATGACATGACTGGAAACGATTACCGGTGTAATTTATGAAGCAGACTGGCGGCGGCATCGCCATGACTGATGCCGTCATCGATTCGCGTCTGCCGACGTATGGTTTAGAACGGTTTGAGTGGTAAGAGGAGAGCGTGCATTTTTTTCTGGTTGAGAGCAATGTGGATTTGCATATGCACTTTCATCTTCCGTTTAGTTAAGAACCCTCGAAAATATGCCCCGCAACAGTCTTGTGTTTTTTTAAACTCATGCTGTAATTGTCGTTAAAATGTTTCAATCCACTTAGTGCGATGTTTTTTAATTTTACAGAAAACATCAGGCCTGTTTGTTTAGTATTGAATTTAACATGGGTATAAAATGATTTGTATAAGAAGCACCGTTTCTCAATTGGCACTTTTGTTCTAAAATTTTAATAATCACGATCAATGATTCAAAACATACTTAAATCAAATATAAATAGACGCTTTAAAGTTGATAAAATAAGAAGTTGAATAGATACTTCGATTCCTACAAAAATGAAAAGTTAAACCAAGTTATACTAAGAAGTGTTTGGGAGTTGCTGAAACTGAAATTTAACTAACCAACGCAACATCAACAATATTACATTGCCCAAGTTTTCTCGACTGATATGTTTGAAGGTGTTACTTGTCGTATTAAAAAAAAATAAAATCGGCCACATTTTTATTTAGTTTTAATTGAAAATATATGTAGTAAGACACTGAAGTGTACCTATCTTAAGGCGCTGCCTTTAGGGTAACTTTTTAATTTTCATGACTAACAAGCCTACGCGGTGTAAAGCTGCGACATCAAGGTCGTCGACGAGGATGTAAATGCACAGGTCGTTGGGAGGAATGAAATTTTCCATCCCGTTAATGATAGAGAATGCTTCCACTCCAGCACTAACGACACTCGGCTACCTGAAGACAATCATTGAGACTGTCGCAGTGGCTTTTTGAACCCGATGGCCTTTTAGCACATGCACAAAACACTAACGATAACCTGAGAATGATAACGGACCGAGGCTAGGAATTTCTTCGCAGGTAGAGGGATGACCATCTGCAGCACCTACCTATTTTGAATGACTAAATATTCAGAAGTATTCCTCCCTGTCGACCCCGTGGTGAAAAGATCTGCTCTCAGATGGATCAAATTCTAGACTGTACTAGAATTTCGCAGATTGGGTGGGCCACCATCTCGACTCAACTAGCAAATTTGATTCAACTGATATACGGGTAAAATAATATGAGGGGTTCGTGCATCATTTATAGTTGATGTCAAAATCTTGCTCGAAGTCGATTGTCAGTAAATTTCGGAAAACTTGATGTAAAATCACCCATCTTGTTGAAAATAGGAAAACATTAATTTGTCCTATATCGTCGTAGATTCAAATCTCCCTGGAAGCCCTGTTGGAACCAGGTTACCAAGGAGAGGCTGCTCCTCATCTAACTTAGCTTAAGGCCGAGGTAGCTCGCGCTGTATCAAGAACTTGTCTCCATTTTACTCAGTATTGGGCTACTCGTCACCAATTCGTTGACCGTTTCGACATTCGCAAGTCATCTTCAACCTGGTCGAGCCATGTAGCACTTTGGGCCCCTGTATTCCTGCTGCCTTCCAACTTTTGCCAGATGTACCATGGGAATCTCTCCAAGTAGAGCATGCAGCTCGTGGTCGATACTCTTGCGCCACGCTCCGCTTTTCGTATGTAATCCGCCAAAAATAGTCCGCAACATCTTTCGTGCAAATACCAATGTGTATCTTCATATATCTCCCATAAGTAAAGTTACAGTTTCGAGTCCGTAAAGGACTGTCGTCGGTTTGATTAGCGTTTTATACATCGTCAGCTTTGTGCGGCGACGTATGCTTCTTGACCGAAACGTCGTTGAATCTCCTTACGCATGTTATTATCGGCGGTGATCTAACAAGCCAGTCGTTGTATGTTCTAGCTCCGCCGTTGTCCTATATTCTAACAGCTGGCTGCGAGGTCTGTCCTATAAAAACAGAAGGTCATACTTCGATAACGGAAGGTTTTGACCAGAGAACCCAAATATACGGACTCATCGACCACTTTAAGTTCATCGCTGTCAATGATCACTGTCCATGGGCCAACGTGGTTTTCTCTGGATCCTCTTCCTATCGTATATCTAGTTTTAGACGCATTAATCTTTAGCCCAATCCTTCTAGCCTCTGTTTCTAGTCTGGCGTATACAGCTTCCGCCTCGCCAAGCTTTACAGTAATGATGGTTTTTTGAAAAAGCTAGAAGTTGGTCACTTTTGCTGAAGATTGTTATACTTGTTTCGATGCCCGCTCATCGGATCACAAATTCAATAGCGATGTTAAATAACATACAGGACAGTCGATCCCCTTCCCGTAGCTTTGATCAATCGCGCCATTTTGTCCAGAACCCCGATTTTTTGCCCATTATCTGCCATAGCTGTTCGCGCCCGACTGTTGCCCTGAAACTACAGATTTTGAGAATATGCCCAGGTAACCAATACGCATTTCCAATTCAATTTAAATGCAAACCAATAAGCATTTAAGTTGCCTTAAATGCTATTTTGGCAAAATATGCGGCTACTTTATTGCTAGCGCTCTTATAGTGCAGACAATGGTTGTTTGCAGCTAGTTACCGACAAGAAGAATCTAAATAGAATTGTGGATGCCAATTTACAACAGTTATACAGTCAACAGGCTGATAAACAGCAACCTGCAGTATAAAACGCCAGGGATGCTAATAAACGATTGATTTACTGCTTATTCTAATGCTTATTGGTTACCTGGGTGGTTCGTAACAACGCGACCCTTCATAGCGCACGTCTAGTACTGCCCTTTCAGGGTGTCGACTCAAATCCACAAATTAAATTCCCTGACTTTCCCTGATTTTTCCTGATCCATAAAATATTTTTTGCTGACCCTCGAAATATTTGAGCAATTTCTGGCTTTAGTTTTTAATCCTTTAGGATGGCTTATACGACCTTCTGAAAACTAAAGCTAGATTTCATCATGTTTTATGAACACATAGCAAAGATTCTTAACCTACTTCCTACCAGCGTTTCGAAAACACATCGCACTCTTCTATCGATTCTATAGATAGTTAAGTTTGAGGTATCAACTTGAATCCAAAGAAACAAAGATTGAGAAAAAATCTAATTGACCTGTTTTTGCACAAAGCTTGGATGTTACATTTAACAAAATTACAGCCATGTAAACATAAAAAGCCTTGATAACTTTCAGTCAGCTCAAACTAGTAACTTTGTCCCTGGAAAGTGAACACATGTCTGTGGTTTTTAGTTGAACTAAAACAAAAATTTCCTGGAAGTTTCAGCTTGTTTTTTCTGCTGGAAAAAGTATGGGGTTAAAGAAATGATTCTATAAAGATTTTTGGTTCAAAAATGTGCATTTTTCTGGCCTTGAGATAAAAGTTAAGACTAAAGCTGGGTGTCATAATTTCGGATTGCAACTATCAAGGCTCGAGAGCTACATCGACTCGAAGTTCTCTGGAAGTTCGGTGGCCATTTCCAGAGAAACGGAGTTAAGTACAGAATTAGCCGGTGGAAGCGAAGTTCTTCAACTACAGCTTTTTCAACGTATACTCAGCAACAAATCATAAATCCGATGATACTAGGGACGAATTCTATGACAGGTTGGAAAGAATTTATGGGATGCACACGACTAGAAAATTCAAGACTCTGGCTCCCAGATCGATCATGTCCTGTTTAACACTTGACGCTTTTTGGATGTCATCGATGTACGGTCTTTTCTTATCGACTTTGACACTATCTCGTCGTAAGATCCGCGCAAGCTTATCGAAATCGGTGTATGCTCGCACTGAGAGGACGTTGCGTTTCAACATCCAGCGGTTGACGGCAGATGACGTTACTGTGGAATACACCAGAAAGCTTGATCAACGAATCGTAGAACAGCAGGAAGAAAGGCAATAAGATGTAAGTGGGCTGTTGAGGATCCTCCATGGCGCCAACAACTACGAGGGAAGTGATAGTCACGACGTGTGGAAGACAGTGTAACAGCTTGTTTGATGTCGAATGCCAGAAAATGATAGATGAGAAGCTGCTAGGAAGCACGATATCCCACCTAAACTTCCAAACGGGAGGAGCAATTGGCTGTGCGAAGCAATATACCGGATCATTGTTAGAATTTGGGCAGAAGAACAAATGCCGGAAGAGTGGTTGGCTGGCCTCATGTGCGCTATTTTTAAAAGAGGACATCGTCTTCAGTGTAAAAACTATCGAGGCACTGCTTAATTCAGTTTCCATGATGTTGGATAGATTGCAGCAAGTGGATGCACCCAGTAACCTGCTATTCAACATTGCCTTGGAAGATGCATTACGCGGAAAAGAACGGATTAATTGCAAAATTGCTTCTTGGTTTTGCGGATGTCGTCGATATTATCGTAGTCGTGTCAACCATATTCCAGTGGAAGAGGCCTTTGAAATTGGAAGTGGCATGATTGAGACCGGCAAGATTAACACTGCCAAATCGAAGTACAGTTTTGTTGGTAGAGATCGCGGGTGTCCAAATAGTGTTGGTTCCGAGGTAGAGCTGGATGTGAGCCGATGCGTAGTAGAAATGCACATACTTTGGTATGCTCGTAACATATGGCAACGATGTAGGCCGCGAAGTAAAACGACGCATTGCAGCCGCGAATCGAGCTTTCTGCGTATTACGTAACCAGCAGAATTCCTAAAGGCTGCCAACTCGCATAAACACAAATTCTACAGAACGTAATGCTCTCGGTTACCCTTTACGGATATAACTCATGGACGCTGAAGGAACATGATCAAAGAGTGCTTGGAGCTTCTGAGCGTAAAATTTTGCAATCAATGTTTGGTGTTGGTGAAAACGCTGTAGATCGCATGTAAATAACAGTCTGTATCCCACACTGAACCAATTAATCATCTAACATATATCGGAAAATTCACATAGCTTTACTTCTATCAAGAACTAATTCATATTATGTGCATCCAATAAGCATCATGTGAAAAACACATGGCATTCATTGTGACGTATTGATAGTATTTACCCATATTGCATATGAATGCATATAACGTGTTAGCAGATTAATGTTACGTGATTTTCAGATGTGAAAATTTGGGCCTGTTTATAGATAGTTTATTCAAGATGGCGAAAACAGTAAATTCCTTACTGAAGGATCTGGCGTTTTCTGAGGATTCATTGGAAATTTTGCGACGTAAGTTTACTAAACATATATAAAAACAATACTAGAAAATAGAATTTTGTTTTCAGGATGTGGAATTCATCTGTACGAGCTACTAACGTTTACTCTAGAGGATTTTGAAAAGCATTTAGAACAGAGTAACGTTCACTCAACCAAAAGACCACATACATTTTACGTGTAAATGCACATACTTTTAAAATATCAGCATTCATATGAGTTTTATCACGACCATCTAATATTCAAATAGTAAAATATTAATATTCAAGTAGACAACATATACATTTTATATACATATACTTCATTGTCATATGCCTTTCACATAACTGTCACGTGATTGTCAGGTGTGCAAAATAAATAGTTGATATAAAGTAATTTTCATGTGCCGTTCACATAGTTGTCACGTGACCTTCAGGTATGCAAAATAAATAGATGATGTAACATATTTTTCATATGCCGTGCACATTGATGTCATGTGATAGTCAGGTATGCAATACAGATTATGTAACTTGATTTTCATGTGCCATTCATATAACTGTCACATGACTGTCAGGTATGCAAAATAAATAGATGATTAACGTATTTTCCATGTGCCGTTCACATAGTTATCACGTGATTGTCATGTATGCAAAATAAACAGCGACGAAAAAAAACATTCAAGATCGCGTCAAGTGACAGTGAGGCAAATTGTCTTTAAATTGGTGTTTCGCAGGCAACTTACTGCACTTTTTCAAAGGTAAATATAAATTATTATTTAAATAAGCAATAAAATACATTTATATCAATGATTTCAGGATTTCGTTTTTCTTATTGGAGTTGTCGCACAATATTATTTGGAGCCAGGAAAGAAGGTAGACTGCGAATTTCTGCAGGTCCTTGCGATCACAGTCCCGACACTCTTTAGGCTTTAGGAAAAAGGTAACTGTTCTCATATTTCAGTAATCAATTTATAAAATAGTTATCTTTTTAGGAAAAAACAATATATTATTACAAGGCGGAAATCCGCTCCGTAAAAGGATATCCATTTCTGCTTTCTTGGCCCTGATAATGAATTTCTAAGTTGCGACGTTTGCAGCTAAAAAGCGATTGGAGCTGCAGATTTGTTGAAAAGTTTGGACACAAGGAATACAAGCCAAGGTATAAATTCATCAACAATTTAAAGATACTATGTTACATATTATTTTGTATTTTCCAGATACGAAACTTTGTATCGCGTTACTTCTCCTGCTTCTCCTAAGCACCGTATTACCACCAACGCTTGCAGCATCCAGATCGAATCCAGATACAAACTATTCATCTGTAGAACAAGTGGTTTCAGACTAATGCTGAGGCAAAAATTAGGAATAAAACAATCACAATGTAAACATGGAATGTAGGTATATAGTGCTTATATATACAATTTTAAATAAACTTTATATCGTCATAAAAAATTCGTTTTTTTAATATGCGCAAAAAACAACTTTTAATATCATTATTTATGGAATTGTCCGTTTCGCATGAAGCAGATAAGATGTATGTGACGTTCAACTAAAAGTTAAATGAAGTTCTGACACAAGGTATCTGCATTTCACGTAACTTGTATGTGCACCCATAGATCATATTAATGTAATTATTTACGTGAAAAACATATGGTATTTAGGTGAAAAGTATTATGGAAAATATTTATATGGTTTTGCACCTGAAACGTAAGTGATTATTTTTTTGAGTGTTGATTGGAAATGCGACAAAATATTCGAGCACATCGATAACTGGAGAAAGAGAAATGTAAGGTTATATTATATTGGTATGAAATAACTCATTCATGTTATGTTTCTCGGCCTATATTTTACAGAAAACAAAAATTTTGCAAGCTTGGACATACGAGCAGAAGGCTGTGAGTAATGTATGTACAGGTAAGCATTCAACTATCTTTTTCGGAAAAATATCTTTTACAGCAATTACAACTAACAGGAGACACTATCGATATCGAGCGTGTAGAGGATGGTCCACAAAAGAGCAAGATAGCAGATTTCACGAAGAATACAACACTCATTCAAAGCGGTGAAGTCGAGTTGCAGGAAAGTGACGATCAAAACGACGAGTGGGTGGAGTTAACCACCGGTAGTGAAACCAGCTCGCAAAGTTATTTATTGTGTGATGTAGAAACATCCAACAACAAAGAAATTGCTACGATCAAACCTACAAACGATTGTTGTCAGACCCTAACACCAAATATACTCTTGGCACTTCTTGATTCTACCGAAGAAGGTAAGGATATAGTTCAGAAAGCGCAAATAGGTGAACTGTCCGAAGAAAAACAGCTGCAATTAGCAGGAACTATAGCCAGATATCATTTGAAAAAAAAAAGGAAAAATTAAGTACAGCAGATCTTGAAAGTTATTCGTTGTCTGTGACAAGCTTGTTCAAGTTCGAACGTAAGGTAAACTTACTAACAAATATCCGTACACAATATGATAAACATCCTTTTTCTCTTTTTTGTGTTTGCAGCTTGCAGGAAAACTATTATATCTGTAGAGCTGGCCAACGACGTAATCACGGCGGAAAAATAGCTAATAAAGTTTCGAATCTCAAGCAGAAGAAAAGAAAAAGTGAGATTCGAGAAAATGAATACATGAAACTTTTTAAAGCTGCCACTGAAGTCAATAACTCGTCTAGCGATCCAACTGCTATTGACGCCGCTGAATGGTTAACCTTGAACCACGAACCGTGGTCCGTTGTACTTGACAAGTGGACACCCAGCTTTCTTCTCAGACGACCGTTACTTCGAAACGAAGAGTTACTTCCCAAACTGTTTTCCACATACTCACAGTATAAGAACTCTCACGGATATCAACTGGTAAGTAGCAATTTAACGAAAACATTTTAAATGTTTTGAGTCGTGTTTTTTATTTACGGTAACCAACCTATTTTGGATCCTGTTAGTAGCTGTACAAAATTTGGACATTTCCATTTGGTTTTGCTGTAGTAAGTGTCCACTTTATGTACAGCTGCTGATGGCGTTCAAAACACATTGATTACCCTATTATGAATAATCAATCATAAATTTCGATTAGAAAATAAAATCAATTTTTTTCTGACAGGTGGATATTGATTACAAATTGCTAAACACTAGAACTTTCAACGAAATACAGAGGGTAGAGTCATTAACGGCCGCCATAACATCTTTCATCGCTAAAAGAGCAAGAGATCCTTCAGCTGAAAAGTTACTGAAATACTTGGCTAGCAGCAATATAAACCAAGGTACTGATACGTTTATATTGAACCAAATTACATAATAGGCTCTTTGTTTTTTTTTACAGATAACCGATTGCTTGCGCTTCTACTTGGATTAAACACAATAATTCCACCAATTGTCGTCAGTTCTAAATTTAAACCAGTTATTTGCACAGCACAGAAAGATATAATTATATTTGTAGATTGTTATAAACAACTCGTTCCTAAACTAGAATCCGTTTACACATCCTATGTGGATAGGAAACTACCGATTTCTCCGAAACTAGTTGCCGTGGGTGCAGGTGTAGGAGCCATAACAGGACGATTTTTTGTGTACTACCCAGACTTCTGCTTTGAGCTGTCATCAGCTGCAAGAGCGATCGACGTATTAATTAAAACCACATACTTGTTTGGTTTGCCATACTCTAAGTTATCCAAACTTGTTTGGCAGTTCATTAGTTGCTTTATTTACGGAATTGAACATCACGACTCGTATGCTAGTATAAACCGATTGATTAATTTTTTAAGTCAAGTTGAAAACTCCGTAGAGGTAAACCATGTTTAAGCAATGTGGAACATGTTTTCAAATAGCTTTCGGGACCAATAGAAAATATGATGTACTTTAGGAACGAGGCAAAGCATAGGAATTTCAAACAATATGCTCACATAATGTCATCGCGCAAGAATGCTTTACTTTATGCGTGAAAGCTTCGATGCAATTTGCTTATGATTTGCTTTACAAAAATTTCTTAAAGACAGTTGTACAAGGTGACTTCAAAATCTGTGATATTCGTTTGCGTAGCTATTACGATAATATTTGTCAACCTATGATAATAAAAAAAGGTTTCGAGGTTATGATTTCTGATAAAATTAATTTCAAAGGTTCAGATTATAAAGCAGGAAATTTTATTCCGCTCCTAGAAAAATCTATTATCAGTTTGTTTCAAATACTAGACATAATTCAAGAGAATGATACATATTTATTTGTAGCTCAAAACTGGAAAATAGGCAGCTTTGATGAACATTATATGGCATATACAGCTATCAAAGCACTTCCTAGAATTGAAATCATTCGAATCGATGTATTTAATAGTCTACCAATCATGGTTCATAGCTTAGAGGGTCAGTTTTATTTCCGTGTAAAACCTTTTTTTAATACAAATTATTAGTTTTATAAGTACTACATTTAATTAGCATTAAAATAAAAATTGTTAAATGCTTCAAAGTAGTTTTTAATTATGTAGTAATTGGAGTAATTGCCGTTTTTTGCCGAATCTGTGAAAATAAAGAAATCAGATAAAAACCATTAAACCGGAACGTGTAATGCATAGAAAGAATCAAATAAATTTCATTTGATCCAGGAACTTAAAAGTAATATGATTTTGCCAATGAATAAACAAATTTCATTTTCTAATCTAATAACTTTCATTTGATCCAGTCACTTGAAAGTAATATGATTATTCCAATGAATGTAAACAAAATTCATTTTCGAAAATTTATGTGGCATTCACATAAATATTATTAGGAAAGCTTTATGGAAAAAAACCATAAATGTTTTCCAATAGTTTTAACTTGAAAACTAGGTTCAGTGCACTTTATGCTCTTGATGTCGATACCGTGAGGTGCGTGAGGCCTGCCATAGGGTGTTTGCAGAGTGCATATGTATTGGAGATCTGTTGGGCAGGCAAAAGTGACAGCTCCATATAAAACACACGGGAAGAGCAAAATTTTTCAAATGATTTATTTTCTTCATTTAAAACAGAAATTACAAATTGCTTCATGCATATGGCAAGGTAATATATCTGTTTACTAAATAAAAAATTTATTTTCAACAAATAAGCTAAGACGCGGTAGCAATGATCAAAAATGTAACTATGACCTATGTTAGCGGGATAAAATTGAATAAATATCAATTGCCAGCAGTTGCTTTCGGTTAAGAAAGCAATTTATTATGCTAAAACCAATTTTATATTTCGTTACTTTCAACTTGGCCTATGTTGCTTCAAAAAACAGTATATTTGGGACACCGATTTAACGCGAATTCACCGAAACCCTAGTTACCAAAAGTCAGCATATATTTCAGGGAACATTTGTCGGTTACTTTCACTATTAGTTGCTTTAAAATGATAAATAATTTTAGAAAAAATGATAATTTTATCCAGCACGTTTTTGCTGCATCGGATAGGAAAATATGCAATGTGTGCCCAACAGATGTTTTGCATGTGTGTGTAGCAAAAGCCCTATTGCCGATTTCAAGCACTACAGCGAGTGAAGTCTGACAATTGTACGGCGCAAAACAAATAAAAATTCTACGACAAACTGAAAGATAATCAAATCGCCACCACACATGTAACAAGTTATAATTCAACCGATCAATCTGCGTACATTTTACACGAAAATTAGTTCGATTCCGAAGTTGATCAACAATATTGCCGAGGGAATGAAATTTCCCTGATTGAATTTCGAAATTCCCTGATAGATTTCCCTGATTAAATTTCGAAATTCCCTGATAGATTTCCCTGATTTTCAGGAAATTGACACCATGCTTTCGTTCTAGATATTATCTGTGTGTCTGCCTGCCATCTTTACATCGTCGTTTTGTCTCTTTTCAGCAACTTTTTGTCTTTTACTATGGTCTGTTGTAGCATTTTTGGTTATTTTTGTCGTAATTTGTAATCTGGTTTGGCATTTATTGTTGCTTATATATCGTTTTTTCGGTGCTTTTTCATTGTAGTCGTCATCTTTGTCTTGTTTTTGTGTTTTTTCATAGTTTTTTCACCTACTTGTCATCATTTCTTGTCATCTTTCCATCGTCTTTTCGGGGACTTTTCTCCGCCTCTTCGTTGTCTTCTTGTTATCTATTTGGTGTTTTTTCGTCACTCTTTCATCGTCATCTTGCCATCCTATTATTGTTTTTTTGATGCATTTACGTCTTTTTTTTTGTGGTATCCCTATCCGGACGGCAAAATTTTTGTAATTTTGCGTAAAACTGTTACTACGAAACAACTACTACTCTTAGAACATATTTAACTATTGTAATACGAAGTGTAACTTTTCAGCGCACATTGCTCTTTTACATATTGTAGGTTGCATGAACGATTCTATGTAGAATTTTTAGTAAAAGCTTTACAGCTTTAACACGATTGTGTGGGCTGGGGCTTAAAGAGTTATATTGACATTTTTGTCGGTTTTTCGGCGGCTTTTTGTCATCTTTCGTGTTGCTGTTTTGGCCTCATTTTGTTGTCTTTAATTCGTTTTTTTTATCTTTTTCTTGTCTTTTGCTGTCATTTCGCCGTTTTTGTTATTGTATTTTTGACACTTTTTCTTTTGTGGTCCGACTGTCATTATTTGTACATCTTGTGTCGTCGCTTGACGCTTCTTAAACAGTTTTTTTTTATCATTTTTTGTGTTTTTTTATCGTCGTTTTGGCGTCTTTTCGTCGTTTTTGTATTGTATTTTTATATTATTTCTGTCGTATTTTTGTCGTCTTTCCGTCAAGTTAACATCGCGTTTTTGCCATCTTTTCATCAATTTTTCGTCATCTTTTCATCGCATTTTCGGCGTCTTTTCGCCGTGTTTTAGTCTTCTTTTCATCGCTTTATATGTTTTCTGAAAGCTTAAAAACTCAACAGTTTTTAATTATCGCGTGAATAGAATAAGGCTAAATAGGAATAAAATAGGACAAGGATTCCAACTACTTGGTAATCAAAGACAATATTATTCGCTTGATTCGCAATGACGGAGAGTTCTATTTGCTGTCAAAGTCAAAAATTGCTAGACCGTTTCGATACGTTTCTTCTCTATTCTGTTCGTTTCTTTCTCTCAGAAGAACTCTAACTATACTAGAAGCTTTCACATCGGCTTTTAAAGAACTGATAGAATTTTGATGACAGAAATTTTCAAGTTTCATACGAAGATACGAACATGATGATGATGATTTATGATCAGATTTCCCTCCTCATTTTTACCCATATCTACCCGGAAAAAAATACCCATAACACGAAGATAAAAATTATCCAAAAATAAGATAAAAAACCAAGGAGGACGGCTTTGTAGCAGAATGTAATGTTGATGATGCTCGAGGAAAATCAGACATTGATGAGAAAATGGTCGATTTGATTCAATGTTCGTTGGTCAGGTGGTCGCCAGGTGGGCTCGTGGATATATTTGCGGAGTGAGAAAGTGCTTCTGATCATCAGACCTCAGAAAATTGCAAAGTTGATGAATCACCGGCCGTTGTCGTTCATGCCGGTGGTCAGGCTGTAGGGTTATGTATAAACCGATAGTTGGTTAATACCGGCTTTCCTACCGATCTGGGCATTCATATCCCCGATATGACATTCTTGATGTTCCGTGGCGAACAGCTGCCGTACGTCGTCTCCAGCTGCACATTCCTGCGGTTCCTGCTCGTCGTGTCTTCTTACATTTCGATAGTGCACGTTTATGATGGTGAAGGGTGCGGCCTTTAATTCTCAACATACACATCTTTTCGTTGATCGCCTTCTAATTCACAACGCGACCCTGTATTTTCCCCATAATTACAAAGCCCGTTTCCAGCTCGTTTGACGTTCCACCGCTCTTTTAAAATCAAGCCTTGCTGCCACGGAAGCTCTATAACTTCTCACCTTTGCTGCAGCTCTCCTGCAGTGCCATGATGCCGAACTTTTGAGGTTTCAACTGTTCGAGCAGTTGTCGCCAACCAAAAAATTCAGCGATGCAGTTCCAGGTACAAAGTATCAATTCCTCATCCTTTTTTTGTTACCTTTGTCCATGTCGATTTTTTTTTTCGTAGCAACTTTGGTTAGGTACCTTATTGGGGTCATAGTACCGAGTCTCGCGATGGGACTGCTATCACTGTCATGGTGCCGAGGCATCACGTTTCTTAATTCGACTGCCCGCTCCGGATCAGACGCTGTTTTGAGCCGCTCCTAACCGGGAGTGCAAGCGTTCACTAGTTTGAGGAAATGTCAAGCCGTCGAGAGCCACCGCTCCTCGGCTGGTAGCACAAGGAGGTATGCATTACATTACTGGATAAAAGGCATATCACCACTGTGGCGTCAATTTTATTTCTATTGATGTACATTTTGAATAAAATAATCTGTAGATGGAGCATCATGCCTAACATATGAATCGGGAGTAATTTCAAAAGATATTATCATACTAGTTTTCAAAATATCTCAAAAATGGTTGATTTTAGGAAATTTGTCACAAAAAGCATATTGTTGGTCCAAAATGATTTGAAGAATGTTGATCAATTACTCATTTATTCAAATAAATGAAATTTGAAAAATGCAAAAGTTTTTTCTTGTGGAAATGTTCATAGTTTGTGAATGGTTTATCAAAAGTAGGTATTTAGAATGAAAATATAAGGAACACACAAGCAATACAAGACACATTATATTGAGATTGAGACATTATTAAGTCTCAACGGATCATTTTTTATTATTTGCATGACACCTGATGACATGTTAGAAAACATTTTCTGTAAAATTTTAATTTCGGGCGTGTTGTACCATATTGATGTACGAAGGTATGAAAAAGATCCGATTACGCTAGCGACTACTAGTTTTTTCAAGGTTCGTGCTATTTTACTAGGTTACATTATGGAACAACAAAGCCGATTTGATCCGGATGTGTGCTTTCTATGATTCCATAATAAAATCAAATTGGATAAAATAAGGTGGGTGTGAAAAAATCCAATCAAACCTCCTAGTTAAATTATACAACAGTACTGATGCTCTGGATTAGAAAGCTTTGGCGAGACTGGCCCTGAGAAAATCAATGTTTGACATCACTCATGCCAGGTAAATTTAAAACCTACTTTAAAGTCTGTTAACCAATCACAATAATCCGCTATTGGAAGCCCTTCTGGGCAGCAGCATGCAAAAGTGCATACCGCAAAAAAGAAAAATAGCCTGTCGGTGGCCTACCCAAACTTACCTGTACGACGAAAGTAAGCTCTGAAAAATCGTCACATTGTTCTCGTCCTTAATGGTGACGATGAATTGATTTGCGTGCACCGTGTTATACTCGTACAGGCCCGGCCTGAGCTGAAAGCGACAAAACTCGCCGGCAAAGCCTCGCCCAATCGTGCCGGCGCCAATGCCACCGAGTGGGGCTCCGTAAATCTGCTTCCCGTTCTCCGTGTACCAGTAGTCCATCAGTACCTGGCGTCCCTCGCGTGACACCTTCCAGTAGTACGGAATGTACCTGTACCGATGGCGAAACAGAAAAGGAAATTTGTGTTAGTTATAACCAACAATCTTGCAAGTGATCCATCGTTGTCGATATAAGGACTTGTAGAATGAAAGTAGTGAGTAATAAATATATAAATCAAAATCTAGATCATAGATTTTGAAATACTCATGTGATGAGCACATCGTGCTGAAATGAATACATTCATTTCCTGCTCGAAGCAAGTACCCACCTACCAATTGGTATATCAAAAAGCCATAAAAACTATATTAGGAGTTTTCGGAGCATGTCAGACTCAAGTTTAGCCTGTAGCTCAACATAGCAGCGTCTGGTTTTATTCAACTGGCTGGTACAATCGTATAAGTGGATTAGAAACGAATGAGAAATATATCAAATTTTTCGATTCTTCGGATGCTGCGATGATCAGAACAGATGCATGCGAAGCGTTTCAAAATAAACAGCGATGGTGCAATCAAGATACAGTAACTCACTCAGCTGCGACCTTGATATCCGATTCCATGTTAGAGTGCTTCAAATTGTGCCTCTAACCGGGCAGTCCCAAAGTTTAATCCCCTTTTGCAGTTTCCAGATGTTTCTTTTATGTTTTCGAATATTTTTGTCTAACATAATGATTCGCGAAACCGAGTTACAGATCCGATCACAATCACATGATCTAATCACATCGGAATGTGTGAGTGCAGATGGGATATTAATGATCGCAAAAAAATTTCGTTTCATGACACACCTTGCGGAGAACAAGTTGATTTAGGTATATATATAATTCTATATATTCTATTATATATTTTTGAGCTACAAAACAGAACGTCAAATAAGAATTTTTTTCTGAATAAACAATATTTTCGCTAAAAAACTGAAATAAAATGACAATTTTATGAGAATTTTGTATGAAATCAGTAGGTTGGTACAGCAAAACAGAAGTCAAATTCGGCAATTAAATCTTCGAGATACATACATTTAGGTGCTGTATCATTTGAAGTGAGACAAGCCGATAATGCAGGATATCCCAGATCTCGCACATATACACATCTGAACCAGTGCAGTAGTTTAGTGTTTCTCAAATAACAAACCATATTTGAAACACAAATGGCTCCTGTTCGAAACCAATTAGCACGTATTTTCCTTTTTGCAGTATCGATAACAGATGAGTTTACCTTGTGCTGTCATTTTATCCATCCTTCTGAAGATGCGTGTTAATTAACACGAATCGCTTTGCCTTCCTTACCGTGGGAAGGCTCTAATTTCGCTCCAGTAAGGAAGATGCAGAAAAAAGAAGTTTGCCATTCAGTTTGGAAAACCGAACCAACTTTGTTCCTCTGTGAAACAAAGTACCGCAAAAAAACGGGTACAAAATAACTAAGCCTTCCACAACTCAAAGGTATTAAGGTGAAATTGGTCGTCATCGATTCTGCAAATTACAAAAGCAGGTTTTTTTTTGTTTGAAACAAAAATTTTGCTCATGAAAATATATTCGCTGTGCTAAGATTGGCAAGAAGAATGCTGTGAATACATTTCTATACACAGAACCCCGCTTTTGGACCCAAAAACTGCTTCCGAAATTGGGCTCCCTGACGAAAAGTTAATAGCTGCTAATTTCCCGTTAACAAAGATTAACAAAGATGGTGTGTCGATACTCGAAGAACGTGTATTTAAAAAAAAATGCAAGATCTTCAGACTTCTGAATTATATAGTGAGGATAAAAAATTATCTGCCTTCAATTTTAAATGGAAGGTGGGGAATGTGCCCAAGTGTCCCCCCGCCTGGGCATCGTTATAGGTGTATGGATTGATGTTTTGATGAAATCCGGAGTGATTCGCGATAAGGGCGCAACTAACAAAGTGTGAACAATGAGAAATATCACTGTGATAATTTGCCAGTACATTTTCAAGCCATAATTTAAATAAGAGTTACGAAAATCAAGTTTAAAGACATAAATTGGTGTAGAATAAATCAATCTTATAATTTCACAACAATACTGCATAAAATTTGTGCATTCAAGTTCAAAATCTAAGTTTTATAGTTGAACCCCTTGGAATGAGCCTCAAAGCATTTTGACAATGAGATTCGCCCAGCCCTATTTGCCTTGCTTTGATTTTTTTTATTTAGTTTCGCCTGTTTACAATGCGCCTGTGTTTTGAAAACAACGCAGTTTCGCTCTTTGCTATCGCCTGTTTACAAAACGATTTGCAAATAAGCCTGTCACTTCATAACAATGCGAGGGGCTAAACTGCAAATTGTCTTTTGTTTTGATTAAACACTTCTATCGCCCATCACTAAAAACTTGTTTTAAATAATTCTAACGATTAAAACAGAAGAAAGGATTCTTGCCAAGGATATTATTAGTCTTTTTAAGGCTGATGGTGTAATAAAACGATTTGTTTACAATTTACCAGTTGAGCCCCTATCGCGAATCACTCCGGAAATATAATCAATCTGTGGCGAGATAGAGTTTTAAATACAGGCGCTCCACAGTTGTGGATCCCCTCCTGTGTTTATAACCAGTCTTTGTTGTAGCAGTATAAACCATTAACTTCATCATATTTGCGCCGTTCCGAATTATAGTGGTCTATTGACCATTTTTGTCAAAAATGAGATTTTTTCATAAATCGCATCTTTTTGCTATATAAACACTAAAAATTCCAAATAGCAGGTTTCCAACCTGCTTTTTTCATGTTGAATTGTTGGTCCGGAACAGAATGACCATTATGTTCCGCATTAGTGGTCTATGTGCATGGGGCTTACTTGTGACAGAGATTGATATAAAACTCCCATAATTTGGGCATTAGTTGAAAGTAGTTAATAAGCGTAAGCTGACTATTGTTTTTGTTTTTTAAAGCCATATTCAAATCCAAAATACTGAAAATTACCAAAAGTAATTAACAACGATGTAAAAATCGGTAGTATTCGTAGTGTGTGAAAAAGATTGAGAAGCGAAAGTCTAATAAATTTCAAGTACTCACACCATCTCCGTTTTCAATTAAATTTAATATAATTACTCCTTTCGTCCTCACATTCAATTTTCCAAAGTTTTATCCAAAGTAATCAATCCTCCTCGCAGTGATGCTTGTTCATTTTCCTAGTATGTTAAAAAAATAACCCACCCAGCAAACAATTTGGTTTGTATATTTCGGTTGCAACTGAGATATACGAAATCATATACGCACGAAAAAGTTATATTTCACGCCACATAAGAACATATAAGTACCAAAGTGGAGGCAATACACATGCAAAAAATTTAATAATCATTTCTAATTCTATCTTGAATTCTATACAACAGTTTTTAGAATATGCAACTTAATACTCCTCAATATACGATTAAGATATAACTAAATGTTACAATCATCTGTAGTACTTCATAATTCACAGCCATAAGTTGTATATGACGACACGCACGACTGCAAAACAACTTATTCTGCACATCGCTTTGGCATATTCTTATCATTATTCAATTCCAATGTAAAATTGACATTCATATGACTTATTGTGGACTTTCAATTACGATCTTGTTATCTGGGAAAGCTTTTTCACGTTCAAATGCTTTTATTTAATTTTTTGCCAGCATAGTTTTTGTTAAGCGCGAAAATCTCAAAACATCCCCAATTTTATTTTCGATTTATATTTCTTAAAGTGATCGCCGGACAATTTTACATGACCAACCTTGTGTTTTGTCTTGACCTTTAACGAGGTCGGGCGTGTACTTAATTTTTATATTATACTAGCTGACCCGACAAACTTCGTATTGCCACATATTAAACTGTGTTGTACATAAATGCTGAATCTCGGATAACCTTTATCACAATCTCGAGTATTGCAGGTTTCTGAGGAGTTCATGGGTGTTTTATTATACAAATTTTTCTCACAGTAAAATAGAAAACAACTCCCCCCATTGCTTAGCCTGATAAAAGAAAGCGGATAGCATTTAAATATTCACCAACATTACAAACCATTTCGCCGAATACCATTTTGCGGAACACCAATTCTCGGTTGAGCATAACGCGGAATATAGAGTTTCGCAGAATACCATTTCGTGAAAAACCATACGCGGGATGTACCATTTCATGGAAAATCTTTTCGTAGAAAGTACCATTTCGCAGGGGTGACCCAATTGAAGGTAAGTAATAGAGGTCAGTAGATCTAGGAAAATAAATAAACCTAGATAGAGGTGTTCTCTACGGGGCGTTGCCCCCCTCCCATCCCTCGCAGTGGCCGGCGCTTCTGACGGCAGGTCGCCGGCAGCACTCGCGGCCTGTGTCCGTCCCGCCCTGAATCATCTAATGTTACTATTGATAGTTTCTGATGGTCTTGTTATTGACTAATGTTTTATGAAAGAGTCTAAAATTTCTCGAGTTCGATTAGTTTTATAGTTACGCAAAAATTTCTGTTTTATTTGTATGAGAGTCCTTATCCCCCTACCACAGGGGTGAGCGGTCTCAAACCATCATAAAAAAAATTCCTGATTACTTTTCTAGTTATGAGGATATTTGTATTTCATTTGTCTAGGAGCTCCCCTCCACTATTGAAGGGTCATAATTCCCCTCCTAAAGAGGGAAGGGGTCCCAATTCACCATAGAAAAAAAATTGTCTGCAAAAACACCCACATGCTAAATTTGGTCCCATTTGCTTGATTAGTTCTGGAGTTATGATGAAAATTGTATTTCATTTGTATGGGAGCTCCCCCTCCTAAAAAGGTAAGGGTCCTAATTCATCATAGAAAAAATTCTTGCCTCCAAAAACACCCACATGCCAAATATGGTTCCAATTGATTGATTAGTTCTCGAATTACGAGGTAATTTGAATTTCATTTGTATAGGAGTCCCCCCTACTAAAGTGGGGAGGGGTCATAATTCACCATAGAAAAAATTCTTGCCTTGAAAAACCTTCACATGCCAAATTTGGTTGATTAGTTCTCAAGTTAGAAGAAATTTGTTTCATTTGTATGGGAGCCTCCCCTCTTAGTAGGGGGAGGGGTCTCTAACCATCATAAGAACCTTCTCAAAAACTCCCAAAAACTTCTACATGCAAATTTTCACCGATTGGTTCAGTAGTTTTCGATTCTTTTAGGAACATCCCGACAGACAGGCCGTTCGTCAGAACGAATGTCAGAATGTTCGTTCTGGGTCAAGAAGCAAAACTCCCGAGTTTGGTGCCGATTTGACTCCTCCTCCCTCTATGGGAGCCCCCCCTTTTATCAGCAAAAGCCTTGTTTTCGTCAAATCCGCTAATTTTCTTTTGATTTTATCTCCGGAAATATCAAGTCTAGAAAGATACTAAATACTATTTTCACATTTTCAAAGAAAATTGCCCTCGGAATTCGAAAAAAAAGGTATATTTAGCACCAGTGCTGCCATAAATTTTTTAATTCGATTTGAGAACTAAAGTTCTATTTTTCTTTCAATGGACACAATTTGGTCTCGAAAATTGCGACTCCATCGTATTCCACAAATTTTTTTTACAGCAAAAACACTATTCCTTGCCGATCCAGAGACAACGCTTTGAAGCAAGCAGCCTCCAATTTCTCATGTAAAACCAAGAGCAAAATTATTTATCCATGAAGCAGTGAGTTTCTATGCAATGTAAAATATTTTGCCCTGTTGTGAAAGCATGTATATACTATATAGTAAAATTTTCCTTAACAGTTTTGCCAGCTTTTCAGTTTTAATTTTGGAATTTGGCAACACTGTTAAGCAATTTTAAGTGATTTTTGTATAACAAAAATCTAGGAAATACGATGGAGTTGGAATTTTTGAGATTAAGGGGACATAATCAACTAAAAATTTTGAAAAACTCATTAATTTTTTACTTCAGATTTTGATTCTACTGTCTTTTCCGCTTATTTTGATACTAATTTTGTAATGATCCGACCACGGGAAGTGGCCGAAAAACGATCATACACATAAGCATTCCAGTGCGGCGTGGAACAACCTCGACGGAATAAAACGCCGCTCCTGGAAAACCGCGATTTTCAAACTTTATGTACCTTTTTCTCAGAAACTATACAACGTATTGCAACAAACTTTTTTTGTGTTTTGTTGGTAGCAGCTTGACAAAGCCTTTTATAACTTTTGAGCTCTGTAAACGAAATTCAGCTTGAGAAAAACGAAAAAGAAGAAGAAAAGGTGACTGAAAAAATAAAATTTTGTCTTCTTTTTCTTTTTTCTCTGGTTGTGTTTCGTTCGTTTCGATCGTTTTTCGGCCATTTCCCGTGGTCGTATCATTACTTTATTACAAAATTAGTGTCAAAATAAGCGGAAAAGACTGCAGAATCAAAATCTGAAGTAAAAAAATAATGAGTTTTCCAAAATTTTTAGTCGTTTATATCCCCTTAAATTGCATTGATTGAGAAACAAATAGAAATTTAGTTTTTAAATCGAAATAAAAAATATTTAGCAGTATTGGTACACACGTGACTGAGACCAATAGGTTAAGTGAGTTGGTGGGATTTTTCTGGCCTTTTAAGAAGTAGCATTAATAGATGGTAGATGGATTTTTTACAGACACGTTACTAGAGAAAAATTGAGCGTTGAAGTTAGTACTTATAGCCTTGTAGTAGTGAGACAATTCTGTACTATTTTCATATTAACTCAAAGCTGGCAGTCATTTAAATAACCTTCCCGAAGACCGCAACTTTCTAGATAGTTAGCAGCGCAAGATACAGTCTGTATAAGAATATTACATATACACTAGCGCCGGGTAGTGAGAGAATTCTGCGCTATTTTGCGTGTCACCTTAAAGCTGGCAGTCATTTGAATAACCTTCCCGAAGACCGCAACTTTCTAGACAGTCAGTAGCGCAAGATACAGCCTGTATAAAAATATCACATATAAACTAGCGCCACGTAGTAAGACAATTCTGCGCTATTTTCCATACCACCTTGAAGTACGGACAGGATCACGACTTATTCCATGTTGGAACTAATTAAGTTAATTCCCATATGCTACATAGACTCCAATAAGGACGTTCGACCGCCTTAATGGAATCACTCGAGACCATCCTTATTGGAAACGTTCTTGTTCGAAACCGCATATACGGTCATTTTCAGAAAACCTGAACTTGCCATCTTTGATTCCAAAATGGCTCCAGAACACAATATTCCACACCCAGACGTCATACTCTTTCATCAATACCCGTTTTATAGGAGAATTTGGATCATTTATTGACATTTACAAATCCCATGGATATAGACCACTATATTGCGGAACGTTTTGGGGATTTCAGGTATATTATATATGAAATCATAGTGGTCTATGTACATTGGTGTGAATAAATCGCATATTTTGACAAAAGTTGGGATTTTTATGTATTCTCATGTTGACTCACTTTATATACAACACATTACAATACATTAGAATTTACTATAGAGTTTTTTAGACAATTGCGTCTCCTGTAAAATTAACTAAATGGTCAATAGACCACTATAATTCGGAACGGCTCGTTTGATGAAGGAAAGGAAGTGTTGTTATTTTTGGTTGAAGCAATGAGAATTGATAGCAATTTGGTCCAGGTGCTGAGTTATCTGATAAGAAACATTAACTCGAGTTTTCAATTGCATGATATAAAAGCTTGCAATCTAAGTGCTTTTTGCTTTCGGTGATAAATATAAGTTTTTTGCTCTTTATGCATGTGTTTGTTGAATTAACTAATTAAATAATTTAGCTTTGACAAACTGCTCTAGCAGTGTCAATAAATTCAGCACAAAAAAAAACGCAGAAGAGAAATTTGTCATGAATGAAATTAGATTTTTGTGATGTTGTATGTTTGTCTACAAACTATAAAGCATTTCTCGATCAAAATTCAAAACCACTCAAACTACCCTCCTCCTAACAAAAGAGGAATCACGTTCGTAATCTCTGTTTCGTAGTAATTTCACTACATAGGTACATGCTCAACAAATGCACCAAAGTCGACCGCAAGTTCACTTGCATAAATTGAAATCTCTTCCCACTTTCCACAGACACCACAGGATTACTTATCCCAACCGTTTTTGCATCGGAATAGGATAATGCAACAGACTGCAATACTTTATGCGTCTGTAGCTGTAGGTATACAAATCATCAGCCCACGGAATTTGCCTGAGCAAAGCAAAAATCGATTTCGTGTGACCGGTTGTACACTCGAGAAAATCCTTGACAGTGATGTAGAGATTGGATGTGTTCTGTGCTAAAAACAACTGTACGCTTTCTAACAACATAACTTCATGCTATATGCTGCAGCTGTTTCTAGCGATGCTTTGTCAGCCGCTGATAGCGTTCTAAGTAAAGCACAAGTTTGCAGACAGTATGTCTGCGAGCATGAATTTTTGATTCGAAACAGGTACTTATTCAAGGCAATGTTCAAAAAGACGACTATTTTTCATATAAGGTAAAAAAGAAAGTGAAAGTTTGTTGTCCCACGAAACATCATTGCTATTATGTATTGGAATAGACGCATACCTTAGTGCCATTGGAAGAATAGGCCATATCTGACGGAAAGAAGGTTTAAGGTTTTGATTTCTGGTTTCCGGAAAGACGTGATTGAACTTTAGCTTTAATCCATACTGAGGTACGGCTGCCACTTGTTGTTTGAATTCGCAGAATGACTGAGCACTATCACCATCCATTTCTAGGCTAACAGGCTAAAACACTCTTTTCAACTTTGTTTTTTAATATCTATAAATACACAATTGCTATGCACTTGTAATTTCACGTTATCGCAACAAATCACGCACAATTTTCAGCACCAGGCAGCAAATTTAATTCGCCCTTTTCTTTATTTCTTGTGGATACCGTATCACAGCTACTTCTTGATATCAGCTCTATTCACCACATTTATCACACTCCCACTTTATGCTTCGATTAAAATCCTACTAAACTACATTCAATCAAGCACGACCGATCGCGAAAGCACCACCTCGGAAACTAAACTGGCCACAGCACGGCCTGGAGTAAATCGGTCCGAGCCAGACTGTCCTATACTACTACTGTACTGGCTGCAACGCGTTTGTAGTGAAGTGGTTTTAGACCGTTTCACGTGTCAGTGCAGTTTGCTTGTTGATCTGACTTTGATTCTAACTATGCTGAGCATAACTCAAATTGTTTTCTGTTTTCTTTTTTGCTTAAAAAATGACTAGTAAACATAAACATAATTGAAATACATAACTTTATACGATTTCTGTCTACTGCATAGGAGGAGAAAAATTGATCCATCCTACGCGGAGTGACAGAAAGAGAAACGTCAATAACAACACGGTCTAACCGTGCGGTGTGTTGTGCTGCATACAACGAAACGTGAATAATGAATGAAGCGTGCGTACGCAAGCTCGTGGGTGTGCGGGTCGGTGAGATTCGAACAGAGCGATTACAAATACCGTTGTTGGTATGACAGGTTGGATTCGGTCATTTACATGGTCATTTTCTTGTTACCCACCCATCATCATTCTCCAGCACAGTAGGAAATAAAATGATAAATGAGTGCACAAGCTGAGAGGCCGGAGAAGTATTTTGACACTACAAAATTAGACTAATTTCATGTTTTTTAGTCTTGACCTTGAGATGCGGTCATACATGCATATTAATATTTTTTTGAAACGATGGTTCTACGGTTCTACGATGAGGCGGTAGCGGAAAGAAATGAAAATTTTTTGGGAAGGTGGGAAAGAGCGGAAAGGTGAGGAGAAGGGAGGGGGGGGGGATGTACTGGTGTCTACGCTTAACAAGTCGTCGTTTTGACTCCTACCATTGTAGCATTGGACAAAAGGTAGGAGTCAAAACGACTACTTGTTAAGCGTAGCTACCAATACCCCCCCCCTCCTTCTCATCTTTCCGCTCTTTCCCCTCCTTCACCAAAACATTTTCATTTCTTTCCCCTACCGTCCCTTCCTCAATTGTGAAACCTCCGTTTCAAAAAATATTAACTACAAAATTAGATATTTTTTAACGTTGTTGCATAGTATTTTCAAAACTTATGGTATGAGTTCATATCACAACAAATAGGAAGAAACCGGTTGAGTATTAAGAAATTGTTCATATAGTTACTTAGAATACAGTCTTAAAGTATCGGGGACAGTAAACAAATGTTTTTTTTGTTTGTCACTTTAACAGCATGGGTCATTCGTGACTTTTGCGTGATTGGAATTTGGATCCGGGCCATCGGCGCACAGTGGTCCAAAATCAAAAAAGCTGGCAGAAATGTCAAATCAACCTCCTAGACGTTGGGTACATACTAAAACATTGCAAACAAGGCAATGTATTTAGATAATCCAATCCAATTAAACCCTTTGAAATATGATCAACAATATCATACCTACGTTTAATTATTGTTTACCGGACATGTTTGGAAGATTTGAGTGCTTTAAGTTTCATTAGAAAGCTATTTGATTACTATACAATATTTTTCATCGCACATTTAATTTGAGTTCACCTAGAATAGTTATTGCATCTTTCTCATGCCATTAATTTTAACAGTCAGGGCATAATTTGAAATGGTACTGTGTCATCTCGTTTAGTTTATACGATCAGCAGTCACGCTAGTTTGATAAGATTTTCTATACTACTTAGCCTCATAATAATTCACCTATTAGTGTGAGAGTTTTGCTCATGTTATCTATTTTCTTTACATATATTATAATTATTTCTTTACTATCAGTGAATTAAATGTAAATCTAAGGTCGAAAAAACGATTATTAATGTTTTATTTCGATATTGCATAAGCTATCGAATCGAATGTCATTTTAATAGGATCAGTTTGTTTCGAATTTTTTTAAGGCAAATCAATTCAATAGAAACTGTAACGCAAATAATTCAACGTAAGCTTAAAATACCTAATTTTGACGCGTTTGAACTAATCAGTATAAAGCTGAAGAAAGTTTAAAAGACACGTAATATATATGAAAGTGTGATGAATAATATTTAAAAAATACTTATTCAATGTTTTGAATAAAACATATAAGGCCATTACAAATATTTTATAAAGTTTTTGTCCTTCCGGTGTTCGGCTACTGAAGGGGGGGCGAAAAAAAACAAAGTAAATTTTTTAATCGAGCAAACAAAAAACATGGATTTTAAGAATTTTTATTTAAGGTTTAAACATGAAAACCGAATCTATTCTTGCTTATAATATATACGTTATTATTTTCTCTGTAAAAATATACAAAAAAACAAAAACGAAGGAAAATTTTTTTGGACGATTTTCGGAAATTCCATTGTTCGAATTTCCATTTCTGTTTCGTGCTAGAAGCGTTAATTCAACTCGCAGACTCATTTTTCGAGTTTTTCAGACTGTAGAGCCCACAGACAATTGATTTTATAAAAAGAAATTTGACTCATATCCTACAAATTATTTTTTGCCCCCCGATTTTTCAAGCCAATTTCCAAGGGGGGGGGGGGGGGGTGACAAAAACTTTAAATATGTTTGCAATGGCCTAAATAAAAATAAAAATAAATTTTTAGTGTTTAGTGTTACCATATTTTTAGGTAAATAGAGGGTGATAAATTAAACGAAACAAATGATAAATTAACTAATAATTTTCAATTTATTTGTTATGTATAATAGTTTTGTATAATTTGCACTAATCATTTCATTTCAATAAGGCCATTATAAATAGTTTTTAAAGTTTTTGTCCTTCCGATGCTAGACAACAGAAAGGGGAGGGGCGAAAAAAACAGAGATTTTTTTAATCACGCAGGGTTTGGTTTGTTTCCTTAATGTGTTGAATACGCAGTGGCTTGCAGAAACAATGATGCAGGATTCGTCCAGAACACATGAGCTGGGTCAATCGATTCAAGTATCCGCAACTGCAACGGAACTATTGCTGTGAGCAATATAGGTCCATCAGAATTTAACGATTCGCTGTATTGTTTATAGAGAGCATGACTACTACTACCATCGCATCCCCATTTGTGTGACAACACCAAATCACCCACTTGTGCATCTTCTAAAAGTCGTTTGTTATCTTTCAGTAATTCCAATAGCTGATTGTCATCAAGATCTAAGAGACTTTGGAGCCTCATCTCAGCGCTCATCTCGCTTACTCGTAAAGCATCATGAGAAGGATAACATTTTTTTTGCGTCTAGGATGTCGTGATAAGATGGAAAAATATCCGCATTATGGCTTTTCGACAAGGATGTAAAATTTCAATAAACTGCAACACTTTTAACAAAACCTTAGCAGAATGTATCGAGCTTCGCTCATGTCAGCTTCTATTATAAGCGAAACTCCTTCCTCAGCACTAAGCTTCACTGGCGGCTTAAGCAAATCAGTTTGCTCAAACTTTTCATCGAAATTTGATAGATTTTTGTATATGTTGTTTACCATTTTAGCAGCTTTTTTGTACCCCTCAGCCCTCAATCTTCGAGATTCATGAATGCAGCATAGAGGAGCTCCCTTGGTGAATACTTTTCTCTCAAACACTCGGTTTTCAAACGTTTTGTTCTGCTAGATGATTCCTCAAACGATAAAGATGGTCGTCCAGAACTGTGAGCTACGTATATGTTTTCTTGCTTTTGACGTAGGCCTACGTCTTTCCACAGGGTGTCATCCAAAATTTGGATTCAACCCAGCGTCACGAAAGAATGAAAGATTTTGAACGCTAATAGCTCTGCCAATTATGAATGGATTTTTATGGTTAGATACCGATATACTCATAAAAGATGCAGCAATTACGTGATTTCTATTGTAACATTCTTTTTCAAGCACTAATTAGTCAAAATTACCGAATAGGTTCAAGGTCAAATTATCCCATACATTTTCTTTATGATCGCCTTGCTCCACAGACAGGGACGACAGTTAACCGTTATGTGTGCGACAAAAAAAACACCTTTAGCAGGGCGACAAGGGTACCCGGGTACCCAAAATTGATATTGTTATAACATCAACAATTTTAAACCGATTTCGACGAAATAGGTGTCATTTGATTCGTTTATTTATCTAGTTTTGAATCATTTGGCCATTTGGCCACTAAAAGACATACGGGGCCCGAAAATCCGGAATTCCGACAGAGTGTCCGCTGTGAGGAAGAGAAATGATTGTATTGCAGGAAAATCAGTCATGCGGATATAAAAACTCTAAAAATTCATACAATGTACTATTTCATATAATGAGATGAATCAGGTTGGCCATTCCGGAGTAGGTTCCTGTGGGGTCATGGGTGGCCAGTCCAGGATTGGAGGTAAAACCTAGCAATATGGGTATCAAAGTTCTTGGAATTAGTTCGGTAGGTGATATTTTTTACATTTCGATGTATTTTGATTGGTTATTTCGAAAATGGTTTCTACGGGGTCACAGATGATACCGCAGGATTCAAGATAATGCTTAGCATTATCAGAACCGTTCAAAACGTAGAACCATCCGTTATACATTTGGAACCAGTTCCGAAATTATCAATCAGTACTAAACTGACCATTTCAGTTCAAAACATCTAAAAACCAATTCTAATATTGGATTAGGCACCCAACTCGCCATCTGTATCCCTACAGGAACCAAATTCTGGAGTGGCCAATGCGATCTAAAGTCACCAATTTATATAATTAGATGAAAAAAGGGTCCACAGTGTCAAGTTCAAAGTTAATAGGTTTACTGAAAGCTAATATTCTTTCAAAACATGCGGCTTCCCACGTTTTACCGGATTTTGCTCCGGAATTACCGATTCCCGGGAACTACTTGTCATTTGATGGCCAATTGCTTTATCTAATCAAAACTAGATAAATGTACAAATCAAATGCCACTGGTTTCATCCAAATCGGTTGAACATAACTAAAGTTATGAAGATAGCAAATCATGGGTACCCGGGTACCCTTGTCGCCCTCCTACGTAATAAAAAAATTCAAGTGACTCTCATTGCTAAACCCCTTCATGGATATGCACCAAAAAAACCTCAATTACTTAAGATCAACGAGTTTTACGATGTCGCAAAATTTCAATGACGTATGTTTTAAATTGAATGAGTTATAACTATTTTAAAACTGAAAAGGTACCCGGGTACCCTGTCGCACACATAACGGTTAAATACACCATCTGTTTACTGTGATTTCGTTTACTTTATGTTAAGAAAAAAGCAACAAAACCCCGTCATCTCAATAGGTCGAAGATTCTTTACGAAGTTTAGACTTATACTAATTTGATATCTGTGCTTGGGAATATGCTAGAAAGAGTGATAAAGTCCTCTCGTCCTAACAAGATTTCTTAGGACTGCGACAAACCTAGTCCAATTTGATGTCTTGCAAGTAAACAATTTTGTTCAAGCATAAAACCACCCCTTCCTTTCAACTTAGTTTATTTTTACCTTTGTTATACAATATAACAAAGGTTTAGGAATTGGTCGAAAAACACGAAGTCGATCTGAGGCCCGGAGGGCCGTGTCACATATACCAATCGATCAGGTTCGACGAATGAGCAATGTCTGTGTGTGTGTGTGTATGTGTGTATGTGAGTGCGCTTCAATTTTCAATCGCCTATTTCTCGGAGATGGCTGAACCGAGTCGTCTGCTATAACTTGTATTTAAAAAGTATTTTTACCTAGTATATCACTATTAAATGGTTTCGAGGTCTGACTTTTAGTTTAAAAGTTATAAGCAAAAATGTGAAAATTACGTGACACGATTTTCTCCGGAACCACATAACCGATTTCATCGATCTCAGTACCAAATGAAAGCTCTTACTATTGCTAAACTTCACGCCGATTTTTATTGAAAACAAACAAGTGGTTTAAAAGTTATGCTTAAAAAACCAGTTTTGACAAGGTTCAAATGATCGCCTGTTTCTCAGAGATGGCCAAACTGATTTACGTGCTATTAGTTTCATTTGGCAGGTAATATAGCCGGATAGATCACTATTGAATGGTTTTTTGATTGGATGTTTAATTTGAAAGTAATGAGTAATTCAATACACTACACCAAAATTAACAATAATTTATAATGATTTTAACCAAGAAAAATAACCTAATTTCAATTATTTTAATATCAAACGAGAGGTTTTCACACTACGAATATATATGCAAAATTTCATAAGAATTGGTTTTGCCGGTCAAAAGATATTAACCCTTGAACATACGCGCCAACTTTTGTAACACGGTTACTCGCGCGCACAATAGCCCAAAACCAAAGAAAACGTGCGCACTAGAGTTTTTACTAGGAAAACTTGGTTTTAAGTTTATCGAACCTTTGGAAGAGTTACTTGAAATTGAAAGCTCTATCGTCTGGTAGAATTTAAATTTTGATTAATCCCCCTAAAAGTGAACTAAAAAAATTATTTTCCTTCAGTTTCAATATAACACATTGATGTGTTCTGCAAAGTTTTAGAGCATATTATTACAAGAAATTTTGCTGAAGACAGTAACCTTCTATCTCTTCAACGAAGAGATCTTATTTATTGTTTATGAATTTGAAAAATCAGTTTTTCTATTTTAGCTCTTTTTGTAATTGTTATATGACTTTTTCATGTAATACAAAGTTGTATAAATAATAAAAATACACAACTTTGCTGAAGTTAGAATACCTCTATGTTTCCTTGTTTACGAACTGTAGAAATTTGATTATAAAAAATACCCTGATTTTGACCCCGAATTACTCGACTTCCAACAGTCGGATACATTTTAAACATTTTACATTTGCGGGTAGTTTTGCTGCACACAGACACCATTTTTCCATATGAAGAAACGAAAGCAAATTCCAGTTGGGGCCAATTGCGGTACACCTCACATGCTACTTGCTTCGTTTCTGTGATGTCGGTTTATGCTAATCTATTTTCCTAACAATTTAAAGTAATAATGCATTGAATAATTCTGACATTCAGCTCATAACAAGTTTATTGAAGAATATACGTTAGAATATACGTAATATACGATTTGTAACTATATAACAATATGGCATTCAAAAACCTACATATGGTGTACAAAATACAACAACGTGAGTAACCGAAGGTTCATACAAATTGATGAAATTTATTCAAGAAAACTTTATTGTTGTGAATCAAATAGAATGGCGTTACAGGAAATTATGCATAGTTCAAAAACGCAATGTATATGTTAAAGAATAATATTTCATCTTACAACTTACTTTTACTTGCACTTACCCTCATTAGTAACAACTTACTCAGCAATTTCATGAGAAAAGAAACTATCAAAATTTATAATTGCTTCTATTTGTTTCAAATTTTGTAAACTTATTCAATTTCCAAAAATTTCATGTAAACCAAACGTGTCGATTTCTATCTCAAATTGCAAGTAAGACGGTATAACAAAGGTTCCTTTCACCACTAGGTGGATTAAATCAGGTTTTGAATATTGAATCTGGTCTAAATTGATGTCATGAAGGTGAAACATCACAGAAAAGTGAGCAGCAATCCTTCGTTTTTGCCAGATTGTTTCCACATTCGCGACTACGAAGTTGCTAATATTTGTTTGGTTTTTGCGTGAGAAAAAAGTATTTTTGCTTTTGTTTTCACAGTTTTGACAATGCGTTTTCGCGTAAGTACGAATAGGATTAAAAATCTCTTTAGATTTCGCAGTCGCGAATAGGTACTGCAATAATTTTGACGTAGGACTACGTCTTACGGCAAGTTTTGAGATAGGGTGTCATTCCAAAAAGTCGAAAAATGCGAGCGTCACGAAAAATGAAAGGTTTTGAGCACTAATAGCTCAGCGGTTTTCCGATCGATTTTCAATATTCTTACACCAATCGATCTGAAAATCTTCTAAGAATTGATCCAAATGAAGAAAAGTATGAATTCTTGATGTTGAACTATTGAAAAATTGAAAATAATGAACCTATGTTTTACCAGAATTCTCGCTTCGTGATTGGTTGGAAGATTCTTTACGATGATCTAAACCTATACCAATTTGATATCTGTGCTTGGGAAGTAAGCCAAAACAAGTGACCGAGTTTCCTCATTTCAACAAGATTTCCTAACACCGCGGTTCAACCTAGACCATTTTGATGTCCTTGCTTGGGAAGTACGCCAGAGAGAGTGACAAAGCCCTCTCGTGCCAACAGACTTCTTACGAACGCGATTAAACCTAGTCTAATCTGATGTCTGTGTTAGGGAAGTGTGCCAGAAAAAATGACACAAGTTCGTTGTCCCAACAGATCGCAAATTCTTTACTGCGAGACGATTAAACCTCGGCGAATTTGATATCTGTGTTGGAAAAATGTGCTACAGCTGTAGTGTTCGGTTATAATATGACTCTGTATGAATACGCATGCTTGTCGTTTCATTAGAAGTGTAGTGAAAAGATGTGCTGTTGATAAAATAGGATTGAATTGGTAAAATCCTTTCAGCGTGGGAAACCATGGATAATAAAAATAATCTTTAATTTCAGTAAGGTAGCAGGAAAGTAATAGTTTGTGTTCTTGATTTTGTTAAATTGTTTTCAAATGCACAATCTTTTGAGAATTGAACGTATGCAATGTTACTACTTTGATAAATTGACTGAAATAACTTGATAAATCGAATGATTACAAGCATGAATACATGCTACTATTACTACAAAGAGACTTACGTAGTCCTGCGTCACCTATATATGCGGTCGTGTCTTGTACACAACCCCTCTGATTTTTGAATAAAAATAATTTATTGATCGATGACTGCTATCCCACCGGAAAAAAAACTTGTTGGCCAGAGAAAAAACTTGTTTTTTTTAATAAGGTCAAAATTCATATTCTAGCTCTCAAACATATTTTCTTTTTTCTTAAGATCGACAACGTAATTGATTAAACGCAATTTCTGATCCTCTTTGTTGCATTCTACAGAATGACGAATGGTTTCGAACAGCTGTTTTCTTGATATATAGTAATTTTTCATATTGCGCTGATTTCTCATACGTAAAATAACGGAATTCTAAAAATACGTTCTAAAAACTTACTTTTGATAGTAGGTGCTTATACCAAAACTACTCCAAAATCAACTAACAATTTAACTAGGAAAACCTCGATTAATATTTTTGCCTCTCATTTAAACCAAAAATACTGGAAACTGGCTAAATTATCAACGCCTGCTATATAGAAATGCAATACTTTGTATGGGTCACGTGTAATATATCAAATTTGCGTATTTGCATTCGTATATATCCAGATTTTTCTGTCTGTACTTTCTTAATTGCAGAAAGTAGCGGTCAAATTTGGGTTTAATCGTTTCCATACATCTATTTTAGGTATTTTTTCATAGTTTTATACAATTTAGCCTGGATATCAAGACCATTATTGTCTGAGATCGAGTAAACCTCCTGAATGACTTATAACAATCTTCTTTCAATTAAATATGTCGAGTTTTATGATATTTTGATGTAGAACTACGTCTTACCGCAGCGTGTCAATCCAAAAAATTTAGATTCAACCCAGCGTCACGACAGAATAAAAGATTTTGAACGCTAATAGCTCTGCCAATTATGAATGGATTTTCATGGTTTGGATACCGATCAACTCATAAAAGATGTTGCAATTATGTGATTTCTATTGCAACATACTTTTTCAAGGTCAAATTATCCCATACATTTTCTTTGTGATCGCCTTGCTCCACAGGCAGGGACGACAGTTAAATACACCATCTGTTTACTGTGACGAAAAAGCTCAGAACCCCCTCGTCCTAATAGGTCGAAGATTCTTTACGACGTTAAGACTTATACTAGTTCGACATCTGCGCTTGGGAAGTATGCCAGAAAGAGTGATAAAGTCCTCTCGTCCGAACAAGATTTCTTAGGACTGCGACAAACCTAGTCCAGTTTGATGTCCTGAAAGTAAACAATTTTATTAAAGCATAAAACCACCCCTTTCTTTCAACCTAGTTTATTTTTAAACATTAAATCTAGTCCAAATAGATGTCCCGAAGGAGAAAAGTCATAGAAAAGTGAGCAGCAATCCTTTCCTTTTGCCAGATTGTATCCACATTCGCGATTACGAAGTTGCTAATATTTGTTTGGTTTTTGCGTGAGAAAAAATTGAAGGAAGTATTTTTGCTTTTGTTTTCACGCAAGTTTTGAAAATGGGTTTTCGTGTAAGTGAATAGTTTTGAATGTTTCAATTGCTGCTTTGCGTCAGTAAATTGCCTGCAATTCTTCACTATTGAATAGTAAATCATTAATTTCTTTCGAAAATGATGGGGAAGACAAGGCCGTAGTGGTGCTAATGTTTATTTGACCGTCAACTCAGTATAAGGCAGTAAGGTACAAAACATTTTGCAAACAACTTTAACATACTTAGTAGCTTTCAATCATTAAAATGAATAAAACGATCTGAAAAATTATCGACTTGCAAAAGTTTGGATGTCTCAACCTGTAGCACAGTTAAGCCATTTTAACGGAACAATTTTTTGATATCATAAAAATACATATACATATATATATATATATATATATATATATATATATATATATATATATATATATATATATATATATATATATGTGAATAGTGTTTGATATTAACGAGAGAATTTTGTTAATAGCTGGGTGCGTGAGGGAGATACGGTTCGTTAATTGGGTGGTTGTTAGTTGGGCCATGCTCCAACTTGAATATCAAAATTCTATTAAACTTTTGAGTTAAAAAACTCAAACAACTGTCAGCCCGTTCCAATTAGCGAATCAACTGAAGTGCAGTCGTGACCCAATCATCGGATTCAGACTGTACTCCGATTCTGGCACTGGTAAAAATATTTGTTTTTGGCATCACAAATTACACAAAATATATACCAAAAATACGAAACAATTATTTAGCACTATTAATATTTACTTAACGCTATTTTATGCCATACATATGTCAATATGGTGCGAAAGGTTTCTTCGCAAAAACCCGTCTAACATAGTTCTACGCCAGCTACGCGGTTGTGTATGGAATGCAACCTTTCTGATTTTTTCAGTAACAATCGCGCATCAGTCAAGTTTACCATAATTTTTCAGTGATTTTTCAGCTTTTACGTTGATTGCTTCGTTGAAATCACCAAATCTCTGGAAAAGCTTGTCTTAGAGTAACCAAAATTGAAATTACAGCTCATGTGAGTTTGTAGATAAAAACTGTGAAGTTGTTAAGTCATTTTAAAATACTTGAAAAATGGGGTTTCTGCCAGGTTTTTTGATTAACGGACCACTGTGCACCGTGTTCGTTATAATGTCCTCTATCAGGTGGTATTCAATAAATATAATATGTTATCATATTAGCGATACTAACGAGCATTTTATTCTGAGTGTTCGAAGTTTGAGACTGTTTTTAGTTTGAATCAGAACGGTATAAAACATTTCACGATTTGCCGTTTGAATCTTCCAAGATCAAATCATACGCTGCTGTGATACAAAAAAACTCATCTATTGTTAGGTTTTTTTTTATCATTTTTATAGATATGTATTTCCATTTCATCTCTTGATGTTCATATCATAATATTACGGTAGCGTTGCTTTATAATCTGTATAATGTTCTGTTCCGTAGGTTCCATTCTCACTTCTAACATTTCTATCTGAAACTTCGAACACTCAGATTATTTGGATAAAAATGTCGTTTATCGTACAACGTACACAGCTTTTGAAAGAAAAAGTACTGGAAAACCTTACATTATTTACGGTTGTAAATATGCTAAAATTGATGTTTTCTAATGAAAATCAGCTGTTAAAAACAATACCCAATTGTCTTATGTCGAGATACAAATTGTCTTATATCGAGGTTGTTGACGAAATTCGGTTTGTATATAAATTTGCGACTAATAAAGTTACATTTGAGTAGACAGAGAGATTGAATCTAAAACTTAAGGTTCCCGTCTTTATCGCCTTTTACCTAATATTTATTTGATGATTGTTATATATTTTAAGCATTTCTGCCTTAAGTTTTCAGAAGGTGGCATAATCAACCCTTTTATATGCATAATGCGACCTTTTGAAAACTAAAGCCAGATTTGATTTGCATAGAATTGCGTTTTAAAGTTGTTTTTTAAATGAATGTTTCTTACTTTGTTTCTTTTTAGTGATGCTTCATCTCGACATCGAATCATACGCAGTAAATGGCGCAGTAATGTCAAGCACCGCAGTGGGCACAAATGAATTTGTTGAAATATTTCATCCTATTTTGAAATATGTTCGCTAGGTCAATGGTGTGTATGGGAAACTTTCTGAACGAAGCAGAGTAAAAGCATCGGCAAAGCTTAGTGGACGCGCATGGTAAATTATGCTCCGGCTTTCTCGGTGGGAGTGTAGCACATATGTTTAAGAGACCGGTTCTTTTGCATTCATTCTTCGTTCTCTTCGGTCTCTCAGCAGCACATCACTACTCTCCTATCAATGTTGCCGCTACGTGCGATCTTTTTTTTTGTTTTTCATGTTTTGCAGAGTATCGTTTGCTTTATCCGTTCGCTTCCAAACATATCATTTAAATTTGGCCATGGAAGTGCATATAATAACGAATGCGAAAGAATTAGCAACAGCATGAAACGAGAAAAAGGTAGGAAATTATGCTTAATTTCTTCTCACCTTCTACGGCTCCTTTGAGCGAGCGGCTCGATGCAATGTGATTATTTTAGCTTCCTTTTACGGACGTATAGTGCGTAAGGGCGCTTGGCATAGCAGATGGATGTAAATCAGATAAAATCGTTTCTCGGATTCTCTCCAACCTAGAACAGGTAGAAAATTGACAAGCAGGTTTGTAATTTTGAATTTTTATTACTTGGAATCACTTGAGTACCGATTTGCATAGATTAAGCCTAAATTAAATCACGTTGTTTACTACCTTTCTCAGCATCAGCTGAGCCGGAGTGAGAACGTATCCGTGAGAGCACGTTGCTGTTACGCAAACGAGAGAGCTCGGTGATCATCAAAAACATGGGAGAAGGAATCCCGATCGTGATGCATTTTGCCTACGTCCTTCTTCCTCCTCCTCGTGTTGTTGTGCGTTGCCAATCTAGACCCTGTGAACGTGCATCTTCCTGCGCTTGGCTGCATTGCACTGCACTGCACCATGCACTGCATGCTGCTCGTACGCTAGCCGGCACTACACAGGCACACAGGGTGGGAAGCAGAAGATCAATCAGCGCGAAATTCGTCGTCTCGAGGTTAGTCTTCGGCGCGATCTTGCAGCGTGTGGACGTTCCATGTTCGTGTTGTGTAACGGACGGTGTTCGCTCGGCGGTAATAATTGCGGTTTGCGGTTTTAACTGAATGGGATTTTTTTGTGATTATTTTCTGTTTTGGTTGCGAAACGGTTTGGATTTAATGAACGTTTTTTGGACCGGCCGTCCTGAATTGCCCCGTGTGTGAAGTTCTCGAATGGAAAGTGACTTACGGTAAATACATTAAAATTTCTCAACATGTCGACGGGCAATGGTGGCGTAGTATTTAAATAGACTGTGTGATTTTGCAGTACACATTGAAGAAAGGCTCAGACGGTTTGGTTTTTTAGTTCGTGCGTACACAGTGCGGTTGTTTTGTCCTTTTCGACTGCCCTGAATGGACCGAAATAATACGGTGTTAATATGTCAACGGCTTTTTGCGGCATCACGCAGGGTCGCGGGCGGTAGTGACCTTTCTACTCATTGCAGACAACGTCAATCAATGGGAATGAGTAATTACATTGAATAAAGATTGGAATAAAATAAAAAGTAATCGTCGTTCTTACCGGTGGTGCGGTGGTTTTTGTGTTGCAATTGAGTGTGCGAAAAAAAGAACCGTGAAAGGATTCAAAAGCCTATCAGGTGCATTGTGGGAAATGTTGCTTTTATTGTCGGTCTTTTTCACAAGTACAAGTGCAGTGAAATTGGGCTATCTATGTTGTTAATCGAAAGAATGTCAATTTGTGTTCAGGTGTGCTGCTGAATGATAAGCAGAAAAAAGTGCAAAGTCGAAAAGAAAGCTGATACTAAGAGAATGCACTGTAATGTAAAAAGTTCACCCCACTTGAATGGACCATGAATGTTGTTAAATGTTATGCTGTTGTTAACTGTCAATTCAGAGTCCGACGGTGAACCCCATAATAAGAGGACGGTGTTGTGACAGAGACCTTGTCCCGTTTTCGTTACTTTAAACTTTTTATACTCCGGTGGCATTTTGATCGGTAGGTGCAATTACGTTATTATCGTAGTCTTTTTAACCTTTGGTTGGTTTTATTGATCGCATATTGTAAATTATTACTTACTCACAGTGTATTAAGGGAAGACTGATTTGAAAATTTTATTTCTGCTATTTTGTATAATACGGCTATTTCATTCTCGGTCTAAAGTCATTTAATAACATAACCATCGCGGAATCGATTTTTTGATGAGAAACTTTTGTTCCCTAGAATCGATTTAGGTGCATCAATAGCGATGGCGAAGTTTTCGTAATTTCATTTCAACAACATTAAGATAAACGGTTGTTGCAATAAACATTGATTACTTTTATTATCGGTCGAGTTAATTTGTTAAGATTAAATGAATTGAATGTATTGACAAAATACTTGTGTAGAAGAAAAAAATAGTTTTAAGTGGACTTACATACACCTGGAATTCTCGAACTCGAAAAATCTCACATTTCTGTTTCTCTAGTGTATTTATAACACGCATTTCACATTTCATTTCGTTCGTTGTTGATTGGTATTCCTACAGTATTTTCAACGGTCATAAATTTATACAGACCCAGCATTCAGAAGGATCCTCAGAATTTCCGCTGCTTTGTTCTACCTGTGAACGTGAAGTGTAAAAGGAAATACGCCCCTGCAATAAAGGCCCGACACATCGAAATAAACATGGCACGGCTTGTGGGCATCAACGTGCACCGTTCGGCCGGCTGGCTTGAAGGGTATTGCTTGTTGCAATTATTTTTAACAAAAGCAAACAATCATGCGTAAAAAGTAACCACCAATAACATGCGCGATACGATGCATCGGCGTCAAGCATCAAGCGTTTCAATGTTAAACTTTCATCGATGCCAGCAACAACAACGAGTTCGTCTTGCTTTCGATGCACTCTCCGGTCGCATCCATTATCATTTTGTGCTGCAGCTCATGTCCTCTCTCAATTACTTAATTGATAACAACTGTATTGTGGTCGGTCAACATGGATTTTTACACTTATAAATTATGCAAATTTCAAAACAACGCGGCATTCTCACACTTGCACTTATGAGAGTAATGCAGTGTTTTTCGTATGTAACATTGAAGACCATCCATTTGCTTACCAATTTTCATCCTCTTTTTGAGAGGAAAAAAATTGTTTCAACGAAGACAAGAATAATTTAAATATAATGCACATCTGAAACTAAAGAAAAGAAAAGACTTTTTCCAAATTAAATGCCATTATTAATATTTATCTTCCACAAATACGTATTTGGCCTATGGCATGCAGGCTTCATCAGTGTCTGTTTTCGAATTCTCGAATTTCGAAAACAGACACTGATGAAGTCTGCAAGTCGTAAGCGAAATACGTATCTGTCAAACCATCTGGGATCACAAACGAGTGCGATATCTCAATCGCGTTACTGATGCTAAGCTTTAAACTGTCAAGAGTGCCACGTACTAACTCAATTAGTTTCGTTGGGAAACTTTGTTTAATCCTTGTAAACCAGTCAGCTTCGAGGTACGATGCTGGTCCAACAAGCCAGTCGTCGTATATTTGAATCTCGGCAGGGCGGTGCTACTAGAGTTAATAGCATGATTTTTCATATTCCGCCATAATCAATTTCCTTTTACTGTATCGCATGTTGTTTTGAAGTCTATCGGTGATCAGAGATGTGTTCTCTGGAGATACTTGCTATCATATATTTGGTTTTCGATGCATTGAAGTTCAGTCCAACCCTCCTAGCTTTTGTTTTCAGTCTGGCGTAGATTGCTTTCACCATAGCAAAATTTCTAGTAATAATGTCAGGGTCGGCTGCGAAGGCTAGGAGTAGGATATTTTTGCCGTACCCTCTACGAAATTTGAAGGGATTCAAGAGTGTCCCCGAAAGATGCACGTCACTCGCTCCAGAGTAGTTTTGATCAGCCACGTAAGTTTATCCGAAAATCCGTTCTCGTGCATTTTTTGTCATAGTTCCTCGCGCTCTACTGTATCGTATGCTGCCCTGAAATCCACGAAAATATGATGCGTGGGCGCATTGTAAAGGGTATCCCAAACTCCACCTGCAAATGACGGATCTCTGTAGAGCTACAACTACTGAAAACCATAGCAGAGGGTTCAAAGCCCCTAGAAGGAGGATGGTTTTAATAGCTGTTATCCATGGCTATTACGTAAAGACTTGAATGGTTACTGATGCATCCTCTTTCTGCCGAAAAACAAAAGAAATGGAGGAGGTGGAGAAAAGAATAGGGGAGCAACACCTAAGGAGGCCCTGAATGATGTGCTTGCAGAATTCCAGTCCTGTTCCTCGTCTACCCTCAACACACCGACTCGTAGTGAGTCGACAAACGGGAGAGCCGAACAGTCATCTCATGACCAATTGGACGGCCGTACAATCACTCAAACAGTCTAAAAAGAATCTATAACGTCGAGTATTAAGGTTACTCAAAAGTTGCTGAGTCTCAATATGAAAGATCTCAGCACGCTTACCGGTCTTGTGACAGGGTATTGTCCGAGTAAATATCATCTTCAGAATCTCGGTTTCGTACAAGATGATATTTAACCTCGGAACACTTGCTTTGCAATTGTTGAGCGCAAATAGCACGCAGACTGCAGTATCTCAAAAAGGGGAGATCTGGGTTGCGTCGCTGATCAGGGTAACAAGGTTCAAAAACCAAGTCACCTCTGATTGGCACCTGTCTCGCTCCAGCTACTACCCTATCACTTCCTCAATAAGTGATAGGTCAGCTTGAAGCGTACAGTAAAAGTAATAAACGGGGCATACCGCAATAATTCGAAATACTGGACGTAGTGCTAAGAGTACCCAACAGAAGAGGAAAAAAGGGGTTTCCCACATCAAATTGTATCACGGGAAAACGCTGTAGGAAATTACCTAGTTAACCGCTCTTTTCCAAACATTCATTAGCAATCTTTTGGCATATTTATGTCATTCAACTTCAATACCATAATCGCATGCTCGCACCTTACGCCTAACTCCACTCATAAGGTTCTGTACAACAACTGGATGCAGCTTCTTGTGTACGGAAACCCACTTTTTCTTCATGTATTCCTCCGGTTTGACCTCCGTGGGCGGCTTGCGTTGTTCCTGCTTCATAATTGTGCAGTATTTTTTGATAGACCTTAGTTCCGGTGCGATGGGCGGGGGGGGTTCATGTCCTGGGGTACGAAAGTAACCCCGTTGGCTTCGTACCACTCCAGAACAACCTATGAATAATGGCACGAAGCCAGATCCGACCCGAAGTTCGTAGGGCTCTCGTGTTGCTTCAAGAGAGGAAGCAGACACTACTTGAGGTAGATCTGCCCGTTTACAGTCCCGTTAGTCACGAACGGCACACTCCGTTTGCCAAATGAGCAGATCGCTTGCCAAATCACGTGTTTGTTGGCAAACTTTGAAAGTTTCTGCAGGGCGGAACATCAAACTTGTGCTGGAAGCTGCCGACTCACAGTTGAGTGCACGATTCCAAGTTTTTTTCCGATAAGATAGTTGAGGAATTTCCAGGTGGTTGCGCAAAATCAATTGGCGACGTTGCTTTTCGGGCGACGCCATTTTTCCCCATTTTCGAAAAACTGACAGCGATAAATATACAGTGTAAACAATACACTCTAAACTACTTCTACTCAAAATTTTCAAGAGAAAATACCTATTGGGTAATTTTCTACAGCACAGCGTTTTTTCCGTGATTCAATTTGCTGTGGGACACCCTTTACTCCCTACATTACTGGATGATTTGTCGTAGTGTGAAAATTTGATCTGTAGTAGCACGAGTTCCCATAAAACCCGCTTGACATTGCCCTACAACATTTTTGCTATTGGGGATAGACGACTTAACCAGATCTGGGAGAGGATCTTGTAGGCGACATTAATCAACGGAATGCTGCGGTAGTTGTAGCAATCGAGCCGATTACCTTTTTTATAGATGGGACGAACCATACCTTCCATATGAATCGTTTGTTTGAGAAACCCCACAAGTCCACTCGACACTATTGTTGGAAAACAACAAAAAACTGATTTTCTCTAAATTTTGAACCAATCCTTATATTTTTTGGAATGAGGTTCTATGATAGTATCTAAAATACATTATGTAGACTTACCTTTTGATAATATAATGATTCTAGCTAAAATTACAAGGCTTTAAATTAAAGTTGATGGACATTAGGGATTTCTCAAACAAACTAGAAATTGACAGTGCATTTAAGTAGTTTTAGGTCATTTTTATTCAAAATTGTGATCTTTCCATGTTCATAGTGTGTAATTTGCTACCATATATCACTGGGGATGTTAATTTAGTACGTACCGCTAAGAAGAAGAAGGAGGGAGGGGCACTAAATATTATTTATTAAAAATTTTGAAGTAGAATAATACAGATTTTAAAAAAAGTTTTGTACTCTTTTAATCGAAATTTTTATCATGGTTTGCATTTAAAAATAAAAAGTAAATGGAATAACGGCGCTTTTGGATTGCATAAATGGACCAGAGTAACACGAATTCACAACGAATAGAATACCTTGATACTTTGCTAGTAGTAATTAAAGATATTATAATCAGAAAATAGACATTTTAAATCTTGGATAACAACCGTACTATGATCATGGAGCAAAATCTGAGAATAAGGGTCTGTGCTCAAATTATGTTATACCAAAATGAAACGGAGATACGTGAACAGCACCTTAAATACTTCGAACGGATAAACTATTGTTTTCACAGTTACAGTTACAGCTCGATGGCTAACATACATTAGGAGAAGCAATGGGTTAACAAAAAAGATAAACAGAAGATTAAACCTTTTATTTATATATCGTGCTCTTGATAACACTGTATAGTAAATGGTGGGTTACTGCTTTGGTAAGAAACGCATGGATAGTTTAGTCTGTCGATTTCCGGAACGAGATTGATACAGTTTTTACTTGATTACAAGAATAGTAGCTTATTTGCATTTGCAATTAGCTCTCACTTTTTCAGCTAAAACATTCTTTTCTTTTCGATTTTATACGCCGCTCTTTTACTTTTAATAACTTTTACCTTGTATTCTGTAGTCCTCCGAACATTATGTTTCTTCTATTTGACTGTGTCCAACTCATAATTTTTCGATTCCGAAGACATTTTTATACTACTGCATTGTGTTGCGAATACTGCTTACAATATTGAATGATAATTTTGTACCTATCGCAGCGCCGCCCTAGGTGATTATCGGAAACATGGATATTTGGGGTTTCTCAAACAAATATTTGCAACCCCAATTAAAAGGGGTTCGTGGAACTAACTTTGTCTGGAATTTTGAGCGAAGGTGTAGATATCCTCAAGAATTCGAAAACTGTTAGAAACTCAATTTTAATAAAAATGGCGTTTGTGGGGTTTCTCAAACAAACGATTCATATATTCTTCCGGTACACTCAAAAAAATCGACATGTCGCATCCAAGTGAAAAATCATGTAAACTTCTGTACAGCAACTTACGTGAACTTCATGTACCAGTTAATGAGAAAATTAATAAAATTTACTGGGATTGCACGTGGACTGGTTAGAATAAGTGCGAGTTACCAACAATTCACGTGAATGTTACATGAAAAGTGTGATGGATGAGAATTACCTATGTTTTCACGTAAACTTGACGTGCTGATTTTTTTGAGTGTAGTTTTTCCTTCTTCTTAATCGTTTAAATTATCCGTTGAAGTACCGTTGCTAGTTGTATCTAATTATTTTTGTAGAGCTCTGCCGGGAGTCAGTCCTAGGGATGGGAACTATCATTGAAAATTGTTACTGATAACTATCAGTAATTTCAGTACGTTACTGATAACTATCAGTAAATATCAGTAATTTTACTCATCAGGACATTGAAGCAAAAAATAGGAAATTGTAATATTATAACTGCGTTCTTCATTGTAAGTTTACTTTGTAATTTACCAAGCGGGCTTTATGGAGGCTCGCGCAACTACGGACCAGATTTTTACCACCCAGCAGATATGTTGGGAGCACATCGTGCCTACACATCACACGAACCAGTCGATCAAGAGCAGCAATTGCACCTATTGGATGAACACGATTTCCCAGATAAACTGACGCTGCTGATCAGAGCTATAGGATCGAGTGGTGTGTTTCGTGTGTTTCGGGGACACACCCTTCGAGACGCGGCAAGGTGATAAGATGACTGATATCATAGCTAGGAACCTTGCGATGGTGAAGGCAACCTACGTCAGGTTGAAAGCAGTAGTCTAAGAAGTCCAGATTAATAATAAATACGTCAAAGATCACATACATGAAAGGAAGAGGCTCCAAGGGACTAAACGCGTGCTTCTCACGGATGGTAACTCTTGACGGCGACGAACTAGAAGTGGTAGATGAATTCGTGTATTTTGGATTGCTGGTGATCGCGGACAACATTAGTAAGGAAATCCAGCGGCGCATTCAAGCGAGAAATCGAGCCTACTTTGCCCTTCGCTATACGCTACGATCAAGAAGCATACGCTACCGTACGATGCTGATAATGCACAAATCTTTTATTAAGATAGTAGTTCTTTATGGACTCGTAAGGTCGCTCACGAAGGATATACGCGCCCTTGCCGTGTCCGAACGAAAGGTACTGTGTATATTTGGCGGAGTACAAACTGAACGTGAAGAGTGGTGGAGGCGTATGAATCACGAGCTACAGGCATTGTTTGGAGCGAATCCCATCGTACATTTGGCGAAAGTCAGTAGGCTACGGTGGGCCAGACACATCGTAAGAATGTCGGATGATAGTGTGACGGAAACAGTTATCTTCAACAACCTCACTGGCACCAGGAACAGGGGGCTCTACGTGCAAGATGGCACGATCACGTCGAAAGTGATTTGTGACTTTTGAGACGACTGGAAAATTGGCGACGTGTAGCCAAAGTTCGAGTTAAATGGAATCGAAACTTTACCTTCTGTTTTAAAACGACAGACTTCGCAGCCAGCTGTTAGAGTGCAGGACAATTGTCCCTGCAACGATCCTATTGACTCTAACAGCCTTTCCCAGCCGAGATTCGAACATACGACGACTTGCTTATTAGGCCAGCGTCGTACCTCGGGGCCAACTGTGAGGCAACTATATCAGTAAATATCAATAATAGCGAAACCTTACTGATACTTAGTGATATTATTGCTTACTGAAAACTATCAGTAGTTAATGATAATTTTCCCATCCCTATTTCAGATAGTTGGCATCACTAACACTTTTAAGCAATACAGAAACTCCCATGAGTTAAGAGATGTAGTTAGTAGTTCCTTGTGTATAGACGTATGGTCTTCGTTGTTATAGCTTTCGTCTTCGATTAAGTGTGTCGATTTGTTATCTATCATATCTTGACACGCCGGAAGATTCGAATGATCACGCCACGGAAGATTCCTTAGATCGAACCGTATGAATCTGTTTTGGAGATAAAGCCATGTTACCGGTTTACCTTAGATATAATCGACATGTAATGAGCATGGAAGATAAACTTTAAAGATAAAGGATCCAATAGAATACCAAGATCCGTTACATGGTCCACTCTGTGGGAAATAGTACCGTCGATGTAGTAATCGAAGGTTCTATGGAACGATTAAATCAGAACCGGGGAAAAAGAACAGCTACCGGAGGAGTGTTAGCCGGAAATAATATAGGGTTTATTTCTAATTCCCGTCCTAGTAAGTAAAGCCATTCTAATTTTCATCATTTGTTGGATGGATTTAATGAATACTCCAAAAGTTCTTGTGCTGATTTCACTAAAACACACTAACCTTCCGATACGCGGACTTTGAAATCACTGAAAAGCGATTATTAAAGCATATTATTGAAATAACTCAACTGACTTTATTTCTTAAATTCGTCGTACCGTTTTAAAATCCGTCCATCAAAATTTTTCATCGTCCGAACTAAAAATCACAATGTTTACGAAGCTTACGCGCATGTATTTGTGTAGGATGGCATGACAAATGTTATTCTGCAAAATTTCTGCAGGTCAGGCAAGTTTTCCTGGCTGTAGAATAACGACAATGCCTTGCGTGGGTTATTTTCATTTATGAATGACGGAAATTAAAACGATTAGTCGACATTTTCTTCTTCGTCGCACGAAAAAATGTTGGAAATTTAGCTGGTAGGACATCTTTAATGTTAAAAAGCATTTAAATAGATCTCAGCTCACTTCGATTGATCTCGTACGATAGACAACAAACTAAAATATTAGGGAATAACTAGTTTTGCATTATGTGTCATAAAAATGCTGATATTTTTAATAATTTGTGTTGGATAGGACGGGAATAGACAATTACGACGAAGCAGCAACATACCCTACCTAATACACAAGAAGGGCGGCAATTTGGAATGTGAGAACTATTGAGCGCAACCATTTTCAATGCCGCCTAGAAAGTACTTTCTCAAACCATCTTTTGTCATCTCTCGCCCGTAGCAAGTAGATACGTAGGAAGTTATCAAGCCGGTTTCCTGGACGGGCGATCGACAACGGCCCAAATCTTTGTGCTGCGACAGATCCTCCAAAAGTGTCGCGAATACCAAGTTCCTACGAACCACCTTAGATTTTAAGGCCCCCTTCGATACCATCGACCTTATGGAAAATTATGGACGAAAGCGGGTTTACCAGGAAGCTCACAAAGCTGATAGAGGCCACGATGGATGATGTATAGTGCTCTGTGAGCATATCAGGTGCGTTATCAAGCCCGTTTAGAACGCGCAGGGGGTCTTGGATAAGGCGATGGTATTTCTTGTCTCCTGTTCAACATCGCCCTAGAACAGCGGTTCCCAAATGGGGGTTCGCGAACCCCCAGGGGTTCGCCAAAACTTTAGTTCGCTGCAGAATAGTATAGGGAAATCCGTCAGGGGGTACGCGAACCGAAAAAAGGTTGGGAACCGCTGCCCTAGAAGGTGCTATGAAACGTGTAAGTTTAAACATGCAGGCCATGATCTTCAATAAATCTAGCCTATTTATCTGTTTCGCTGACAACGTGGACATTGTCGGAAGGACGTTCCAGGCATGCTGAATAGTGTACCAAACTGAAACGTGAAGTAGTGAAGCTTGGAATAGTGGTGAATACGTCTAAAATTAAGTACCTGTTAGCAGGGAAACCGAGCGCGATCGAGCTCACATAGGCAATAGAGTGGTAGTCGATGGGCACGAGTTCGAAGTGGTGGACAAATTTGTATATCTCGGATCGTTGATGACGTCGAATAACCACTGCAGCAGAGAAAAACGCAGACGTCGTGCTTACTATCGAATCACAAGGCCCTAAGATCTGGTAAGCTTCGCCCCCGTACCAGATGTACCATGTACAAAACGCTAACAAGACCGATAATTCTCTACGGGCACGAAACGTGGACAATACTCTCGACGGGAACTTGAAAGCACTAGCCGTTTTTAACGTCGTGTGCTTACGACCATCTTTGGCGGTGTATGTGAGAACGGTGTATGGAGGAGAAGGATGAACCGCGAGCTGCCGCAGCTCTTCGGTGAACCAAACATTCAGAAAGTTGCTACAGCTGGAAGGGTACAATGATCCGAACATGTTGTGGGAATATAGGCCAACAACCCCGTAAAAATGGTATTCGCCTCGAATCCGATTGGTATCAGACCAAGTGGAGTATGACCTGGAAAGTTTGGGAAATTCGAGAAATTGGAGACGGATAGCCATGGACCGAATTTGTTGGCGGAACATTGGCATGCAGGTGAAATCCTAAAGTATATAACGTGCTTCTTCATTCGACACCCACCAACGAAAATATTCTGCAACATTTGCAAGTGGAGACAGTCCTCGATAGTGCGTATCACTAGATCTTCAAATCATGGGCATAACTAAAGTTGCACTTATAGTCAAGCGTAAATGCAACATCGTGGAAAAAGATGACAAATAAAAGTGGTCTTGCATTGCTTCTTTGTGGAACGCCGAAGGTGTTAACAAGCGATGAAGATATTTATTAACCATGCTTGACATACAGTTTTCTTAAAGTTTGATACGTTGAAAACCACGCCACTAGTCTTCTCGAGGCTTCCATTCGAGACAGTTTGCGGAGTAATATTTTATAATCAATTTTGTCGAAAACCACTTTCAAATCCATATTTTGTCTCGATATAATACCGTAGGTTTTGCCTACGTTTTGATGCTAATATATACTACCGCATTATGTTCAACACCACATAATTTTTCTGTACAATTTTGTAAGTTACGTTACATTACATTAGTATATTATCAAATTACATGATATTATGCAATTTTCACTACCTTGTGAATGATGAACTTACTACTCGAGCCACAAATGCTGATACCTGAACTTGAGCGTTACTTGTTGTAAAAATAATTAGCGAAATTCTCACGAAGAGCGATAATTAAACATTTGTTTGCCAATGTTATTTTTACTATCAAAATTTCAAAAATGAAATTGTGTTAATAATTTCTGGTTTGCAAACACTTTGAAAGAATTCGACAAAGTTAGCCTTTCTGTTTTGTTTCACGCTCAGGAAGAGATCTGTCCACTGTTATGTATGCATGATAGTTCAACCAAGCAAAAAATTATAATTCCAAAATTAAAATTCGTTCGTGAATTCCTTCCACTAGTGTTGCGGCGACCATCTGTGAGACAATATGGGGCAAACCGGAATACCGGACTATGAAAAATGTTGAATTTCAATCAAAATCTACATATTTCTTATCGCGAATCGTGGAATAAAAAAAAACAGGTGAAATAAAATTAGGATCGACCGCTCAGTTAACACTACTGTTGCTCTGTAGGTTTAAAATACGAAACCGGCTTAAGCTATTTTCTAGTTTCGCAATTTCAGCCGAATTAGCGAGAACCGCGAGACTTCTAGGTGCGATGGCAATTTACTGAGCGTCAGTTAAAAAGGCGGTCGGCGGTTTCAACGGGTTATGTTCTAACAAAGTTTCGTCCTATGCCAGAGTTCATCCGGCGTTACATTACCGGCTTTGCACGCTATGTAAGATGAATTAATAAAATATCAAACTCATCGCCGGTTCGCCGGACAATAAACAGGTGTCCAGTTGAGCTTAACAGACATATTTAGCTTAAAAACGGGAAATCTATACCTATAAAGAAGGATTTCTGTCTGTCTGTCTGTCTGTCTGTCTGTCTGTCTGTCTGTCTGTCTGTCCTGTGTTCCTTATAGAATCAAAAACTACTGAACCAATCGGCGTGAAAATTTGCATGTAGAGGTTTTTGGGGCCAGGAAAGGTTTTAGTGATGGTTAGAGACCCCTCCCCCCACTAAGAGGGGGGGCTCCCATACAAATGAAACACAAATTTCTGCATAACTCGAGAACTAATCAAGCAAATAGAACCAAATTTGGCATGTGGGTGTTTTCGGTGACAAGAATTTATTCTAGGGTAATTTGAGACCCCTCCCCTCTTTATAAGGGGAATTATAACTCCTCTCTCCTTTAAGAGGGGGGGTTCCATACAAATTTCCTCATAACTCGAGAACTAATCAAGCAAATGGAACCAAATTTGGCATGTGAAAGTTTTCGAGGGCAAGAAAATTTTCTATGTTGAATTAGGACCCCTCCTCACTTTAAGAGGGGGGGCTCCTGTACAAATGAAATACCAATTTCCTCATAACTCGAGAACTAATCAAGCAAATGGAACCAAATTTGGCATGTGTGTGTTTTTGGAGACAAAATTTTTTTCTATGATGAATTGGGACCCCTCCCCACTTTAAGTGGGGGGGGGGCTCCTATACAAACGAAATACAAATTTCCTTATAACTCGAGAGCTAATCCAGCAAATGGAACCAAATTTGGCATGTAGGTGTTTTTGGAGGCAAGAATTTTTTCTATGATGAATAAGAACCTCTCCCCACTTTAGGAGGGGGGGCTCCTATACAAATGAAATACAAATTTCCTCATAACTCGAGAACTAATCAAGCAAATAGAACCAAATTTGGCATGTGGGTGTTTTCGGTGACAAGAATTTATTCTATGGTAAATTGAGACCCCTCCCTCTTTATAAGGGGAATTGTAACTCCTCTCCCCTTTAAGAGGGGGGGCTTCCATACAAATTTCCTCATAACTCGAGAACTAATCAAGCAAATGGAACCAAATTTGGCATGTGGGTGTTTTTGGAGGCAACCATTTTTCCCATTATGAATTAGGACTTCTTACCTTTTTAGGAGGGGGGGGGGGCTCCCATTCAAACGAAATACAAATTTGCTCATAACTTTAGAACTAATCAAGCAAATGGAACCAAATTTGGCATGTGAGAGTTTTAGATGGCAGAATTTTTTTTCTGTGGTGTATTACGACCCCTTTCCTTTTTAAGAGGGTGGGCTCCCATACAAATGAAATACAAATTTCCTTATAATTTGAGTACTAATCAAGCAAATGGAACCAAATTTAGCATGTAGGAGATTTTTGAGTCTTGAATTTATTTTATGATAGTTAGAGACCTCTCACCCCTGTGGTAGGGGGATATGGACTCTCATACAAATAAAACAGAAATTTTTGCGAAACTCAAAAACTAATCCAACTCGAGAAATTCGAGACTCTTCCATAAAACATTAATCAATAACAAGACCACAGAAACTATCTATAGTAACACTAGATCATTCAGGACGAGCCGGTCGCGAGTGTTGCCGGTGACCCGCCGTCGGAAGCGCCGCCCACTGGGGGGCTTGCAAAACTCGAGATAGTGACAAAGATCATCCGAGATTCATGATTTATGTACAACACAGGTTAATTTGTGGCAATACGAAGTTTGTCGGGTCAGCTAGTAAATCTATAAAATAAACACCCGTTGAGTCTTCGGTGGGTTCGGTAGACAGTGTACGGGTCAAACAGGTTTGCTTGGTCGTCGATAGGCAGAAGATGCCTGAAAATACATAGTCTTCTAGTGGGTATTGTGCGAAGCGCGGGGAAGGGAGCTGTCAAACTGCTAAATTTGATTCCGAGAGACGTATGAAAAATTGAATTGATTTTTATCGACGGTTAATAACCATATGTAGTGAAGCCTTAATGCATTATCGAACACTTGTGCTGATGTAAAAAATTGCATGGTTAGATTGTCAAGTCGTTGACGTTTTGATGGGATTTGATGTTTCCTTCAAACATGTTTGGTATTTTCCAACCAAGTCTTCAGAGGGATAAGATGGTTTCGATAATCAATTGACATGTACGAAAAAGTTTGCCTATATTTTCTACCTCAAAGCATTTCTTTTAATTGACTAAATGATTTACAACAGTCTCCATACTGTAACGAAGCTCACCCGAAAATGGATGCAACATTATTAATTTTGATTTTTGACACTGAAAAATATGATTCTGATGATTAGTGTTTTGCAACTGTCCGACGTTCGACTGCGTAGCGTCCGAGTGTGCAATAATTAGCGCATCCTACGACGACGAGGAGACGAAAATACGCAGCCGGCAGCAGCGCCGCCGCTGCGAAAGCGAAGAGACTTTTAGTATCAGTTTGTTTTTTTTGTGCTCCGACAGCAAATATTTTTACAGATGTTAAATAACATTTATCTATTTCTGTTTTTTCCAGGTCGGGCGATAGCCCACTGAACTTTGACAGCGGCGTGATCGCCGAGTGGAATGACCATTCCCGGCACCACGGGACGGAACATTCCACGCCACAGAGAACACCGTGTAAAACCTAAAGTACGCATAGCACCCTCGACGGTCGTCGGTGGAGGGTGGTGGTGACGGTGAACGTAGGAAGTGCACTAGTACCAGTCCTTTCCGGGCAGAGTAGCGAGAACAAAATGCTCTGATTGCCGGTCGGCTGAAAAGGCAATGTTTGCATAAATCATGATAAAGTGAAAACAAAAGAATACCATTTTGAGGAGAGTGCGCGGAAAGGCATCAAAGTTTATCGCTGGCGAAGAAAAGGCAGTTGAATGATTAGTTATCGTGTATAGTTGAAGTTTATGGGCAGAAAAGGGCAAGCCTAAAAAAAAAAGAAATATCGGTGAGTGAATTTTGCAAAACGAAAATGTGGTCAATTAGTGACCTAGTGGTGGCCTTTCTTGGCGCGTGCTGCCTGCTGGCGGCAATGGCAAGCGGAAAACTAGGCCGAGACGATGTGAGCATCGATGAGTTTCGGAAATACGACGATCTGGATGGCTACCAGCGAGATGGGGGTGGTTTCTATCCCGGCGAACAGGACCAGGTTCGCGTCGCTCAACCACTGCGGCATCGTAATGGACGGATGCGGATCGGTCAGCTGAGACGCGGTGGGCTTAGAGCGCGCCATTCGAAACACGGTAAGAGATATGTTCGGTAGCTGCAGAAGATATGGCAATCATGTCATTTTATAGGGATTAACACAGGCTATAAACCGAATGGCTTTTCACGCGGAATGAAAAGCACACAGGCGAATGGGGTTTTAGAGATTGGATCCGTGATTATGAAGTCATATTAACAGATTTACAAAATACTTGATGCTGTTTTATTTTGTTTGTTATTCATAGCTGTTCGTTGTTGTTACTAATTACATACGATTATTGAATGCATTTAGTGATTCGTTCGTAAATTTAATTTGAAACGAGTTTAAGTCCATTCAACTTAAATGATTTTTATTTTTTGTACTAGAGCTTTTGTACTTAAGGGAAACAGAATGAAAATCCAAACATGTTTGATAACTCCGTAATGATTGATATTTGGCCATGTGCGTAGAAGGATTTTTTTTCGTCAAATGTCGTCTTCTATCACCCCACTATGGTCGAAAAAGCAAAAAGTCAAAATAAACATCAATATCTCGAAAATCATTGGCTCTACATATTTCATGTATTCAGTATAATTTAGAAACTGTATTCGGATGACTTTTAGAGCATAAAATGATGCATTTGTTTGTTTTGTAGTCGGACCGTGTGCACTGCTATGTTTGCCTCTTTTGTTCTCCCACCATCCTTATGAACAGCGAGTGAGACGTCAAACTCGCAGTTTCCCATAAGAACATTGGAGAATAAAAGAGACGACGAATACCGTTTGCCGAACGGTGCGGCGAGTGTATGCCCCGATAAGCAATTTAGACAGATGGCATTTTACGCATCTACCGACCAAAAATATCAAATCTATTAATGCAGATGCCGATCAGTAGGTCACGGGAACTTACTGAATAGGGGGAAAAGTTCGAGGGATTTTTAATGGGGGCGTAAAAAAATTCAGATTTCAGGACTGCTTAAAAAAGCACCTTGAGGGTGAAAATATGTTCGGTCTGATCAAAATTTGTTCCATCGCTGCAACTTTTAAAGCGAAAAATCAATCGTTTTGCTTAATAATAGTGTCTTCCAGTGGTAACAGCTTGAAGAACTAAAGATAGCAAGAAGATTGGTATGCTAATATCCCTCACTTAGTCAACCCATCGCTTGTAATAAGGTAAAACAATCAGTGACCCGCTTAGACTGCTTAAAATCGGTTCTTTACCCTAAATATATTCCATTTTAGTCAATCTCAATTTCTGGCAAAATCATTCTGGTTGCATTCCGATTAATTGTAAATTCCTTTCTGCAACTCACAGTTTGGTTTGATGAATTGTTTCTCAACGACCAAAAAAAATGCTAGGAAACGACAATTTTCTAACTCTAACATTTTTGCCTTTCTACTATATAAATATATAGTATAAAGGTATAGAAATCACTTGGAAAACCGGAAATGGAAAGAAGGTCCTGCGGGCCGAATGTCATATACCATTCGACTCAGTTTCAAAAACTGAGCATTTTCTGTGTGTGTGTATGTATGTGTGTGTGTGTGTGTGTGTGTGTGTGTGTGTGTGTGTGTGTGTGTGTGTGTGTGTGTGTGTGTGTATGTGTGTGTGTGTGTGTGTATGTGACGCTTTTAATCTCACTCACTTTTCTCGGAGATGGCTGGACCGATTTTAATGTTCTTAGTGTCAAATGAAAGGTCTAGGTGTCCCATTGGTCGCTATTGAATTTCATACTGATCGGACTTTTAGTTCAAAAGTTATGTATAAAAATACGAAAAATATGGGACTTCATTATCTCATAGGTCTCTTAACCGATTTGAACAAAATTGATTGCATATGAAAGAGGAGCCTTGCAAACCCTTAACTTCCAAATTTCATGACGATTGGACTTGTAGTTTGAAAGTTACATAAAGAAATGTGAAAAAATAGTATTTAAAACATATTTATGTAACATATAAGCATTAATTTAATGAAAAATATCACACATTTTATGATTATTTGAAAATTACTGCTGAGATCTATCCAACGAAACCGAGTTATTTAAAATCGGACGGTTCATTCAAAAGTTATTCAAACTTTAACACTTAAGCACCGTATATTAAACCGTTAAAACGTTTGAAATCAAAATATATCAATCAAATGTTGATTGTATTCAATGTATGTATGTGTGTGATGTATGTGTGTATGTATGTATGTATGTATGTAGGTATGTATGTATGTATGTATGTATGTATGTATGTATGTATGTATGTATGTATGTATGTATGTATGTATGTATGTATGTATGTATGTATGTATGTATGTATGTATGTATGTATGTATGTATGTATGTATGTATGTATGTATGTATGTATGTATGTATGTATGTATGTATGTAGTATGTATGTGTGTGTATGTGATGACAATTTGGATTTTTTAAATTTGCAATGAAATTCAAGAAAAGTGAGAAACATGTCAATTGTCTGAAGTTTTTGAAGCCTCTTTGTGGAATACGAACTCTGAAATCAAAGAAAAGAAAAAAAAACTTCGATACTGATGAAGCCTGCACGTCGTAGGCGAACTACGTATCTGTTGCAAATAAATATTAAATAGTGGGATTCAATTGAAAAGTGTTTTCTTTTCTTTGATTTCAGATTTCAATTGTCATTTTCTTCACTTGCTGTTATTCACAGTTGTACAAGAAAAGCAAAAAGCAAAGAACAGAAGTTAATTTAAGCATGTAGATATAGTGGTATATTAGATTTGTTTTCGTTAGTAACATTTTAAAGGACAGATGTCTTATGTCATGTATCATGTTTTAATAAATAAATCAAAAATGACAAGCACTGGACATCATATCGATCATATTTCCCATTCTCAAGCATGTTTATGGCGCAGCTTTTGCACTATTTTTCGGCCTCATCTTGTTTTCCTAACCCTCTAACATTGTAAAAACGATGCGATTAAGCTAATCAAGACTATCTTTTCATGAAAGTACATTCAAAAGAAGCTTAAGTTTTGATTTTCATGCAAAAGTAATTATTTGAAGGAGCGCCAGCTAAGAAAAAGTTCAATTTCTCTTTTTCATATTTAATGCTCTATTCAGTTATTTTTTCTAATTCAGATATATTGAAAAATTCAAGCCAAGCAAACTAATAGTAAAATTTTGAGATTAATCATTTTGTTGTCGATATCCTTTTTCTTCAAAAGCGAAGTATAATAATAATTTTTCTGAACTCTTGTTTTTCAAAGATGCTAACTTTTGAACGTATGGTATTAATATCAAAATATCAAAAAATCTGCTATGAACACATATTTCATATTGTCAATTCAAAACAAGTTTCGTATGTGGCTCTGAAGCCCGAAAGTTAAGGCCAACCGATTATAAAAAACTAAACAAGGTGTTCATCAAGTAACATAAATGACGCTTACAAGTATTTACGCACCCAAGGAAAGAAAATATAATTATTCTACGCAATACGTTGTGAATTTTACTGGCAAATAAGGATTTTGAGGAATACGGAACGGATATGTAAAAATATAGACAAGTTAATTATAGATGTTCCTGCGAATTTAAATAATGATTATTGTGGCAGTAGAAAGGCTAGATCACGCCGCTAGGTGGATTAATTCGGGTTTTAATAATAGCAGTAATAAATTTGTTTGGTCTGGGTGACAAGCATACGCAATAAGATCAACATTGATTGGTGCACCATTTTGTATTGCTATGCCTCATTTATAGTAAGTATATACAGGCCGGACTCGATTATCCGGGGATTCGATTAACCGGGGATTCGATTATCCGGGGATTCGATTATCCGGGTTTTTAGACTCGATTATCCGGATGAAAAATAATTTTTTTTTTCACTGATTTATTTTAAACCCAAATGTTATAATTTTCATGCTACATGATGATTCCAACTAGACAAGCATTGATTAACCTCCCTAAAGCTTCAAAATTTCTTTCTTATATCCCTTTTATCGGCGAAAAAAACAAAAATAAATCCTGCGATGATGAAATCAATTTTTTTACTTAAAAATCATCTTAGCCATTATCATTATCATCATCATCATGATCATCGTAATCATCAGTAAAAAAATTGCAAAAAAGGAATTTTATGACTTCAGGGGAGATTCATCAATAATAAAAAACATTTATAATACCTAAATATTGAAAAACATAACATACAAAAAATAATATTGTATCAAAAAAATCATCAGTAAAAAAATCGTAAGAAAGGATTTTTCTGACTTTTGGGAAGATAGATCAATAATAAATCAAACATTTATGATGCCTAAAAGTCAAAAAACTTGACCTACCAAAAAAAATTTTGTACCAAAAATGATGATTCGATTATCCGGGTGATTCGATTATCCGGGCTGAAAATAAAAATGAGCACCCGGATAATCGAGTCCGGGCTGTAGTATAAGAGATGTATCGCAGTTAACCAGTTTTATCGTGGTAATATAAGCAACCACAATAAAGTTGCTTTATTATCAGTTTTATTATTATTTTATGACTAGCTATAAGCAGTTTTTGACTTGTCTCAACTTGGTATTACGCAACACCATGATAAAACCAGAGGTGTTGATTCATACCGCAATGAAATCTTTATTAAAATTGAATAAAACAAAACGACTCACAGTGCGTTGAACGTATGGGACTGCGGGACAAAAATCAAAACTGCTAATTTTAGACATTTTTTCAAATGAAAAATGTAGTTTGTGATAATCGAAGCTAGTATTTGCTTAAATGTCTCAAAATATTTACATAACGGCAAAAATGTCCCAAACGCCAAATTTTTACGCAAGCATTGTAAAAGTTTTTCTTCATTATATGGGTTACCGTCGGCTATATAACTACCGAAGTTGTTTGTGAAAGCGGCATTTGTACTAGAAACACTTTGGTAAATTCAGCAATGCCATCTAGTGTTAGATTAAGCAGCACTCGAAGATCAACCTTGGCTGCAATTTCGGTAATCGAAAAAATTTTCTTCAGTGCATGAAAGCTTGGAAAGCTATGATACGAAAGACGTTTAAGCATTTCTAAGCAAAATATACTTTCGCACTAACAAATCTATATCTGTAAACAGAGCTAGTGTTTAAGTAATACTTAAGCATTTTTTAACATTCTCAGCCGTAACGGAAAAGTAATTAATAATTTTCTGTGCCATAATTTGAGACAAAGTCTGCAGCTCGACGTTCTGTTTTTGTTGGGCTTTGAAACCCTTTTAATTAGATCCAGGAAACGAATTTCCAGCAGGAAAATCGTTATCATTGATTATTCGTTAATATTATGAACCCGAGAAACGGGGAAAAACGGCAGCCGGTATTAAGTTTATTATTTTTTTAAAGAAATATTTACTCGCTATATAGGTATGAAATAAAATTGCTTTGAGTTTAATTTTGAACAGTAATAGCACAAAGCTTCATAAAAAGTGGTTTCTTTTAACAGGGATAACATAATATAGTAGAATCAACGGAAATCTGACGGTTTAACAGTGCTTGACATTGATCTACAAATATTGAAATATCTTGCAGAGTTGCAGGTAGTTGCAGCTAAAACCTGTTCAATCTTGTAGAGGACACTTTGAACAATTATTCTGTGTATATTTTAGCTTGGAAGTCGGTGGAACATTTTTTAAATCAGTAATCAAAGTTGGAGTTCTGCTTTTTTGAAGGACAACATCTATGTCATTTCAATGGGTCGATTTTTTAGGAGTGAGGCCAAAATGAATTCCTTCTATAACCAAAATTCATTCTACTATCCTTGATTGTTATTCTCCATTTTAAAGATTTTGATTACACAAACTATGAAACTTTTACGAGCGTGATGAATAACCTTCAAAAACGAAAGCAAAATTTGTAAGTAAAATCCGCTCTGTAACTTGGCAGTTTGAACGCTTGTAATAGTATTTGTGGCACTTCCCCAAGCAAACTAATATTTGTTTATATAGCAGAAGGCATCTAAAAACAATTCTAAATACTTATTATGTCCGATTTAAAAAAAGTGAAAAACGATTTTTGTCTATGGCTCAACGCACTGTGCGACTTAGACGACAATAAAATGACGACAAGACAGAAATAGGTGACAGAAACACAACGGAAAAAATATGGAGAGATGACGAAAAAGTGATGACAAGTAGGCGAAATATCAATAAAGAAAGACAACGATTACGAAATACGATTAAAGAATATCGAAAAAACACCAAAAAATCGACAATAAATAACGATAAAAAGAGTAAAAAAGGTGCAGAAAAGGCATTGTAAAAACGATAAATAGTACAATGCAGAAAAATGACGAAAATTAACGTCAAAAGACGATATTAAGAGCAACCACAACCGCCACAAAAGACAATAAAAATTAATAACAAATCATCGAAAAGAAACAGAATGACACATTTAAAAGACAACAAAACTAAAAGAACTAAAAGACTAAAAGTAGACAGATACATTCATACTTTGTGTGTTACTGAATTGCCAAAAATCCTTAAAAGTATAGACCAAAGGCGAAAAATAAACCTGAATAAGAAGTGTAGTATGCTGGTATCGTATCGCTCGGTAAGCACCGAATAAGTAAAAATTAGATTCGAAACAAGGAGTTTTGATCTTCGTTGCAATTTTATAATCGTATCGGTCGCGGCATTAACATTAAACACAGAAATTAAGAGCTTTTAAACTATGAATCCGGGAGCGTTATTTCAACGCCGCTCTCAGTGTCGGTAGATGCTTTTCAAAGTTAATTTAAACCATTTGAATTTTAAAACCATTTTATTGTCACACTAAACAGACAAAATATTTATGTATAGATGTCAATAGCTTTGAGATCATCTGCAGTTGAAGGCATGCAGCGGTCCTATGTGACTACCTTGTGGAACTCCAGAGTTGCTGCATATGTCCATTATTTATTTATCATTAGTGAGTGCATCGCATTATCAACGCGGATGGAATATATGATTACCGACACGATAACGCACCGAACCGTTCATGCTATTCATCATGATGAGCAATGTGATATTCTGTTCCAGGGGTATCTAAACCCCACACTTGCTTAGGTGGCTTACCGTCCTTAGACAAAGCCTGTTGAACAAAATTTCTTCAATTAACTCGGTTATGGGCTACTGCTCTCCACTTCCTCGGACACCGAGTACTATCCGTCAGATCTCGTTCCACCTGGTCTATAAAGTATTCTAATTTATATATAAAAGTAAACGTAAGTATGTTTGTATGTTCAAACATAGAAACTCAACTTCGGAATGTCTTTACTTTTCTCCTCCAAACTTGACTTACATGTTTCTTGACATAACAGAATCAGCAGTGAGGGGTTGATAAAAGAGGGGTGGCCTCCAACAAAGGGGGAGGACCAAATAAATAAAAGGGCCGCGTTTTCTTACATTTAGACCGATTGCAGTTGTTGCTTGCTAAGGTGGCTGGGAGACAAGAATGAGGAGGCATAAAGGCAGAAAGGCTTTTTTTTCTCTTTCATTATAGGGATTTTCAGAAAGTGAACAGATGCACAATTGTCTATTTGACAGAATGAGGAACGTCAGTTAAAATGTATGTTCCGCCATAACTTCGGAACTCTTTAACGCTTCTTCTTCAAACTTGGCACACATGTTCTTTGACATACATACAAGAATTAGCGTAGAAGGGTTAACTACAGATATCAACAGAATAACAGATGCGCAAGTGACTGAAAGGCAAAGGAGCCACGAGTACGGAAGGGCAATCAGCTAGTACCTTATGTAGACTGTATTTTGATGAAATTCTGCTAATGTAAACATTACACTCTTAACTAGTTTAAGTTAAAATTCAATGAATTTTCACCCACACGCTAAAAAGGTTTTTTCGACTTTATCAATTTATTATAACGCAACTTCAGTTAGCGATAGATGAATTACCCAATGCGGAGGAATTCAGCGGAGGCAATGCATCGATCTTGTTATGTTTTGTTTTCGGATCATCATTTGTGAGTCCAGCTAACGTTTTGATGGGTCATAAGTTTTTCCAATCGTTCGCACCAGTCAATTTGTATTGTTTCGACTTTGCCGAATGGAAATCCAACACTTTCGGAATAAACCAGCAGTGAAGAGTGAAGTTGATGGATTGGGGCTCTCATTGTTTGGTGTTGTTGATAAATTTAGTCTGGAGATGCGTATTCATGAAGTGGAATTCTCAGTAAATAACATTCTTCACACTCGAAAAGCACTGCAATTTTTTTAGTTTATTGAAAAACAAGCCAAATTTAAGCGTATTTTAATTTTGCGCACAATATTTTTTTTCGAGCAAAAATTCGGCAATTCTTTGCTACAACAGCATAGAAACTACAACGGGTAGCTGCCAATCGGTTGATAATTGTTTCGGCACGACCGAGCGTGGTTTTCGTTTTCGGCCGGGTAACCGGTTTCCCACTATCATTAGAGGATTAAGCGAGCGAACAAAACGCGCTTTCTGGCACCGTACCGGGCGGCTATATTAATTTGACAATTCATACTGACGTCACAGACAATCATACACCACCATCACCGTTGCGGAGCAGAAAGAATACCGCCCTAAAACCGGTATCTGCGGTTTGGTTCGATGCTGGAATCATTTAAATGATTTATTTTCTCAAAAACAAGCGATTGACTAATGATACATGTGTTCATATCTGAGTAATTTATTATGGATAACATTTTTTATAGCCGATTAAATTAGGAATGTTATATTTGAATACAAAAGATTTTAAAATACATTGCGCTACAAAAAATTTTTTCCTAGGACAATAATTAAAGTGTTTTATCACAAAAACCACTTTGTACTGTCAAATGATTCTACCAATTTATCGCCAATTTCCACACCAACGTAATGTAGTGGAAGTAATACAAGGTACGATTTGTTATTTCGTTTTTTTTTGTTCAATAAATATTATTCCGACCTCCCAAGATGCTGACAGGAGCACGTTTTTGTGTATAAATTCATCATTTTAATCGACCTTCACGTTCACTGCAGTCCTTTTTTCGCTTCCACGCCACCGGTTTGCCAATTTTGTCCACCGAAAACCAATAAACAAATACAAGAACTAATTGAAAATGAAGCAACCCAGGCAATGTAAATTAACGCAAATAAGGCTGCTCGGCAAACAAGAAGCCAAACAGGTGAGAGACCCCCACGGAGGTGGTATTTAGTGGCATGAATGGGCAAATAAGTTCGCAAATTGATATTGCTGACCACCCGAGGACCGACCGAAAGCTGCCCGGCATCGACGCGGTTCCGGCCGTTTCGTTGCCCCGTGTGTGCGGTTGCAGTTGTGAAGATTGAAAAATGATTAAAGATTACACGGCTTTCGGGTACACGGTTGGACACGGTGTACCATTCCGCGTGGAGGTGCGTGCCGGTATTATGATACGGAACCGATATGCATGCGAATTTGCGCATACCAAAACATACATGTGTATGTTTTTTTGATTTCGCAGGGCGGTACCCCGTTGATGGGCGTCCGTTGGGCAGAAGCTCCAGCGTCAAGCAGCAGCAGCAGTCAAGTGCGGGACAAGCCTGCGGACAAGCGGACCACCGAAACCGTCCGACGCGGAGTGCAGTTTTCGGACTGCCTGCAAACACACTTTTAATAATCAATTAGTCACTGTTTGCTCGGCGATCATAAATCATGCCGGTTGTTGATATTTAATTACGGGGAGGAAAATCAGTTTCCGCGTGTTGGTGTATACCTCACTACGGTAGGGTAGTTCTAATGTATAGTTGATATAAACATCTTCTAAGCTGAGTAAGTTGAACCGGTCATTAATTGTAATTAAGAAATGTAATCAACAAGCGTGACTAGACTGTGATCATCGTGATTATATTTACGAAATGAGAAATGTTATTATTGAATATATTGACTAAATACAGATTAAGTGATAACATTTACAGACCTACCGCAGATTGCAACCTCGACGTACGTGTAGTGCCCCGCATTCCGTTAAACATTATTCTAATCGTTAGTGTGATTATGTCTCTTGGAAAAATGTAATTCTGTTACTTGTTTTTTTTAATTAATGCAGACTTTTAGGTTACTTCTTGCTAAGTAAAATTTTCCTGAAAGTCTTCGACACAGAACACGGTTTTATAAGTGCTTTAAACGCCTCAAAAGTAGTCTAGCCAAGAAAAAAATTTAAAAACGAAAAATCTTAATCTTAACATGCAGTTGATGTCTTTATAATCTTACGTTACGTTCTTTCAAAATTATTGTTATACATATGTCGAAGGGCCCGGAATTGATCATGAGATTATGAACCTAATTTTCCGCTTTTGTCCGTTCACATCCTGTCATACCCTAAGAATTCAATTTGCAATCTTAATATTATTTCTTTCTTCTACCATTTTCTCCGTCTAGTGTAAAGATGATCATTCTAAATCTTTTTCTTTAAAATTCTTAATTTAATTTTTTTAAATATTACAGTGGGATTTTGCATGGTTCGATTTTGGCAACAAAAGTATCCGTTTTTGGCAACACAAAATATTACAGTCAGTTTTCGCATACATACTTTAAATGACGAAAAAATATTGCCCTAAGTGTGTTCATGAAAAAAAGTTTGCGGTTTCGAACAATAATATTTTTATTGCCGTAGGACTACGTTTTACCGCAGATTGCCAAAAACTTAATTGCACCGCACGGATAGCTCTTTGCGGATTTTGTAAACATAAAAAGGTTGTAATCGTTGATTAATAACATTTTGTCTATTTCTAACGCACTTACGTTCAGTTTTTTTATATCAAAATAGGATCTCGATTTTGGCACGGTTTCGATTTTGGCAACATAGGCGATACGCATTTGTTGCCAAATTCGAAATCCAACTGTATTTCAGAAAACTCCGAAAGAAATTTTCCTGTTTTTTCGGACATCGCTTATTTAAAAATTCACGCCTTTTTAACTAACCAAGCGTAGAGCCAATTTTCTTGTAGTGTTTATCGCCATCATCACAACACAAACTTTCTTAGCAATCCTGGAAAATATTAGCTGGCCAAGATTTTTGCAAAATTTTCCACGGCAGTACTTTTTACCATCTAACGCCTTTAATCAAATTAAAACTTTCATTAATTTAACAAGAAAAATTCTTAGAGAAATTTCCACGATGTAGATATAGTTTTTTCAACTTTTATTAGGAGTTTTTCACCGAGCAAATTGGAAAATTTCGCTCACGGTTTCTGGAAAAATAGTACCGTGACCGCTCCTAATCCCGCGCAGCTCCTAATTCTGCGCATTTTTCTTTATATAAGTATTTTTTAACATTGTGCATTACTATGATCATTGCGTTATTTTTGTACAAATTTCTGTTGAATATTACGCCATTATTCAAATTCGGGCTATAATATTTGAGAGCGAAATAATTTAACGTGAACCTGAAAGTATTTTATATGGCAGAAAACATCGTCATTAGCACCAACGCTAAGATTGTCCTTCTAGAAAATTAACAAATTTATTATCGTAATTCTTTGCAATGGTCAAATTACCCAGAATAATTAGAAAGAATAATTAGTTTTAGTCATGTTTTAGACAAAAAGAGTGATTGCATGCATTGCTTTCCTTAGAAAAATGCGATGCAATAATGCGCAGATTTAGGCACAGATTTTTTATTCATATTCCAAATTCTGCGCAGTAATATATCCTACGAAGAAATCGCCAAAGAATACGCAACCTCACCCAAATGGCTGAGGTATAGAGGCATGAAAATTCAAGTAGAATCTTTAACTTGCATTGATTGGAATCCTGTGCTGTTTCTCGGGGTCCGAACCTACGAGCACCAATTCATGAAACCATGTCTTCTATTATTTGAATGTCCAACCTCATGGGGCTGTCAGAGAGTAGGGAAGGGGTTTCTATATGAAAACACAACTTTTAGTATTAGTCTAAAGTGTAATGTTCAGTATGCTGAAAACCCGAATCAGTTCGCCCTTCACTTTATCGAGAAAAAAATATTTAAAATAAGGCAATCAAAATGATAATAATATTCCTTTGCCACCCGGCTAGCATTAGAAGGCCGGTTCATGGATTTAATTATGGTAATGGCTAATGCCGGATTTTTTGATGTGCTTTCAGCGTATAAAATATGGGAATTATAAGTCGACCAACAATTGAGTATATTTTTCGTTTTGTTAACTTATCCACAGTGCCTATTTCTGCGCACTTTCTTGCCCATGTTTCTAATTCTGCGCATGTTTGCTCCTAATTCTGCGCACCCAAAAAGTGAAAATAAATACTCGCGGCAGGAGTATTTATTTTCACTTTTTGGGTGCGCAGAATTAGGAGCAAACATGCGCAGAATTAGAAACATGGGCAAGAAAGTACGCAGAAATAGGCACTGTGGATAAGTTAACAAAACGAAAAATATACTCAATTGTTGGTCGACTTATAATTCCCATATTTTTTACGAGATATTATAGACCGTAGCATTACACGTTGCTGCTATCCACGTTGTTAATTTGAATCTAGAATACTTAGAATAGCGGAAGAATAAAAAAATGTCTTAACTGCGCAGAATATGGTACGTTCACGGTAAACCTCGTGTTTTTTATCGCTTTTATTGAAAACCTTATAAACTATGCAAAACAAATTTTTCAGGAATTCTGGGGGCTTTCGGTTCAAATCTGAACGATAAAATTCAGAAATTCCTTTTTGAATGATTGTCATTCGAACTACACAAGGTTAGGTAAACCAAAGTAATCGAGAGACACAAAGTTTTGATAAAGTATGCAACTACTGAAGTCAAAATTTTGATGTTTGAAACGGATATATGGTTTTGTTTTTTTTATTTTTTGTAGGCCACACCGTCCCCCTTTTTGAGAATAATGCAATGAATCCAAATTATTCTAAGATTATCATTTTCCTAGTTTTCTTTCACAAAAAATGCATCTTTAAATTTAGTTTTGAGTTAAAACACGTTTTAATCCGTTTTTATTTAAAGTTTTCTAAGTTCATAAAAATGTCTGATTGGCAGCAGTCCTCAGATTCGGAGGCGAGCAACGAGCAACACGGAAATGAACGGAAGTTCTGAAATTTTCTTAGAAAGCCAAGCAAAATTTTGCATTTCATCGCTTATTTTACACAAGCGTAATAATTGAAGCAAGTATTGCAGAGCAAACGTTTATTTACGAAAATGGAAGCTTAATTTCTCAGAAATCCAAGCAACAATATCGTTTAGAAAAAAATTTGAGACCACCATCGGAAAGCTGAGAAAAAATGCTACAAAAAACTTTCATCAAATTTGATGTACAAAATGGCATTAACTAAATGAAACAATTAGTTTTCTGTAGCAAGATACACCATTATATGAGAGTTGTAAACCTTGATACAGATAATTAATTGTTTCGTTTAGTCAATGCCACTACACATTTGATGAATGTTTCTTGTGGCATTTTTTCTCAGCTTTCCGATAGCGGTCTCAAAATTGAAATCGCTGGGGAAGATCATGGCGAAAACGGCGATTTATTGACAAAATCTAACATGGCGGCTAAATCCATGATGGCAACCAATTATTTTTCACTTAATTTATAAGTCCTATCTCTCCTCTTTACAAAATCGTGTCGTTTATAGTTTATTTCATAGCAAAATTTGGAAATATCACAATAATTACATGAAAACTTTGAAACTTGCTACAGATAACTGGTTGTTTTATTCAGTCAATGCCATTGCACACCTAATTTTATGAATGTTTCTTGTAGCATTTTTTCTCAGCTTTCCAATGGTGGTCTTGAAATGAAATCGGTTAGGGGACTTATAATGAAAACGGCGATTTATTGATAAAATCCAATATGGCGACCAAATCCAAGATGGCCGCCAAAATTTTTTGTACTCCATTTGAAAGCCCTGTTCTTCTTTACAGAATCGGGCAACTTGTTAGTTGTTTCATTGCAAATTTATGAAATATCACATGATATCTCGGGGTTTGCTGAAAATTCAACTTTTTTTTAAACTGTTCGGCCCCTGGCGAACAAGGGGTCCACTATTTCAAGGTATTAAAAATATAATTCTCATTTTTTAACCATTTTCAACCAATTAAGTGCAAAATTTGAAAACCTCGTGTCAGTAGTGGCCCCGTTTCAACGAGAATTACTCAGCAAGTTATGTAGAAAAAGGTTATGAGACTGTGCTTTCACGAGTGTGTAGGTAGCAGAATGACTCTACGTAAAACGGCGGCAGTTTGCGTGAGCGGCGCAAGTGTTGAATGCTATGCTTCGATGTCTTCTCGCTCGATTTGCAACATTGTTTGTAAGCACCGGTTATAAAAGACTATTCTGGATAGTCGAAAATTTTCTTGTAAAGCCAGTAATCATGTAAATTAGGATCTTAATATAATATAATGGTAATGGTTATACATCAACAACCATAATTTGTTAATTTATGTCGAAAAGTACTATGCAAATGCGAGATTTACGGTAGCTCGAAAACCACGTGACAAACTTGAATTTATTATACCTGAAAAAAAAACCAGTCACGATGAAACCAGGCAATATAGTCCCTAAGTTGATAAAGATTTTCTCTTACCAACGCTTTTATGCATAGATATAACGCCCTACACGCTTACTTCCGTAGAACCAGACATTATTAATGCAAATAAACATAACTAAGCTTTTTTCCACATTCGCTTCAAATAGGTTAAATCTCATTTGACTTTTAAAACTAAATTTTTCTAGTGAATTTCAAATTAAACTGGCGTTTGAATCAAACAATTTGCATCAGCCACTTAGGCGACATCCATTTAGTACGTCACGCAAATTTTGACCAAAATCAACCCCCCTCCCCCCTTTGTCACACATTCATGACCCCCCCTGAGAAAGTACGTCACGTCACGGCTACCCCCCCCCCCCTCCCAACGAAAAAATGAAATAAACATTCCAACTTTTTTTATTTCAAGCTATCATAACATAACTATAATAATAACTATAATAGCTATAATAACAAAACAGAACCAGTATATAAAAAATAGGAAAAGTTTCGAGGAAAATTTTGAAAGAATCAGAACTTCCTGCTGACGCCTTGGAACAACTTTTCTGACGGATTTGGTCATTTTGTGTATTTTTTGCAATCGTACAACATTACCTTAGATGCGAAATTTAATCCGCAAGTGGCACATCCTTCAGCGAGCTTTTGAGTGAGGGACAGTGTAGGTGATACAGAAGTACCTTAACACCAGCCGTGCAACTTCGGTATGAGTTTATTTATGGTTGCAAAAACCTTTTAGGCAGGACGGTACTCAAGGAGCTCTGTGGTGTACAGTATATTCTGTAAAACCTTATAATTTCCCGAATAAATTTTCCATTTGAAATTTTTTCATGTGACGTCACATAACTTTATACCCCCCCTCCCCCCTACGTCACAAATCGTCACGATTAGGTCAACCCCCCCTCCCCCCTATGAGCGTGACGTACTTTATGGATGGTCCCTTACTCTCTTTCCAAAAAAAAGAAAGTTTATGCCTTGTCCGCGAATAGAGTCATTTACAAGAAATGAAAAGAAAAGAAACATTGCTGGTGGTAAATCACTAGATTTGCCAGGGGGGACTGCCGGTAAAGTACTGCCCGTTTCTATCGCACTGCACGAGTAGATAACTGTCTATCTGCTTTGCGACAGAAACGACTGTTGCTGAGTAAATGTGTGGTGTATGTGTGGTATGCTAAAATTGGAAAAGCGCAACAAAACTTAAACACACTAAAAAAAGTACCGAAGTCGGCAAAATTTTGCTGAAATTTCAACAGCCGAACGTTCGGCAAAAATATCGCTGGTGCAAATCGACGTTTACGGATCTTTACTAACGTTTGGTAACATAAAAAATTTTGCAGAACGGTCGGCTGTTGAGATTTCGGCAAAATTTTGCAGAACTTGGTGCTTTTTTTAAGTAGGGTAGATGCTCCAGTAATGGAGGGATTATGTCGGTGGATAGTGTGTAAAGACAATTTGAACGCTCAATTTAGCAGTTTCCAATTGAACTACATGATAATATGGTGCACCATAATGTTGGCTTTAAATACATACCAAAATTATACGATTCTGCTGGTTGATATATCTAAAATATTGCTTTTCCTGACATTAGTATATGCTCCCAAAGTAGTGGTAATGTTCCTATAATAGTGGAAAATTTGCCTATAATAGTGGAATGTTGTTTACCGTCTTAGCAACGCTTGCAGCGAGCATGGGAGCAGGTGGATAACAGCGTAGGCTTGTTAAAATGCTATGGATTGTAACGAATTTCTTAAACAATTACACTTGATTGGTCCGCTGATAAGGAATTTGCAATTTTTGTACCAACATCTTGAATTTTAACTGTGAATCTAAGATAAAACTGTTAACAAATATATATTTAACAATAGAAAACTGAAATTATCTCGAAATCCGCCAAAATTATGATATATTTCGAGTTTCCACCACTACTGGTGCTACCACAACTACTGGAGCATCTACCCTACACACTTAATAGGAGGGTATGGCGGTGGTACAGAGGTATTGCACTACGTTCGCGTTCGTTCGATTCCCACCTGCCATTGAACAACCCTATTTATTTTTGGTCTATATATCGAAGTTTTCCAGTTCATACAAGTAAACATTTTTAGCATCAGACATTTACTCCCTTTCCAAAAAACGAACGTAAGTGATTGTCCTTTGCTGCAATATAATAGTAAATCCTAACTTAAAATTCTCAACAGCAGTTTCAGCTAATCGTGAGTGTTTCTGCCTACACAGAATAAGTAGATTTTGAATGAAAAATGCTCAAATATTGATATTCTTTCATCGTGCGTCAATTTAATCTATAAATTGATAAAGATGAAACTATTTCGGTTTAATTCGGATATTTATTAATGGTTCTGCTAGATATGTATTTTCTTCCTGATTTGGCTTGCCGATTTAATCTGTGTCTACCTTAAACTCACAAAATGCTGCACCAAACATCGCAACAATCTTCAGAACGTTTTTCAAATCTTATTTAAACTGTTACAATTATTTTAAAATTTAGTTTGCATCAGCCTAACTGATAAATTCTAACTGTGGTTGTAAAAAATTGGATAGTTCATTTCAACCTGATTTTGTTATATAAAATACTTTAGGCAAGGTGTAGCGTCCCAGACAAATATTTATTAAAAAAAATATTTTTTAATGATTTAGTTTCTTCAGAATAGCTGATATATCACATTAATATTTCAAACAAAATGGAACTAATACAATCCAAATGAAATCTAAATCTAAATCTAAAATGAGAAGAACATAATGAGTAGTATATTCAACAAGACAGCAAATCGAGTAATCACGTCACAATGTGCTGCCTGCTTACTCAGTAACTTCCCGGAGGTGGCTCTCAGGTAGACAAACAGGAAGGTCATTATTAGTCCGCCAGATTACGAGTCTTAGTATTAAATCGACATCAAGTGGTCGTCCACGGCTTGAGTCATCTAGCTCATTGAGTCAGATTTCTTCGAACCTCCTCTCTTTGATTCTAATCTACTTTTAATTGACCTTTCCTTAAACATCTCTGACCACCATTCCCACTCACTCGGGAGTTCACGTCTACGAGTCTAACCCTAAGTTTGCACGAAATAACGGATTAAACAATTCCGTAAACCAGCAAAACCCACCCATACTTTAAGGCGCGATGTAAATCCGCCTATTTATCGAATAAACTCAATTAAGATAATGCCGTAAATGGTTAAGATTTCAATAAAATCGTTGCCGCCAATGAAATGCTGGAAGCGATTGGATCAACGGAGCATCAATTTTCCTGCTAACCAAAATACGAAGAAACACATGGCCTAGGAGGTGCGAAGCCGAGAAGAGTGCCGCGTCATTTTTATTGAAATTGGTTTTCCATCGATGGTCATATGTTTATGGTGCACTATCTAAATAGTTTAGTGGATTCGATTTTTTATTGTGGAATTATCGGATACAGAGTGACGATCGATCAGGTGAGTGCCATAATGTAGTTTGATTTCCAGCAGATTAAGTAGGTTAATTTGATGACTTTCGAAATACGTGTCGTAAACTTTGTTTCAACAGTTTATTTAGCTAATTGCTCATAATCTCAATAGATTCACAATAACTGCTTTACAGCTGAATCCATCGAACAAAACAATTTGGTACTTGCACCCGGAATAGACATTCTTTGATGTTCTTGGACCACCTAAATAGAGACTTGGTAAAAACTCTACAACCTTTCCCCGGTTGTTAGCCGGACGGAACAGTTGAAGCTATTGCGTAAGGACAAAGAAACGACAAACAAGCACTCGGAAACTTTCACCTTCCACCTCTGTTCTTGCCAGTATCACACTAGGAGGACTATTCACTGGAACCCACATTGAGGACCCTGGCCGGTCTGGTCTGTCTTGAATGTCTTTCTTCAAGTGTTTACATTCCGACTGTTTTTGTTCTCTTTATTCGCCCAGCACGCACAATCCATTATTTGAGCCTGAAAACCTGTCAGAAGCCTTCGCTGTGCCGGAGATTCCTTTTGCCGGCGATTTAAGCTGCTTCACGTGTAATTCAGAGGACGAAAAATGTGTGATAAAGAAACTCATAAATCTCCTCGGAGGCTGACTCACTTCAGTAAGTCTCGTTTGAAAGAGAATCTCCACCCGCGGTTAACAGATTCCTCCAGGTACAAACGAGTGGTTGTTATTCTTTTTTTTGTGTCTCTTTCTCAAGGTTGTTCCATTTCCACCTTTCCAATGTTCCAAATAGGCGAGATTATGAGATGATTAAAGCTATCGGTTACAGTCCATATGCCAAAGCTTTAATGGAAAAGAGTTCGATATCTAGCAGGATTCTAATAGAACAGGGCACGTTCTTCCACGTAGTGCAACTTCCACAGAGACCCCGTGATGGAAAGAAACTCCATAAATTACGCGACCCAGGCGGTAAAGCATCTCTTCGATCACTATTATTTGTAGATCTTGCACCAGAGATTCGATGAAAAAAAAACTATCATCCAGAAACCCCGATCAGGTTCGATTTTCTGTCGAAGGTCACCACATTGTACCAATGAAAGGAAATCGATATGCGCTGTCTTCGTTTGGAAGTAGGTAACAGATGGCTCTCCAAAAGGTGCGGTTAAATGTTAGAGAATCGACAGTTTGTTCCAATTTGCTGCCATGTAATTTGGAACGGTGCTGCGTTTCGAACAAAAATGAGCAGATAGGAATAGCAGATGTCACGCGGTTCAAGTTGGGCTGTCATAAAATAAATTATTTATTTTCTTTAGTACTGGTTAAAGCGGATAATTCGCGGGTTTTTGTGGCTGTTGTGAATTTCTAATATACATGTCCACCAGAATTGTAATTTTATAAATGAGAACTATGGCTTATGATAGCAACCATTTTAATCAAATTGTAAATACTTTCTTAAGGGAGGCCCTACTCTGGAAGGTCGAAAAATAATAGACTTTTTCTTTTAACAACGTGTTTTTTCTTATCGGTGCCTTAAACTCACGATGACATTACGGTCGCGCGCTTAATTAAATGAGTTCTACCATTTTCCAAATTGAATATGTAATGCGCAATAACTTTCATTTTCATTATCGGTGTTCGTTCAGAAACGTAACAAACATTATTTTTACGGAATCAATTGCTTTTTGCAAACTGAAAATTTGTCGTATCTTGTGGTTGAACTGTTTGAAGTAAAATGAATTGGAGTTCTAATAATAAATTCGTGAAGTGCTATTTGAATTATTCACATTATTAGGAATCTTTAAGTGACTTTCTTTCCATATCTGCTCTTTGTAATCCTGCAACTTCACTTGTTGCACAACCGCTTAGTTGGTCCAAGGTACGATGCTGGTAAGCCAGTCGTCGTATGTTTGAATCTCGGCTAGGCGGTGATTCTAGATAGAGCCAGTAGGATTGTTGCGCTAGCCCCGTAACTGTCCTGTACTTTAATAGCCGGCTGTGAAGTCTGTCGATAAAGAAGGGACGTTTAAGCTCAAGGCTTTGCTTTTTGCCTTTCTACTATATAAATATATAGTATAAAGGTATAGAAATCACTTGGAAAACCGGAAATGGAAAGAAGGTCCTGCGGGCCGAATGTCATATACCATTCGACTCAGTTTCGAAAACTGAGCATTTTCTGTGTGTGTGTATGTATGTGTGTGTGTGTGTATGTGTGTGTGTGTATATGTGACGCTTTTAATCTCACTCACTTTTCTCGGAGATGGCTGCACCGATTTTAATGTTCTT